>NC_045439.1:5370760-5453074 GCF_002776525.5 Piliocolobus tephrosceles | reverse complement strand
ACACACATACACACAGAGACACACACACATACACACAGACACACACATACACACACACAGACACACACACATACACACAGAGACACACACGCACACACAGACACACACACATACACACACACAGACACACACACATACACACACAGACACACACACAGACACACACAGACACACACAGACACACACACAGACACACACACATACACACACAGACACACACACAGACACACACACAGACACACACACACAATCACACACAGAGATAGATAGAGACACAGAGAGACAGAAAGAGAGGAACAGGCAGAGAGGGGGACAGAGGGCACCTCGATGAACAGTGCCCAGCTGGTCCCTCTGCTGGTACCTGTTTTTGGCCTGGCTGTGAATCAGGGGAGTGACGGAAAGCAGGAGGGCTGGGGATACCAGGGGCCGCAGCGTCAGGGCCTGGGACTGACATGGAGAGCAGGCACCCTCCAATGCCACAAGCCAGGGCCTAGTTTTCCTGACCTGGGACGGTGGGGTGCAGGTGCCCAGGCCCACCGTGTCTGCAGGGGACTCTGGCTGGTGGAGGACAAGCAGGGATGCTCCGTGCCACCTGCAGTGCTCGGGCCGGCTGCTGGGTGGCCGAGGATGTGCTCTTGGCAGGCCCGGAAAGGACGTTTTGTGGCGCTGGCTTACTCTGCTCCCATGAGACAACCCATTGGGCCCAGCAGCCTTAGTGCCACCAGGGCAGGGCAGTTTGCCCAGAAGCGCTGGTTCCACTGCCCTCCCATCTCTGTCACCAGGTCTGTGGATGCACGGTGGACAGGTCCCCAGCAGAGCAGGGGGAGCTCTGCCCCAGAGCTTCTGGGCCTCAGCCTGGGGACACTTTCCCAGGCTGACCCTGGTGGCCCAGGGTCCTGTAGGTGGGCAGCAGTCACCCCAGCTCACCCTGGGGAAGGGCACAGTCTCACGTCTCCCATGTGGCCCAGTGGCCCCCCCTTGGTGTCTATAATTGGCAGGACCACAAAGAGGGTTTTGTTGACCCCTCGACGAGGGCAGGCGCATGGAGGGTGCGGGCGGTGGCCCCTTTCATCTTCCAGGCCCCTAATTACCCCTTTCTCTGGCCTGGACCAAGATGCCTTTAAATAGCAACAGTCAAGGGGCCACGGAGGCTGATAGGGGCTGAGGGGCGCAGGGCCTCTGAGGCTGCTCACAAAGGAGGGAACATTCGCTCCTGGAGATCAAAGAGCTGGGACCCAAAAATACACTGAGAGGTTCCGGCCTCACCTCCTGGCCCGGGACCCCCTGAGCCTCCTCTCTGAGTGCGAGGCCCCTCTGCGCCCCCACCCTTTCTCAGGCAGGCATTGACCTGGGGACGTTCTGGAAAAGCCTGCTCGGCCCCGGGGCAGTGGCAGCTGTGCAGTGGGCGGCAGCCAGCGAGGCCCCCCCTCCTTGCCGTTGCCCTTGCCTCTGCCATTTCCTAGGCCTGGACCGCCTCCCCCCTTCCCCTTCCTCCTTCACTGAGGAGCCCATCTTTGTCTTTTCAGGGCTGGCTCTGATGCCACCTGCTCCAGCCTTCCCTTACCACCCAGGCTGAGTTGGGGCTGGGGCCTCTGCCTTCCCCCTGTCCGGGGGCCACGCCCTGATGTCTGTCACTGTCTCCCACCAGCCCGGCACTCCTGGATGGCAGGGCTGTTGTCTTTGAGCTCTTGGCCCCAGAACAGTGCCTGGCACTCAGAGAGGGAAGACGGGAATGAAGGAGATTTTAGCCCTAAACTCCCAGGGCCATGCCCCAGCCTCACCTTCTCTTTCTCTCCGAGCCGGCGCCTCCCCAGGTCTGCCCCCTCTTCCTTGGCCCTGTCTATGTCTCCCACCTTCAATACATGCTCTGCAGTCCCCACCCCTGGGGATGGGGACACTTCCAGGGTTCATGCGGGCCCATTCTGGAGCTTGCCATGGTGTCTGCTGTGGCTGTGATGGAAGTGGCCTCGGGAAATCCACCTCTACAGGCCTGTGTCCCTCACGATGCTTCTGCAGGGATGGCAGACTGCGCCCGAGTTCCCTCCGGCTCCTCTTCAGGGAGCAGGGGGAGCACGTGGACAGGGACAGGGCCTTTCAGGACTGTAGGGGTCCCGGGAACTGCCTGGGAACATGGCCTGGAGGGAGGGTTCCCGGGCATTTGTGCCTTGAAGTGGCATGGTCCCTGTGGCCCACGCACACCTGCATGCTCAGAGGACGTGCAGGCAACGGATGTGCCCTGTGCTGGGTTCTAAAGCCACAACAGTAAAGTGGACACCGTCCCTGCCTTGGTGGCCTCGGGGGCTAGAGGATCCACCTGACAGTGCAGGCAGCTGAGGCCCCCTCAGGGTGGTGCAGGGACCTGGCGATAGGGTAAGGGAAGTTCCGAGGCCCTGGAGGAACAGTCCAAGAAGCAAGAAGGATGTGAACCCTGCAGGGGCCTGCACGCCCAGGCCAGTGGGCAAGGGAGCTGGTCTGCTTGCCGGTGAGGATGGTGTGTTGACAGAGATGAGGTGGGTGGGGCTACAAGCTCCTGAAAGCAGGCATTGGGCCTAGCAGAGGTGGTAGCTATCCACTGACACCCTCCAGCCCCCTTGGGACAGACCCCTGCCAGAAGCTGGATTTGGGGAGGTGGGAGCAGGGCTGTGCCTCGGCCTCCTGCAGGCCTCAGTGGTCCTGGAGATTGATCTGGTGGGAACAGATAAGTCCAGGGCAGAAGCTCAGGGCTGGGCGGATGAGGCTACCATCTCCTCTATCCTTGGCATCACCAGTGGTCACAGAATAAACGCCCCCCAACCATGTCCACACCCTAGTCCCCAGGACCCAGGCATGTGCCACCTCATGTGTGAAAAGAGACTCTCCAGATGGGGCTCACAGTCAGGACCCTGAGATGGGAGGTCATCCTGCGTCATCCAGGTGGGCCTCATGTCATCACCAGGGTCCTTATAAGAGAGACAGAGGTCAGAGGAGGAGATGTGACAGGGGAGGCAGATGTCCGGGGGATGAGGTCACTGGCCAAGGAGTGCAGCCTCTAGAAGCTGAAGAAGTCAAGGAAAGGGACTCCCCTGCGGCCTCTGGGAGGAACCAGCCCTGCCCACACCTGGAACGTAGCCCAGGGAGCGCCATTTTGCATGTCCGACCTCAGAAGTGTAAGATAAGAAATCTGTGTTGTTTTAAGTCACTAAGTTTGTGGCAATTTGCTACAGCAGCCAGAGGAAAGTCACCCATCATCCCTCAGACCCACCCAGGCCTTTCCGGGGCACCAGGCTCCCTGCGCTGGTCCCCGGGTGAAGCCACCTGCACAGCCACTCTCGGAGGCCAGAGTTTTAGTCTCCCCATGGCCAGGCCCAAACTCTCCGCTTCAGATGATGGGGCCATTATCCCCTGCAGGGCAGGTCTGGAAGAGCCTTCAGCACCTCTCCTGGCAGCTCCTGGCAGGTTCCGCCCACGGGGGCTGGAGGGTGTCGGTGGCTGACTGAGGTCTGCAATGCAGCAAGAGCGCCTGTGCCTGCAGACCGTATTCTTCAGGCCATCAATCACAGGAGAGGCGCTGACAGTGTTCTTGGGCCCCTTTCAAGCCCTAAACCACCAAAATCCAAACAACGCTGGCCTCCAGATTCCACCCTGAGGTCAGGTTGCCACTGCTGCCTGGAGCCCCCAGGTCCCGGAGGCCAGCTCCACCAGGAACCTTCATGGGAGCCTCCCAGGCAGACCCAGACGTGCCCTGGGCCCAGGCCCTGTCCTTTCCAGGAGTCCTGGAGCCTGGCCATTGGCTTCCTTCTGGAGCTCTGGCCTCCAGCTGTAATACTCAAGGGAAATTCAAAGAGAATTCCCCAGAGAGGTCCTTGGGGAATAAATGTGGCCCCAAATGCATTTGGGGCAGAGCAGCAAATTTGGGAGGAGAGAGTCAGGATCCAGGAAGGCCCCGCTTCAATCGGTGATTACCTCCTAAGAGAACAGAGCCTCTGACTGGACCCCGACATCTGTTTCTGCAGGTAAGACGTCTGCCAGGTTGTAGGAGGCTTCCTCCTGAGTGTGGAGTCTGGGGGCAGTGCCAGACTGGGGAGCTGCGGGCCACGTCACCCCAGCACCCCCTGGGCAGTTCACAGGGTAGTCTGGGAGTGGCCTTTGCCTCAGCCCTCCTGATTGCTGGGCAGGGCCATGCACCTCCTTCTCCATCTCTCCACGGTTTGGGGCTCAGTGGAGAAAGCATGGTTGGGGTGGGGAGATCGGACAGACCATGTTCCAGTCCAGAGCTTGCCTGGGAGCTCATCACCCACCTCTCTCACAACATCCTTCCCAAACACCAGGCTGCAGCCAACATCCAGCTTTGCTGCCTGGAACCCCTAGCCCCCGTTCAGGGCCCCAGACACACTTGTCATCCCTCGTCCCCCACCCGTCGTCCCCACTGGATGGTGTTCCCGTGGCCGGGCATGGCTCACAGTCCCCGCTGAGTGGTCAGGGTTCCACAATCACCTTCCACACTGGGTCCCTTCCCTCTCCTGCTCAACCTGCCGTCATTTCCTTCTGCATTCAGGATAAACCCAGATCCGGTGTCCAGGCCCGCCCAAGCACCCACAGTTGCTCCATCCCACACCTCCTCTTGTTGTCATCCTGTGGCCACCCGACCTTCCATCCAGTCCACAGTCAGCTGCCTCCCAGTCTCAGGCCTTTGTCCCCACGGTCCCTCTTGCTGGAACTGCATTCCCCACATTCTCCTTGCAAGGCTCCCTGAGTCTCCTTCTGCATCTCATTCTGACTCAGCCGAAGCGCGGCTCCTGCAGGAGGCTCTCCCCACAGTGGGCTTGTGCGGGTGCGCCGCTGGTTTCGCTCACAGCACACTCACGTCTTTTGCAGCAACATGGATGGAACTGGAGGCCATTATCTTAAGTGAAATATTGCAGACGCAGAAGGTCAAAGACCCCATGTTCTCACTTATAATTGGGAACTAAATAATGCATACACAGGGACGTAGGCCGTGGAGTGAGAGGCACTGGAGACTTGGAAGGGTGGGAGGGGATGCAGGACGAGAAACTGCTTAAAGGATACGACTGTATACTGCTCAGGTGATGGCTACACTAACGGTACAGACCTCACCACTGTGCAACATTAATGGAATGCCCTGGACCCCTAATTCTATTTTTTTGAAGTGTAATGGCCTTTTGTGTCTTCTTGTTCCCCTATGTGGTCCCCTGGAGAGAATATCATTCTTGAGGGAAGAAGTGTCCCAGTTTGCTGCCTCCCATCTCCTCGGTGCCCAGTGCCCCTGGGTGAGAAGCAGGTGCCCAGGCAGCATTAGCGGAATGGGGGACCATGGAGGAAGAGTCAATGAGTGGGTGGACAGGGAGCCCCCCAGCTAGGGACCCTACAAACACCTCTGGGGGAAAATCACAGACTGGCCTCTGCTGCAGGCAACCTGGGTCCTTCAGCAAACTAAAATAGTTACCAAATTTGCTCAAATCAAGACCTGAGCTGTCTAGAGTAGAGAGTATAGATAATTTGGTGGACAGGTGCAAAAACTAAGGCCATTTCTCCGATGCAGCAACAGTCCCTAGGGGAGGGGAGAGGAGAGGGCCAGCCTCTGCCTCCAGGGCCTGTTTCGCTGTTGGGGCACTGTCCCCTCTCTTCCCAGGGCTGCGGGAGGCCATGAAGGAGGCAAGGGAGGCAGAGGTGTGGTCTGGGCCTCCCTCTTTGCTCTCAGCATCCAGTGGCTCCTTAAGCTGTTGGGGGTGGGGGTGTCTGCAGGTTTTGTTTATTGCACAGCAATCGGTCAGCTTGAGAGTTCTATGGAAGGTATTTCAGAGCTGCTTCCTGGGATCACAAACTCTTTGGAGTTCAAGGGTGCAGAGGCATCTAACATGTGGGAATCCTACTGACTTGCAAGATTTTCTTTTCTCAGCCAAGGAGCACGACAGCGGAAGACACAGATGGGGTGATAAATTGCAGGAGATGAGCACACACTCACAGTGGCCCTGCCGGTCTGCACAGGCAGCTGCTCCAGGACCCAGTTCTATCTACCACTCACGAATGGTGAGTGACCCTCAAGCCCCCCTCCCTTCCCACTCCGAGCACTCCAAGCTCAGCACCCTTGCAGCGTTGGTAGAATTGAAGTCACGTTTTCAGAAGAGTCACGGATTCTGATGCTGAGGACTGGGGCTTTATGTCTGTGCTGCTGCCACCATTGTGCGCAAACCTCCAGATCCCAAACCTCTCAGGACAGGCTTGCGGCACCGTCTGACCTGACCGTGAATAGCATCAGCTCCTCGCCCACCTGCCCTCCAGGAGTGGGGAATTCACAGGCCCAGATGGCTCCAGAGCTCTGCGTCTCAGGCAAGAATTCCAGTACTCTCCAGCATTGTTGGGCTCCCTCCTTCCCACCAGACTGCACAAAAGGAAGCTGAGTCTGGCGTGCCATCCACCACCGTGGGCCTCCAGCAAGCTTGGCTTCCTGAGGCCATAGATGGAACTTGTTGCGGGAGAGGGGCCAGAAGGCTCGACTCTCCAGGACCAGGTCCTGTCTGTCACTTGCAATCTGACCTTGGGCAAACCCTTGCTCTCTGAATCCCGGTTCCCCTGTCGGATAAGCGGAGATAATGTTCATCTCCAAGTACTTATAAGGGTTAAATGAGGGCATGGATATGTTTTGCAAATTGGGAAAGAATAGAAAAATGATTATTATGGTTGTCTTTGTAAGTGACTGCTTCTCAAAAGCACACAGAGGCTACCTTAAGAGATTTATTTTCCTTCCCTTTTATTTTGTGCATGACTTTGGAGGACTGAAAACATTCAGAGCCAGAAGGATCTGGGGAGGTTATTAAGCCTGAACTAAAGCCTTGACCGGTTGTGGTTTTAAAATTGCCAGCCAGTGAACAGGCCCACTCTCCTTCCCTCCCCTTTTCTCCCTATCTTCATGCATATCTCCCTGCATTCATATAATCTTCCGTCCGTTCGTCCATCCATCCATCCGTCCATCATCCATCCATCCAACTCTTCATGTGTCCATCCATCCACTCAGCCATTATGCCTCTCTCTCCCCCCATCATTCCATTCATCCATTTTCCTGCCATATATCTACATATTCTTCCTTCCATCCGTCCATCCATCCATCCATCCATCCATCCACCCATCTCTCCATGTGTCCATCCATCCACCCACCCATTCGTCTGCTTCTTTCACCCTCCATCATTCCATTCATCCATTTTCCTTCCATATACCTATATATTCTTCCATCCATCCATCCATCCATCCATCTCTCCATGTGTCCATCCATCCACCCACCCATTCATCTGTTTCCTTCTCCCTCCATCATTCCATTCACCCATTTTCCTTCCATATACCTATATATTCTTCCATCCATCTATCCACTTTTCTGTCCATCCATCCATTCATCCATCCATCCATCCATCCACCCATCCATCCATCTCTCTGTGTGTCCATCCATCCATCCACCCATTCATCTGCTTCTTTCTCCCTCCATCATTCCATTCATCCATTGCTCCTTCCATATATCTATATATTCCTCCATCTGTCAATCCACTTTTCCATACATCCTTCTGCCCATCCATCCATCCATCTCTCCAATTATCCATCTCCCTCCACCTCTCCTTCCAGCACTCACAAACACTGCCTTCATGTTTGGCACAGGGAAACCAGACTTAGATCTGGTTTAACCATCTGGTTAACCATCCCCCTTTTAACCTGGACAGCCATAGCACTTAGGCTTCAACTAAACATGAAATCTCAGAATGGGGAGTGGTTGTGGGGGAACCCACAGGGGTTCAGAGAGGAACTTTAGCACCAGCCAGGGAGTGGCTATGGTCCTAGAAGAGTTAACTCCACTCTTCTTGCAGCTACCCAAGGAGCTAGAGAATCTGAGCACATCCCTCCTCCCCTGTCCCTGGCCCACCTTGGAGTCTTTCTGCTCTGCCGAGGCGAAAGCTGCCTTCACTCTGCAATTTAATCCCAGTTCCCATAGCTCTGCAAGTTTCCCAGACTCGAAGACAAAGATAAAAACATCATAATAACCACAGTGAGACAAAAAATAATAACAATCCCAGTGCTGAAAAAAATGAGACGCTGTCGCTTACATCTCGATAAACTGTAAAATTTATCTTCTTGTGCCGGTCTTCCCTTCTCTATTTCATTTACAGTGGATTTTTAATAAAAAAGTTGATAAAAATCAAAGCAACATAATCAAAATAGAAAAGTTTGACATTTATAGATGTTGTTTATTACTATAGTGTTTTAAAGTATTAAAAAGGCACACCAAAATTAGTTTCTTATCAAATGTCAAATTTTCATCAAGTTCTCGCCTACAAACTATTTAAACTTTGTCCTTTGGAACTGAGTTGAGCGTCTCCATGAGCATGTGGGGGAGAGTCCCTGAAGACACGCAGTGATGTTTTTCCCCGCATCGTCGATCCACTCAAAGAATCAACACGACATGTTGTCTTCCTAATAAGCTTTAAGAAGGAGTTTGTTTTTCTTGTTCTTTTTCCCCTGCTTTAGAGGCAGATCTGTTGCTGTTTGTGTATCTTATACCCTAGAAGGAAACTGCAATGCTAGAAAGGCCTCCTGACCTTGGCCCAGTCCAGAACTGTTCCAAATGACACCATCTTGACTCCGAATGAGCCCATCCCTTCCGCATGTACAGCTGTGCAAAGAAAGACGCTCTCTCCGTGGAGCCAACAGCAGCTCTGGGCGGTACCAGGGGCAGGGTCTCAGGTTGGAGTTTGATTGCTTGGAACAGAGATCAGCTTTAATCAGCTTGAGCAAGGAGGGAGGAGGCCCGAGACAAAGACCAGGCCCAGGAGGGCACAGTGAACATGGGGCACCTGGGAGCCGAGAGCAAGCCCCAGGAGCATGAAGACAGTGGGGCGTGGCCACGATATGATGGGCTGGGCTTTCTCTTCTTAGACATGAGGGCTGGATCGCTGGGAGGGGCCAGCTCCAATGCAGGAGGCCAGGGCTGCTATCCTTCTTGAACATACCCATGGCCACTGTGAAGGTGTGGTCAGAGGCAGAGTGGGGCAGTCAGAGGAGCTGGAGTTTGCATCCATCTTGTACCACTCCACATGTGTCCTGACCAGATCACTTTCTCCGCTGAGTCTTAGTTTCCCAATTACCTGAACTCCCTCAACCTCAGTGTTCGCGTCTGTCAAATGAACAGCATGATTCTCTGGCCCGAAAGGGGAGCAAGCACCGGGGGTATTCGTTCTTCCTGCACCTCGGGCCTCCTCTCATTTGGGGAACTGCAAGCCCGTGGTTGAGTGGGATGTGAATTCAGACCCCCACCCCCAAGGGAGCCTTTCTCCTCCCCCCACCTCCTGCTTCCCTGTCTTGCTCGGCAGGCAGCGTTGGGTTGCAGAGGTGAGTCCTGCTTCTCTCTCTCTCCCACACCGTGCTTCCCATCAACCCCCAGCCCCAAGGAGAGGCAGCAGTCTACATTTCAGAACCTTCTGAAGGGGGTTGTGTCCTTCTTCCAGAGCCAGCTCTCTTGAGAGCGCTCTGAGCTGGACAGCTGGTGGGTGGAAGACAGGCAAGACAGCGATGCCAAGAGATACAGCATTTCCAGATGATTAGAGGAAAAGACGCAAAGGATGTTGCTCGTCTCAGAAAAATCTGTGCAAACAGCCGTCAGGGAAATAGCTTCCCATGAAAGTCCCACGAATGAAAAACAAGAGGAACGAGGCGTCCACTGATCCCAGAATAGACAGGAGGAGCACGGCAGAGACAATCAGGATCGATTAGCCCTGCCTCTCTTCTAAACAGCCACCGGGGAACAGCCTGTGCTGGGCCCAAGGACTCAGTGATGGCCAGACCAGCCCTGACCCTGCATGACCACCTTGTGCGGCTCAGGGTGACAGTACTCAAACCGCAGGGGACCGGCAGGTGCGTGACATCCAGGAGGGAAAGCCATGCACTGCGGAGGTTTAAAGGAGGCAGCAATAAACTCTGTGACTTTGGGTTTAGAAAACACAGTGTATTCAGAGACAGCCAGAGATGATTTATAACATGCCATATTAGGGAACTTAAAATAGCATCTAACAAGCGAAACCTCCGCATTTCAGTGGCTTCGTGTAACACCGTTAACTCTTGCTTCCTGAACAGCTCCATGTGGTGCTCCTGTTGGGCAGGTGGCCCTCCTCCTGGGTGACTCAGGGACCCCTGTGGCTCTGCTATTCAGGGGGAGTCAGAGCCCTCTGTGTGCAGTTGGCAGAGGAAGAAAGTGGCCAGGGGGACGGCCCAGCCCTGTCTCAGAAACCCCAGCCTGGAAGTGGCCCATGTCCCTTCCACTCACAGTCCTTTTGAGAACAAGCTTCGTGCCTGGAAGCGAGGGGGGTTGGAACTGGGGCCCTGCTGGGAAGCCCTGTGTCTGCAGAACTCTGTCCCGTGGGGGCCCGGGGGGCACAGATTTTTGCAGCCCTCTGATGCTGCAGCCTTTCTGGGGCTGGGATGACCCAATGCCCACTTGGACCGTGCACTTCCTGGTGACCCTCTGAGACAACTTCCTGGGCAGAGGTGATCATCGTGGAGTCAGTGTAAGTCTGGGAACAGTGGCCCGAAACTGTGCCCCTCCAGTGTGTCAGTCAGCGCCGTCCTCCCAGGGATCAGGGGAGGGCAGATGAGAAACCACAAGATCCGCAGAGCAGGAGGCTCCACTGGAGGCCCGAGCCAGGGTCACCCAGAGGAACAGACCCTGATTGGGGCAGAAGCCTGCTGGTGTGGTCACTGCGTTTCCTTCCCCTTTGTCCCCCTGCTTTTAAACGGGTTTGAGGAAGTCTCAGGACTACGTCAGCTGTGCTAGGGGAGCCAACGAGGGCAACTGGGCTGAAGCAAGCGGTGAACTCGAGAGCGAGGCCCTCTGTGCCGTTGAACAGGGCTCCCTCCCTGGCTGCCCATCACTCGAGCCCCTCTGTCTGAGCTCTTCTCCACGAGACTCCACCATGACCTGCTGAACTCAGTTTTAGCAGAGAATCCTAAGGGAGCCGATTGCGAATCCCCTCCCCTTGACAAATGATTGAATTCCACGTCATCATTTTCCATCCACGGCCCCTCCCTTTGCCCATGGGCTGTCAGTCCCCAGGTGTCCCCACTGTGTGCAGACCTGAGTCCATCTCTGCCCCTGCTGTAATGCTCTGGAGTCAAGTCTTCCTTGCCATTTATAGCTGGTCCAGGGCACCCCACCGAGAGTGGGAGACAGTTCTCCCCGTCTAGGACGTTCCTCTCAGGCCCAGGACCGGTCTTGCCTGCTGGGGGATAGGAGGTGCCAAGAGGGGCTTTTCCAACACAGGCAGTGGCATAGGCGCTTGGGCAGGCATTTTGGGTGGGAACGGTGCTCACCTGAGGCTCCTTCTGCCGATCCCCTTCTGGCCTCTGCCAGGACGGGGTGCGAGAGCCTGCATCTGTGCCCGGCTGCTCAGGGCAGAGTGGGGCAGCGCAGCGTCCCTGGGGAGCAGGCTCCAGGCCTCGGCATGAGAGTGCTTCAGGGGCACCCGGGCACTCAAAGAACTTTGAAGGTTCTTTCTGTTTTTAAGCCTCTTTTAAACTGCCCAAGTGCCAGCTGAGGCTATTTTGGGATGAGCCATTCATCCCAGGGCCGTCTGGCCCTTCTGAAAACTCTCATTAAATTGTTCATCGACAGGAACCAAATACTTGGCCCCGGGGCCTCCAGGCTTCCCCTGATGTGTGGCCTCCTGGGGTCCTTGCCCGAAAGGCTGAGGGGGAACCTGGCTGGCCACCAAGGTCTTGTAAGTATCTTCTCCCTTAGAAATCCAAGTCTGTCTTCCAAAACACCCCCACCCCCGCCACTGAGTTCACGAATATTCCCTCTTCGGACACCATGCGAACTTGCGTGCACACGGCCCACCCACCACCTGAGGGAGGGACGGCTTCCAGTAAGTAATTACTCAACACAGCGATCCCAGGACATGACCTCAGAATGGGAGTGAGGAGGCCTTTGTTGGTTCGGAGCGAAAGGGGGTGTTCCCAGGGCTGGAGAACTCAGGTGGCCCCTCCAGCAGTTCTGCCTCCTCGGGATCCCACGAGCTCAGCCTCTCAAGCGCAAGTGTTATCCAGAAATCTCTGGAATAGGATGAGAGGTGGTGAGAGGTCAGTCCAGGGCCTTCCTCCCTGAGACCCCGGAGGGGCCCAAAGGAGCCTGCGGTGGGACTGGGCCCTAGATAGATCAAGGCCAGCACTGGGACGGGGTGGGCCTGTCCCCAGGAGTCCTCCAGGGCTGCCCACTTGTCAGCACCCCTGGCCTCTCTCTGCAGCTCTCACGCCCTGACCTTCCAGGAGGGAGCCCTTCAGTGAGGAGTCCCCCAGTCTGGGTGGGGAGCCAGCCCAATCGGCTTGATTCCTCCACTCTTGACACTGTGAGTCTCAGATTCTGAGAGCTTGGGAGGATGGACAGTGACTGCAGTCAGCAGGAAAATGGAAAGCAGACGGGAGAGGAAGAAGCTTGCCTCTGATGGGGACCAAGGGGACTGGGAGCCCAGGCCCATTCACTGTAACATGTGTAGTAAATCCCATTATATTCATGCAAAGAATTCTAGCAGCAAGGAAAAGGAAAGAGCTGTTGGCACACCACAACACAGGTGGATCTCACAGACCTACTGCTGAGCTAAAGAAGGCAGCCACACAAATGTACATGCTGCATGGGGCCGTTTCTATCTGCCCAGAACCAGGCAAGAACCATCTATGCCAACAGCTTCATTGCTGCTGTTTCTGGGAGTTGTTGACTGCAGGGGTGAGGGCACCCTCTCGGGAGTGGAAATGTTCTGTGATCAGACGGAGATTTCCTACGTGTCTGTGCATGTGAGATGCATCCAGCTGCACACTTAAGATGCATGCATTTTATTGTATATGTTATGCCTTGATTTTTAAAAGTCTTTAAATATTTAATCCTGAACAGCCCTATGAAACAAACAATAAAACAACCCGAGGCTCCTGATGTCTTGCCCAGGTCACCCACCACCCCCAGGCCTCTCCAAGAGTCAACATCTGGATGTCGATTCCTGCTTCCCCCTCCACACCTCACAGCCACCACCCAAGAGGGGGCTGTAAGATGCCTCTCTGGCCGGCATTGGAGCCAGCTTTGAGCTGCCTGAGCCTGCTTCCTACGCAGGGTGCTTTAAATCTTCCAGATCACTGAGCCTTCATTTCAGAATACTTATTGCTCATCTTCCTACCACGCAGGGCTGTGCCTGTGTCAGCTCGCACGGAGGGAGGAAAATAATTATACCCCACAGCGTCAGTTGCATTGAAGGGTAGAGAGGCACCAGGCGCCTTCCCTTTCAGGATGCACAGAGCCGAGGGGAGTTCCAACCCTGCTCCCTGCTGACCTGGGCCTCTGCATCGTGACACTGACTGTCCCACACATCTGGCTGCCACCTCCTTGCCATTAGCTCATGTCTTCCTCTGCAGGCTCCCGGGCTGGGGTCCTGAGATCTGGAGATGCTGCCTGCAGGTCGGGATCCAAGGGGAGCTCGGACATGACTGTGGCCCAGACAGAGCTCAGAGTCTATAAAAGCCCCACAGGGTCCACCTGTGCCTTGTGACTAGGCAATGAGGTTATGTTGGCCCCACGTCCTCTGAATGCTGTTATGCTGTTGTGCCTGAGCCCCTGGGCTGCCTCTCACCCTCCTGCTCTGGACTTTGCCTCCCAATGTCCTGCCCTAGATGTTTCTGTTGGGGGACCCCAGATGGCTGGTGAGAACTGGAGGGTCCCTGTAGGGTGGAGAGGATCAGAAGTCACATATCACTGTGGTAGACATGGCTGGTCCCAGAGCCCAGGGCTCCTATTCTAATGGAAGGACCCCAGTGAAAGCACCCACCTACTTCTGGCAGGGTTGCTTAACCCCCTTTCCAATAGAACCTCTAGAGAATCTAATAGGCCCATCCCAATGGGCCTCTGCAAAGCTCCCAGTCCAGCTGCAGTCCCCTTTGTGTCCCCACCACATCCTCGTCCTGGATGACTGACGGGGGAGGGGTTGCTACTGTCAGGGACAGATGTAGCCACCATTGTCTGCAGCAAGGATCCTTAGTCATAAGTAATACTGTGTGTGGACACCAACAGCCCAGCCCAAGAAGCATTGGCCAAACTGGGTCCAGGGAAAACCTTCCAGGGTGAGCTGAAGAGAAGGTCAGCCTGCTCCTCTGGACGGACTCGCTCCAGCCCCAGTCCCTGGGCATCTGGGGAGATCATGGGACTGACACCCCCCTTCCCAGCACACACAGACACACCCGCAGGCACGCACGCAGGCACACACACACTCACACACTCACACATGCTCGTATACACACATTCACAGACAGAAACACACATCCTTACATACCGGCACTCAGACACACTCTCAGAGCCATACGCACGTGCCCTTACATGGGTCAAGTACTCGTGCTCCCCCACACCCACATACACACTCCCCTTGGTGCACACACATGTCCATCCACACATGCACAGCCATGCAGGGCACACACTGGTTTTCGGGTACAGGCCAGTTCTGTAACCTGGATCCAGTGACAACCTCCTGTAAGTCTGCAGAGGCGAAGTCTGGCCAGTGCATGCAGTTGCCCTCCTGAACAGAATATCATCAGCCTCAGCATCAGCATCAGGGTTCCCTCTTTACACAAGGGTCCCCCTTATCAGCGGGAGATACATTCCAAGACCCCCGGTGGAAGCCTGAACCTCGGGTAGGACTGAACCTTATTCTACTATGTTTTTTCCTGTACCTGCATACCTCTGACAAAGTTTATCAGTTAGGCACGGGAAGAGATGAACAACAATAGTTCAGAATCAGATAGAACAATTATGACAATATGTCAGCACTGCTACTCCACACTTTGTGGCCATGATGAGGTAAGATAAGGGTGACTTGGCCACCAGCACTGTGACATCATGACAGTCGACCCGGTCATCGAGAGCGCTCCTAGGTGACCGACAGGTAGGGAGGGCGTCTACAGTGTGAAGACACTGGAACAAAGGGGGAGGTGTGTCCAGGGTGGGAAGGTGAGAGATTTCATCAGACCACGCAGAACGACATGCAGTTGAAAACTCAGGGATTGTTTCTTTTTTTTTTTTTTTTTTTTTGAGGCAGAGTCTCGCTCTGTCGCCCAGACTGGAGTGCAGTGGCCGGATCTCAGCTCACTGCAAACTCCGCCTCCCGGGTTCACGCCATTCTACTGCCTCAGCCTCCCGAGTAGCTGGGACTACAGGCGCCCGCCACCTCGTCCGGCTAGTTTTTTGTATTTTTTAGTAGAGACGGGGTTTCACTGTGTTAGCCAGGATGGTCTCGATCTCCTGACCTCATGATCCGCCCGTCTCCGCCTCCCAAAGTGCTGGGATTACAGGCTTGAGCCACCGCGCCCGGCCAAAAAACTCAGGGATTGTTTCTTTCTGGGATTTCTGTTTAATATTTTTGGACCTCAGTCGACCACGGATAGGAGACTCATATGCCCTGGTGTGGGAGCAGGGCCCCGTCTAGGGGGTGGCATGGCCTGAGGGGTGGGCCAGGGGTGTGTGACCCTGCTGCGGGTCCCCTCTGCCCACCCTCTGTCCCTGGCCCAGTCGCTGGTTCCCAAGGAAAACCTCTCTAAAGTCGTGACCAGTGACACCACAGTGCCCTGCCAGGACCCGTCCCTGGACCCATCCTGCCATCTCCCCGCCCTCTGTCCAGCGACCCATGGCTCCCCCCCAGCTGCCCCTCAGCACCCGGGTCTGGGACACGTCTGCTGTCCTCGAGGCCTCTTGTGACTGGTGCCTCCTCTGCCACCCTCCTAGACCATGAGGAAGAAACGAGCCCCAGGTGTCTGCAGCGTCTCGGAACCCGGTCGTGCTGCTCCCCATAGCTCTGCCCAGCGCCCTCAGGTGAGCAGAGGCAGCCCCGGCCTATCGCTGTGCACCGAGGGCCAACCCCAGGCCAGAGATGGAGGCTGTGCTGGTGCCCTCGGCGGGGCCAGATCCTGTCTAGGAGGGAGACTGACTGTCTTTGGCCCCAAAGCGGGAGCTTCCTCCCAGCACTTGGCTGGGGGCCGCACAGCGATGGACAGCCCCACAGGAAGATGGTTCCAGACGGCTGAAGTCATGTTTATTGTATACATGCCATAGATACTGTCCTGTGGTCAATTAGCCGCCAATGCGGTGAGGAGAATGAGAAGAGACAGGGCCTCCTCGGTTTCCAGGTTGGCCCTGAGCCCCAGGATTTCTGCTCTGGAAAGCAAAGGCTACCCGTGATCCTTGCGGGCCAGTCTCCGAGACCTCTTGCTTCCGCACGTACGGTGCAGGGGTTGGTGCAGAGACAGCCAAAGCTACGTGTTCTCAGGACCCCTTGGTTCTCAGTTTGACGAGATGGGGCAGGCTGGCCACCAATGTTCCAAACTATTCCTTGAACACTACGGGCTTGAGAGAGCCTCGTTGTTCTGTGGAATTTGGGCATCAGAGAACGAAGAGGCTGGGAGCTTCTTGTGACCTCCTCATTTCTCAGACCAGGAAACAGAGGCCCAGAAAAAAGGAGCCTGTAGGATAGCACTCAGGGAGCCCCCGGCCTGGGCTCACAGCCCCCATAGCCCCTCCTCCAAGGCCAGGATGCTGAGGCATCACAACCTGGCTGCAGGTTCTGGGATGGGGAGCTCACCCTTTGGCAAGGCTGCCTGCCCTGTCCACTTTTGGAAGAAGAACTCCAGGTGACAGGAAGTCCTTCATCACACCGGCCAAGGCCCCCTTGCCCCAGGGCCCCTACCTCTGCTCAGTTCTGTACTTTTCAGCTCTCCACCACTCTGCCACAATCGCCTAACGAGACCCTGGAGACAGTGATCTCAGCCCCTGCGGCCCCGCTCAGCCAACAGCCGCACGCCTCCAGCCCTCAGGCCCGGCCAGTGCGTGGACACACTGGGTCATCTCCTGTGACTGCTGGTTGTGGACCCTCAGCAAATCCCACAGTGGGGGAAAAACTCGTCCTACCCATGGCCCTAGACAGCCAGGAGGTTCTCGTAAGCCGAGGTCATTCTCCAATCAAATGAGAGAAGAGCTGGGGAAATACTTCCCAAGCTCTAAAGATGTTATGGATGTTTATTAGATTATATATGTCCTGCCAGATGTCCACAGGAACATTCACCGTCGGATCTTATGTAACTAATCGTGTCAGTAACCATGTCCAGACTCACGCCCTCCCTAACCAGTCCCACATGTCAAGTGTATACACACTGGTAACGAGAGCTGACACATAGGGAGACCTTCCACAGGCCGTCAGCCCGCTGTCAGTGTTAGCTCATTTAATGCCCACAATACCCCCAGGGGTTTGTGTTCCCTCAGGCAAATACTGAGGCATGGAGACGCTGCCATTTTCTGTGCACGCACACACACGCTGTACAACCATGTTAGACAAACTGCTGATGAAAGATCAAAAGGCACAGAGTCGTTGCATGCAGATAAGCATACGTTTGTATATAAATTTGCTCATTCATTTACTTATTTCAGAGAAGGATTTCAGGAAAGGTGTGCTCAAGGTGACCTAAGATGCACAAGTGGTGGCAAAGCCTGCAAGGTCCCTGCTGATGATGTCTCCATGCTCATCTCCTTCCTGCCTTCTCTTGCTGGCTCCAGCCATACAAACCTCCTTGTTATTTTCAGAACATTCATGGTCCTTTCCAGGCATGAGGCTCTGCCACCCTAACCACCACATCCAGCTCCTTCTCAGTAATCAATTCTCAGCTAAAATGTCACCTCCTCCTCAGAGAGCTCTTCTGCACTGTCCACACATTACCACTGTCATAGAGAGGTCCTTGCCCAAGCCAATTATTATCCCATGTTCCTGTTTGAGTCTCATCCCAGCACTTTTGGTCTTGTACATTGACTTGCTGCTTTTAAGTGTTGCTAGATTATAATCTCCCTGAGCACCTCTGCACTTGGGTGTTGCTGTGATCCTAGCCCCTTGCCCAGTGTCTGGTATGACATGGTGGTCGGTAAGGGAATGAATGAATGCATTACAGGAGAATAAAATGAGTAGATGAGGAAGGAAGGCATGGACAACAGCAGCAAGTGGAGTCAGATCTGAGGCCTGGATCACAAAGTTCCTGCCTTGAAATCCTATTTACTGAGCTTCCTAGTAGCCACGATGAAAAAAGAAGCATGATCAGTCTATATGAGTGAAAGGACAACTAGATATGCCACACTAGTGGGTCAGGAGGCATGTGGCTCTTTTTGATACAGAGACCAGATGGCTGTCATCCCCTGAGAGTCCTCCCAAAGAAGCAGCAGCCATGATCTCACAGCCACATGCCCCCCGACCTCTTCATGGTGCACACAGGCATACTTGGGGGGTACAGCTGACTTTCAGCACAGCCTCCTGATGGCTGTTCTCACAGAAGAGTGGAGACAAGGAAGCTGCTTTCATGCCTAGCCCCACTGAGGGTGACCATGCCCATATCCAGATGGGAAAGGCAGCTGCAGGGCCCTGAGAAGAGTGGTGGATGGTGGATGTTCTGGCCAGCACGGGGCTGCAGCCTCTGCCTGGCGTGCCATCGCTCAGGAACAAACATGGAAGAGGCAGAGTGCCTCCCGTCCCACCTGCGGTAGAAATCATGATCTTAGGAAAGACAGTTCCCACGCACCCGGAGATTCCCGGCAGGTAGGATCTGGGGCAGGCTGCAGGGGCGTCGGGCTCCATGTGCAGTTCACTCGGCTCAGATGGTAACTAATCCCTCTCCAGAGAGTCAAAGGTGGAGGCGGTCGATACCAGCTGAATGCAGTCTGGAATGTTTTTGACAGGTTTCTCCTCAAGGTGGTAAAAAGTCTAACAGGGTCTGCAGAGTCTTGGCCGTGTCAAAACCCATCTGCAAAAAGCAAGGGGCTCCTGCGGGGCTTGTGTTTGCGGAGTGGAGACGTAACTCCTGGGCTCTGCTCAGTCTATCGAGGTTGGCTGGCCCCCGTGGACTCCTGTTGCTCTCTGCCTCCCCCCGGGCCTGTGTGCATGGCAGGAAGCAGCAGCTACAGAAGGCATTGAAGCAAGCAGAGGACCTCAGCAGGGCTGGGCACAGAAAAAGTCCCACTGAACCTGAAAAGAGTTCCACTGCAGTCACTGTCCATGTCTACAGGAGGCTGCAGGGCTGGGGGAATGCATATGTGCAAAGTCCCCTAACATTAAAATGACATTTGAAGCAGGAGACGTGTGCTAATTTCCACTTTCAACTCACAACAATGAAGTCAGGGAAGTGAATAAAAAGGAGAGTAATTAATTAGAAGAGAATATAGCAAAGTCCAGAAGACATTCTTGCTTCAGCGAACGGGGCCAGGGGGAAAACTGGCGTCTAAGAGATAATGAAATCTCATCTTGTGTCTAATCCATGTTCTCGGCCTCTGAGCAGATCAAATGGTATAAAAAATAGAAATTGACTATGGGTCTAAAATTGCTTATTGATGAAACCGTGGAATTACGTGATAGAAGAAATCAATTAAGTACTAAGAGGTGAGGCCCCTGTGGAAAGAAGAGGCTTGGAAATTAACAAAGGAAATTGAGTTGGGTGGTGAGAAAAGGGCTAGAAATTATCTTGCCAAAGGAAAAGTAAAAATAGAAGGCCACTTTGAAAGACTATATCATTAAAAGAAGTATGATGGAAGAGAGACTTGAAAATTGCATTCACCAGGGAAAGAAGCCTTCTCAAAATAGAAAGAAAACAGGGAACAATTTGCTGACCGAGCTCAAAAGCATCAAAAGCAATAAAACCCACAGAAAACAACAGCTCAAAGGAGAACATCAGGTCCACTTTGATGTTTTCCAGATGGGGAAACTGAGGCCCCAGGTGGGGCAGGTTCTGCGGAGGAGATACTTGTCTGCCATCCCTCCTTCCTTCCATTCAGGAGGAGAAAGAGACAAGGGAGGAGGTGGAGGGGGGGAGAGAATGAGAGAGAGAATGACAGAGAATGAGAGAGAGAATGAGAGAGAGAGAATGACAGAAAGAGAATGAGAGAGAATGACAGAGAGACAGAATGAGAGAGAGAATGACAGAGAGAGAAAATGATACAGAGAGAGAGAATGAGAGAGAGAATGACAGAGAGAGAATGAGAGAGAGTGAGAATGACACAGAGAGACAGAGAGAGGGAGAGAGACTCCACACGGCCATCGAGAGCTGGGTGGGAGACAGCCCAGTTGGTGCTGAGTGTCCAACCCAGGGGCTGCAATTTGCTGGATTCGAGTCCCCACGTCCAGCCCACACTCTGGAAGGGAGGAGGACCAAACCTCCAAATTCCCAAATCACCATGTTCCAGACTTGAGAGGACAAAAACAGAGACCCCCTCTATGTTCCTGCTGCTCCCCAGTTTTCTGGCTGCGGCCCCCAGCAGTGCCATCCACCCCCATGCTCAGACCAGAGCCCAGGGGCCTCCCAGCCAGCTCCGTCCCTGCCACCAGCAAGTCCTGTGGGTCCTGCCAGCCCTGACTCCAAATTCATGGTCCCTGGCTGGGGCAGCTGTGTGGGGCTTTACCCAGCTGTCTCCTCCTCAGCGAGCCCCTCCTTCTGAACCCCCATCTAGAGGAGCCCTGTCCCCACCAGCCATAGCCACACCCACTCACCCAGTCCCTGTTTTGTCTTTGTCACAGCATGATTGTGGCCTGGTGTTACCTGACGTGTTCATTTGTTTGCTCCTCTCTTGCCTCCTACCCACTAGGATGTCAGCTCCTGGAAGCTAAGGACCTTGTCCGCTGCTGCTGCTTGCCCAGAAAGCTTGGCGCGTAGAAGACACTCAATATATGTTTGTTGAATGAATAAGTAACAGCCTCTGGCCTGAGCCGGATGCCCCTTGTCAGAGCTCCCACTGTAGCCTGCATTCTGTCCCCGTCCCCTGCCCTGTGAATCCCTTATCAGAGTTATCACTCCTGTGAGACTCAACCCCTCTAGGTCGGCCTGGATCAGAGCCCCAGCACCTGGGACAGAGCAGGTGCCCCAGGCGTTTTGTCGAGTGGCTGATACACTCAGCTCAGAGCTGGCTGGGGGGGCTTCGAGTCAGATTTCAGAACTCCGAGGTTTATGCAGCTCCTGCATTTTCAGACAAGGAAACTGAGATCCACAGAGCTCATGGTGTGTGACCCCAGGAACCTCAGGGCCAGCTGTGTCAGCCAGCACCTGTCTGCTCAGTTGGGCTGGGAGATGGGTAGCCGATTCCTTTTGGGCACAGCTGAGATAAGAGGTCGGTGCTGGGCCCCTCAGGAAGCAGCATCTCCTCCTCCCTCCTCCTACTTCTGCTCAGGTGAAAATTGGATCTTCCCACCAGGAGGCTCAACCAATTTCTAGCCCCTGCAGGGGCTGTTCTGCTGATAATGTGTGGCAAGGACGGCCAGTCACAGACCCGGCTGCTGTCCCCGGGGGCTTCTGTGTCCAAAGCTCCAGGTACACAGCGCATGATCTTTCTGAGCCAGAAGGAGACAGGCTTCCCGGGGCAGGGCAGGTGCTGCAGGGTGGGACACCCAGGGCTCCCCATGCCCCACTCTGCCCCCAATGCACTGGTCCACACCGAGCCCGGCGCTTACTGCCTGCTGCATGCCCGAGAGGGCAGCAAGTCAGGGAGTCGCCTTGTTCACAGAACTTCTGTTCTGGACCAGACCCTGCACCAGGGCGCAAGGCTGTGTGACTGTGATTCAGCCCCCTGTGGCTGCTTGCCAGGCTCGGGGCGGGTCCCTGCATCCTGGCTGGCATCTTCTGTTGAATGTAAGACACGCATTTGAGGCCCACATGGGACCTCTGTAGGTGGAGTCGAGGCCTGGGGTGGGAAACCCCAATCCTCATTGCAGGTCTGTGCAGAGACTTCCTGTCAGAAGGATGGGTGATGGCTTCCAGCTGGGGTCTCCCGGCTGTGCCTGTGATGGCCCCACCTGCTTTGTAGTGTGAGCCCAGACACCACCAGCTGGGGGAAGCTAGGATCCCCTGGGCAGAGTCTCCCCAGCTCCCAGCACACTGGGTCTGGTGAACATGGGGCACAGGCAGGCAGGGACTGACCCATGACCGCTGGGTACCTCTGCCCTCTCACCTCCCTGGAGACAGACTTGGCCTATGCCTCTCCACAGGGCAGCCCCCCACCCACCTGCTCAGCCAGATGTTCTCTCCAGGCACCGTGCCTCAAAAGCCCACCCAAGGGGCCAAGAGGCCCCCACACCCTGTCCTCGTCACCCATGAAAGGCAGAGGTTGTGGACCCAATGGTATGGAATAGATACATAGATCAAACGGAAGGAAAAGGGATGTGTGCACCAGAATGGAAACTACAAAGCAATGTGGAATGAATGGATTAAATCGTTATTTTATGCCGTAAGAACGACCGTGTTTTCTGTGCTCCGTAAGAAGGCTGTGCAATCAGATCACCCGCTGACATTTACAAAACAAGTTCATCGTTCGTTCTCATTCAGTGAAAACCATCCGGGGTAGGTGCTTTCCCCTTGCTGTATAGGAAAGGACGCCAAAGCTCCAAGGAGCGAAGAGACACAGTCTCCGAGTCTCCAGCCCACTGGTGTCATCTTTGAGGGCTTCAGTCCAGGCCTGGCTGGTCTGGCCTCAGCCACGGCCCCAGGGGGCCCCACCTCAAAGTCTCTGGAACCTGTGTCTGACCGGCAGGTTTCAGATGGCCTTGGGAGGTGAACTTGGGGCAGAGGAAAGGAGCTTTCATTTCTGGTAAGACCAGAGTCGCCACACCTGGATAGTCCCTTGATATCTGTAGGTATCTGATATTTGCAGCCTGCTCCAACAGCCCAGTTTCTCTGGGGCACAAAGTCACCACAATTCCAGAGAGTTTTTCCTTGTTTGTTTTTAATGTTGGGAAATTGCACGACCAGATTCATTTTACAAAGATCACTCTTGCTCACGTAAAGAAGACTGATTCAAAGGACAAATTGAAGGGCAATTTGTAGTACATAAGATATTTTAAAACATGGGTATTCCTTAACCAAACAATAGTATTTCTAAGAATTCACTCAATAAGAGTAATCACACAAATGTGTATGCAAAGACCTATGAACAAGAATGTTTGCTGTAACTTTATTAGTAAGAGCAAAAATAAAAATTCTTCAGCAGAGAAATCACAAAACAAAACAATACTTCATACAATGAAATACTATGCAGCCAATAAAAATGTGATACATCTATATGTGCCAACATGACAGTATGTCCAGGAGTGAAACAAAGTCATGGCAGAACAATACTAAACAACTTTTTGGAGAAAATGTCCCCCTATACATGTCAATGCAAAGAAAAAGGTCTAGAATACAGACCATTACCATTGATTTCCAAGATAAATGATTTTATTTTTTCGCAACAACAAAGGAAAAAGAAAGCACCAAACCCTAGGTTTCACTTAATGCCTGATGGGCGCCCTCCTCTCTGTGACAGAGCCTGGTGCTGAGGGTGCTGGGCCAGGTATGTGGAATTTGAGATTTTGTGCATTTGTGCATGCATACATGCGGATTTTCCTACTATTTAATGACAATTCTGGAAGCATGGAAGGCACAAGGCAGTTAAGAGAGAAGCTCAGGCTGCCACCCCAAGAACGTTCTTCTTGAGGAAGCCCCAAGGTCCCTCCCGACCCCGTCTGCAGCGCAGTCCCAAGGTGGCAGGTGCCCAGACAGCTGGCAGCGGGTGCGGAGGTGAATGTGGAGGCGAATGTTTGCAGCTGAAGTCTTGCAGACATCTCTGATAATGGGAGGCTGATCAGAAACGGATCTGGGAGCTATCAAAGGAAAGACAGGCCTTGCTTTGCCTTCAAATTTGTTAACTTTTTTTTTTTTTAAAGCCCAACCACAAAGCATGAGCTCATGTGGGCATTTGCCGGAAAGGTGGCGGGCAGTCCCTGGGAGTTAGGCTTGCATACAGGGATGTTTCCACCGTGCCCTTCTAAACAAACACTGGGGCCCTTCAGTGGGGCTGCGCGCGGGAGCACAGTGGGGCTGCGTGCGGGAGCACAGTGGGGTGGGGTGGACCCAAAAGGATGGAATGGATAAAATAAATAAAATAGAAAGGAATGGAACGTATACACTAGAATGGAAACTATAAACCAGGATGGAATAAATGGACAAAATAGGTCAAAGTCGATAAAATAGAGTAGGGAATGGATAGAACCAACTAGAATAAACAAACAACATAAATTAGGTTGGAACTGAATAGCCAGAGGGAAATGGAGCAGAATGGGGAAAGGAAGGGGGTGGATTCTTAGAGTGGGAGGGGACTTTGGTCACTTTGCAGAAGAGGTCAGTTTGCACTGACACCTGGAGACACGGCTGGCCTCCCTTGATCAGCACTGCCAGGAACATTGGCAGGGCCCGTGGCTGAAGTTTGCAGGGTTTCCCTCGGAGGTAAGGCAGTCTATGTGCAGACCCCAGAGAGAGCCCTGGGCGAGTCCAGGACCCTGCACCCTGCTCCGGCCCTGTAATTGACTTGGAGTAAGCCCCATCCCTCAGCCGTTGTTTCTATCATGTTCAACGAGAAGGTTTGCTAAGATAACTTTGAAGAGTCCTCAAATCTAAGGTCCTTTATTTCACAGTTACTGAACAGTTTCCTGAAGCCAAAGGAATATGAATGAAATATTGAATCCTGTCTTTCCTGCCTCTAGTCACAGTTTTGATCTTTTGTTTATCATGGATATCTTTGAGGTAATTTTGATTTTTAAATAGATTGTGCTAAAATATTATTTATCTCAATTACCGAGGATTTTTGCACATATACCACCTCCCAACTGAAGGTTGTGCTTCCAATAAGTGCTTCACTTGCCTTACCCTAGTCCCATATTTTTGGTAGATACCACGATGACTTGCTCTGTGAGAAAAAAAGGGATGATAACTGTGCTCGGTGAACTCACAAGTGTGGCTCTTTCTGGGGCCGGGGGTTTCAGGAGACCTCTTACCAGGGACTAAGAGGGGACAGGCAGCCCCATGAGAAGAAGGACCTGCACATGTAAAGGGGTGGTGAGTTCAGCTGGAGCACAAGTCAGTGTGACTGAATTGGGGGCTCAAGGGAGATCCAGGTGGGGACTTTGGGGGCCAGGTCAGGTCCATGCCCAGACAATCTGCATCTCCTACATGTATGCCCTGGCTAGTGCTACCAGGCGTGTGTGGGTGACAGAGTGACAGGCACCTGTCGGCAGCTTCTGGCAGGGGTTGAGGCAAAAGGCCCGAGTGGTGATGAGCACGCTAAGGGAAGCTGCTTTCTGTGCACTCACAGTCCGTCCCCTTGGGGAAAAAGACCTTTCCCAGCCTCAGCCTCCAAGGGGGTTTATTTGGAATGTATAGGATTTACATAAATCCTTGCCAAGTGCTAAGCATCAGAACCTAAACAGATTTGAGCCACATGTTCCTGATTCAGATTTGGGAAGAGATCGTGGAGTGATACTGGAAGCAGAGGCTTCTGCTCACTCTCTGGCCACTCACCAGCCTTCGGGACAGCCCCCTCCCAGCCCCCACCTGCACAGCCAGCCCCTTCTTTGCTGCGAATCTTCAAGAATCAGGCAAAGCCACTGCTGAAGGCAGCTGGTGCCAAGATTTGCTTCGCGCTGGGGATACAGGACTGGGCTTGTGTCCCTGGGGAGCTCACTGTGCCAAAGGCCTGGCCCCTGTCCTGAGAGAGTTGCGAGTCCAAAAGGAGCTCCCAGCTGCTGATCCTGTCCGTAGTTTGCCCAGAGCTTGAAGCCAGGGCCCTGTCTGTGGGAGCTCATGGCCCCGAGGCGCCAGTCTATTTGGCGTTGTCCTGGGGCAGCTCCCACCTTCGCAGTTGTGATAGCCCTGATACTGAGTTTCTCTATAGCCCTCTCCTGAGGGCTTTCACAATGTAATTTCACAATTACAGTGCGAAAACCATGACCCTGTCCTGAGGGAGCTCTTGGCCTTAAGCCATGGACTTGCCCTAAAACATGACCTCATCCTGAAGGAGCTCAGCATCCTAAAGACTTTATCCTGTCCTGCTGGAGAACATAGCCCTGACAACATGGCCACGAGAGACTGAATATATAAACCGAATATGGCTAGGCCATGGATGAAAACAGAACTCTGACCTACAACCTGCCCAGGAAACCAACACAAATCTACAATAACAACTCAGGAAGCAAACCTACGGTGAGTTAGACTTGCAGGAGGCCACATGGCCATCTTTAGCAACAATCTAAACCCTGGCTTCTGTAACAGTTGGCCCCAAATAACCTGGACATGATTGATAACTGGTTGATAACAGACAACTTCTCTAATTTGGCGGGCACATTAATGACTGCCCATGTCCCCAGACCCTGCAGTCTTAGGAAGCAAAAGCCTTACACTGCTGGTGGAGGGGTAGTGAAATCTGCAACCCCAGGGCACAGGCAAAAGCCCATTGTTTCTGGAGAGAAGGGCACAAGAAAAAACACTTTGCCCTGGGAGTAAAGCGGAAATGCACCTTGGGCCCTGCTGGATCTGACCCTGATGCAAAACAGAAGCTGCAGCTGCTACGGAGGTGCAGAGAACTCCCCAACAAGACCAACCACAGGCACAAGTCCAAGTTATCAGGGTAGGAAGGCAGGCAACATCCCACCCCTGAAACCAGGTGCAGAGAACCTGCCCCAGACTGAGACTAGACCAGGACAATAGAGATGGCCTCAGACTTCCAGCATGAGCCCGGCATCAAGCGGCAAACAGGAGCAGTGTATGTGTGTGGTGTGAGGTAAGGGCCCAAGAGCATCTCCTTGCATGGATATCCAGTTATCTCAGCACCATTTGTTGAAAAGGTTTTGGCAATGAATTGCTTTAGCATCTTTGTTAAAAGTCAATTGACCATAAATATAAGGATTTATATCTGGACTTTCAAATTCTGTTCTGTTTATCTTTACGACAGTGTCTTATTGCCTTGATAAGTGCAGCTTTATAGTAAGTTGTGAAGTTGGGATGTGTACACCCTCTACAACAGAATGGTGGCCTCCAAGAAGATATGTCCACATCCTCATCTCTGGAAACTGTGAATTCAGTTTTATTTGAAGAAAGGGTCTTTGCAGATGCAATTAAGTGAAATATTTTAAGATGAGATGGTGCTGGATTATCAGAGTGGACTCTAAATCTAATAACAAATGTTCCTATGAGAGATGCACAGAGGAGAGAATAGAGCAGAAGAGCATGCCAGGCTGCAGGCAGAGAGTAGGGCGATGTGGCCACAGCCAAGGAATGTCAAGAGCCACCAGAAGCCCAGAA
The DNA here is from genome assembly GCF_002776525.5 of Piliocolobus tephrosceles. Classification (NCBI taxonomy): domain Eukaryota; kingdom Metazoa; phylum Chordata; class Mammalia; order Primates; family Cercopithecidae; genus Piliocolobus; species Piliocolobus tephrosceles. The sequence goes on along the minus strand of NC_045439.1, from coordinate 5,425,900 downwards.
GCTGGAAGAGACAAAATCTCGACTGAACCTCTGATAGGAGTGCAGCCCTGCTGACACCTAATTCCAGACTTCTGGCCACCAAAACTGTGGGAGAACACATTTCTGCTGTTTTCAGTGACCTAGTCTGTGATACTTTGTTCAGGCAACCCTAGCTGACTAACACAGTATCCTCCAACTCTGTTCTTACTCAAGATTGCTGTGGTCGGCCAGGCACAGTGACACACGCTTGTAATCCCAGCACTTTGGGAGGTCAAGGTGGGTGGATCCCTTGAGGTCAGGAGTTCAAGACCAGCCTGGCCAACACGGCAAAACCCCATCTCTACTGAAAATACAAAAATTAGCCTGGCATGGTGGCATATGCCTGTAATCCCAGCTACTTGGGAGGCCAAGGCAGTAGAATTACTTGAATCCGGGAGGTGGAGGTTGCAGTGAGCCATGATCGCACTATTGCATTCCAGCCTGGGCAAAAGAGAGCAACTCCATCTCAAAACAAAACCAAAAACAACCCAAAAAAGCAAACAGAGATTGCTGTGGTCATTCTGAGTCTTTTGAATTTCCATACAGTTTTTTAGATTGGCTTCTCAGTTTCTGGAGAAAAAAAAATTATGGAATTGTGATAAGGATTCCGTTAAAACTGTAGATCAATTTGGGGAGAACTGTCATCTTAACAATGTTGAGTCCTCCAATTCATGAACATGGAGCATATATCCATTTAAATAGTTCTTTAATTTCCATAAGCAATGTTTTGTCATTTTCCATCTATGAGCCTAGTACCTCTTTGTTAAATTTACTCTGAAGTATTTTATGTTTTTGATGATAATGTGGAAGTATTGTATTCTTAAATTTTTATTTCAGATTACTTATTGCTAGTGTATAAAAAAAACTGACTTTTGTATGTTGACTCTAACTTTGTTGTACTTGTTTATTAGTTCTAATAGGACTTTTTGTGGATTCTTTTAGTTCTTTTAGTTCCTATTGGTTCTAATAGGATTCTTTGTGGGTGCAAAAGATAATATTATCTGCAAACAGAGACAATTTTATCTCTTCCTTTGTAATTTGGACATCTTTTATTTCTTTTTCTTACTACATTTCTCTGGCTAGACCCTCCAATAAAATATCGGGTAGAAGTGATGAAAGCAGACATTCTTGTCTTGTAACTTGACCTTAGGAGGAAAGCATACAATCTTTCACCACTAAGTTTGATCTTTGCTATAGATTTTTCCTAGATACTCTTTATTAAGTTGGAAAAGTTACTTCCTATTCCAATTTTACTGGCAGTTTTTCCTTTTTAATCATGAATAAGTATTGGATTTTGTTATATGCTTTTTCAGCATCTATTGAGATGATTGTATGATTTTTATCCTTTCTTCTATTGAATCATATTTTATTAATTTATTTTTGGTTAACCAGCCTTTCCTGGGAGAAATCCCACTTGGTCATGGTGTATAGTTATTTTTATTTATATGCTACTGGATTCAGTTTGCTAGTATTTTGTTGAGGATTTTTGCATCTATATTTACAAGGAATATTGGTTTCCTTTTCTTGTGACGTCTTCATGTGATTTGGTATCAGGACAATATTGACTGCATAGAATGAGTTGGAAAGTGTTCTCACATCTTCACTTTTTTTATTTGCTTTGGACAAGTGTTAACTTTTCTCCAAACATTTGTTAGAGTTCACAGATGAGACCAGTTGGACATTGGCTTTTCTTTGTGGGAATCTTCCAGATTACTAATGAAATCTCTTCACTTAATATAGGTATTAATATAATTCAGATTTTCTATTTCTTCAGTTTTGGTCATTTGTGATTTATAGAAAATAATTTAATTTAGATTATCTAATTACTTGGCCACAATAGTCTCTTATACATTTTATTTCTATAAGACTGGTAGTAATGTCCCCTTTCTCCTGATTTTAGTAGTTTGAGTTTTCTTTTTTGCTCTATAGTCAGTCTACAAAAGGTTTGTCAATTTTGTTGATCTTTTCAAAGAACGAGCTTTTGTTTTTTTAATCTTCTCGATTGTTTTTCTATTATTTTTTGTTAATTTCCACTTTACGCTTTACAGTTTCTCTCCTTATACTGGTTTGGGTTTAGTTTGCTTGCTTTTTCTAGTTTTTTTTAGGATGGAGGTTTAGGCTGTGGATTTGAAATTTTTCTTCTTTTTTTAATGTAGGCATAAATTTTCCTTTGAGCCACTGCTTCCCTACATACCACAGTTTTGGTATCTTCTGTTTCTGTTTTCATTCCTATCAATATACCTTCTAATTTCCCTTGCAATTTACCCTTTGATCCATTGTTATGTAGGTGCGTGTTGCTTAATTCCACGTATGTGTAAATTTCCCAAATTTACTTCTGTCTTTAACTCCTGATTTCATCCCATGTGGTCAGAGAACATATTTTGCTGATCTCAGTCCTTTTAAATTTATTGAGACTGGTATTATGGCCTAACATATGGTCTATCCTGGAGGAATGTCCAGTGTGCACTTGAGAAGAATATATATTCTGCTGTTGAGTGAAATGTTCTATAGATGTCTGTTAGGTTTAGTCGATTCATGGTGTTGTTCAAGTCTTCTTTTTCCTTATTTTGTCTAACTGCTCCATACATTAGTGAAAGTGAGGTATTGACATCTCTAACTATTTTAGTTGAATTGCCTATTTTTATCTTTAATTCTGAGTTTTTTCTTCATGTCTCTTAGGACTATGTTGTTAGGTGCATACATGTTTGTGATTGCTATATCCTCTTGATGGATTGACACTTTTATCATTATAAAATGTCATCTCTGTTTCTAGTAAATTTTTGTCTTAAAATTCATTTTGTCTGGTATCAATATAGTATAGTCACTCTAACTCTGTTTATATTTTCATGGTACATCTGTTTCCATTTATCAATATTTTCTACCTGTTTGTGTCTTTGCATCTATATTATGTCTCTTATAGATTGCATATAGTTGGATCATACTTTTTATTCATTCTGCCAATCCTTGTATTTTAATTGGAGTTTTAATCCAATTGATATGATATTTCATGTCATTATTATTATTATTATTTTCTTCAACTTTTATTTTAAGTTTGGGGTACACGTGCAGGATATGCAGGTTTGTTACATAGGTAATCAGGTACCATGCTGGTTTCCAGCACAGATCATGTCCTTATTGATAAGGTAGGATTTGTTCATCATTTTGCTGTCTGTTTTCTATGTCTCATGCTCTTTTTGTTCTTATTTTCCACCATTACTGACTTATTTTGTTTTAAATGGATATTTTCTAGTGTACCATTTTTAAACTTTTCCATTTCTTTTACTATGCATTTTTGAGTTATTCTCTTCATTGTTGCATGTAGATTATAATTATTATCTCTATTTATAACAATTTAGTCTAGATTAATACAAAGTTAATTTTACTACTACACAAAATCTTTGCTTTCCTCTAGCTCTATGTCTTCTGCACTCTTTTATGCTGTTATTGTCATACAAAATACAACCATATACATTGTTTTCTCATCAACATAGATTTATAATTATTGGTTTGTAAAGTTTTCTTTTAAATTAGAGAGGAGAAAAAAATTACAGAGATACATTCATTTTTTTTTTTTTGATTTACCTATATAGTTATATTTACCAGTGCTCTTTGGTTCTTTATGTAGATTTGAGTTACTATCTAATGCCCTTTCTTTTCAGCATGAAGAATTCCTATAGTATTTTTTGTATGGCTGATATTATGGTAATAGGTTTTTTTTCAGTTTTTGTTTATCTGAAAATATATTTATTTCTTCTTTATTTTAAGGATAGTTTTGCTGGCTATAAAGCTATTGGTTGACAGTCTTTGCTATTAACCCTTTCAGATGCTATGTCATTTTTTTCTGGCCTCCACAGTTTCTGAGGAGAAGTCAGCAGTTAGTCTTATTTGAAAACCATTGTTTTTTATAAGTAGTTTTCTCTTGCTGCTTACAATATGTTCTTTTTGTCTTCGACTTTTATCATTTTGACTATAACGTGTTTAGGTGTGGATCTCTTTGAGTTTAATCTACTGGGATTTTGTCAAGCCTCTTGGATGTGTATATTAATGCTTTTCATCCAACTTGGGAACCTTTTAGTCATTATTTCTTCAATTATTTTCTGCCTCATTTTCTTTTTCATTTGGGGGCTCTGATTATGCATATGTTAGTACACGTGATGATTTTTACAGATATCTGAGACTCTGTCCATTTTATCTTCATTCTTTTACTTCTGTTCCCTATACTCAATGATCTCTATTGGCCTATTTTTAAGTTTACCAATTTCCTTTTTTTCTCTCTCTCTGCCACCACTGAGAGAGAGAGAGAGAGAGAGAGTGAAAGAGAGAGTTTTTATTTAAGTAACATTCAAAACAGTTGGTCATTCCATCCTTTTTATTTTATTACTATTATTTTTTATTATTCTTTAAGTTCTTGGATATATGTGCAGAATGTGCAGATTTGTTACATAGGTATACATTTGCCATGAGGGTTTGTTGCACCCATCAACCCATCATCTACGGTATTTCTCATAATGCTATCCCTCCCCTAGCGCCCCACCCCATGACAGGCCTTGGTGTGTGACGTTCCCCTTCCTGTGTCCATGTGTTCTCATTGCTCAACTCTCACTTATGAGTGAGAATATGTGGTGTTTGGTTTTCTTTTCCTGTGTTAGTTTGCTGAGAATGATGGTTTCCAGCTTCATCTATGTTCCTGCAAAGGACATGAACTCATTATTTTTTATGGCTGCATAGTATTCCATGGTGTATATGTGCCACATTTTCTTTACCCAGTCTATCATTGATGGGCATTTGGGTTGGTTCCAAGTCTTTGCTATTTTGAACAGTGCTGCAATAAACACACGTGTACATGTGTCTTTGTAGTAGAATGATTTATAATCCCTTGGGTATATACTTAGTAATGGGATTGCTGGGTCAAATGGTATTTCTGGTTCTAGATCTTTGAGGAATCATCACACTGTCTTTCACAATGGTTGAACTAATTTACACTCCCACCAACAGTGTAAAAGTGTTCCTATTTCTCCACATCCTCCCCAGTATCTGTTGTTTCCTTACTTTTTAATGATTGCCATTCTAACTGGTGTGAGATGGGATCTCATTGTGGTTTTGATTTGTATTTTTCTAATGACCAGCGATGATGACCTTTTTTTCATATGTTTTTGGCCTCACAAATGTCTTCTTTTGAGAAGTGTCTGTTCATATCCTTCACCCACTTTTTGATGGAATTGTTTATTTTTTTTCTTGTAAATTTGTTTGAGTTCTTTGTAGGTTCTGGATATCAGCCCTTTGTCAGATGGATAGATTGCAAAAATTTTCTCCCATTCTGTAGGTTGCCTGTTCACTGTGATGGTGGTTTCTTTCGCTGTGCAGAAGCTCTTGAGTTTAATTAGATCCCATTTGTCAATTTTGGCTTTTGTTGCCATTGCTTTTGGTGTTTTATTCATGAAGTCTTTGCCTATGTCTATGTCCTGTATGGTATTGCCTAGGTTTTCTTCTAAGGTTTTTATGGTTTTAGGTCTTACGTTTAAGTCTTTAATCCATCTTGAGTTAATTTTTGTGTAAGGTGTAAGGAAGGGGTCCAGTTTCAGTTTTTTTGCATATGGCTAGCCAGTTTTCCCAACACCATTTATTAAATAGGGAATCTTTTCCCCATTGCTTGTTTTTGTCAGATTTGTCAAAGATCAGATTGTTGATAAAGGGGAGATCACCGCTGATCCCACAGAAATACAAACTACCATCAGAGAATACTATAAACACCTCTATGCAAATAAATTAGAAAATCTATAAAATAAAATAAAATAAAATAAAATAAAATAAATTCCTCTCATTTATTTATTAAATTAAGTATTGATTAAGTATCAATATTTAATTTCTTTTTATGGCCAAATAATATTCCATTATATGGATATACCACATTTTGTTTATCCATTCATTAGTTGATGGGCATTTGGATTATTTCCACCTTTTGGCTATTAAAATTTTTATCAGGTACATGCACTCTCCCAAGACTAAACTAGGAAGAAGTTGAATCCCTCAATAGACCAATAACAAGTTCTGAATTTGAGGCAGTAATTAGTAGCCTACCAACCAAAAAAAGCCCAAGACCAGACGGATTCATAGCCAAATTCTACCAGAGGTACCAAGAGGAGCTGATGCCATTCCTTCTGAAACTATTCCAAACAATAGAAAAAGAGAGACTCCTCCCTAAGTCATTTTATTAGGCCAGCATCATCCTGATACCAAAACCTGACAGAGACACAACAAAAAAAGAAAATTTCAGGCCAGTACCCCTGATGAACATCAGTGCGAAAATCCTCAGTAAAATACTGCCAAACCGAATCCAGCAGCACATCAAAACCTTATCCACCATGATCAAGTCAGCTTCATCCCTGGGATGCAAACCTGGTTCAACATACACAAATCAATAAATGTAATCCATCACATAAACAGAACCAATGACATGATTATCTCAGTAGATACAGAAAAGGCCTTTGATAAAATTCAGCACTGCTTCATGCTAAAAACTTTCAATAAACTAGGTACTGATGGAACATATCTCAAAATAAGAGCTATTTATGACAAACTCACAGCCAATATCATACTGAATGGGCAAAAACTGGAAGCATTCCCTTTGAAAACCAGCACAAGACAAGGATGCCCTCTCTCACCGATCCTATTCAACATAATATTGGAAGTTCTGGCCAAGGGAATCAGGCAAGAGAAAGAAATAAAGGGTATTCAAATAGGAAGAGAGAAAGTCAAATTGTCTCTGCAGATGACATGATTGTATATTTAGAAAACCACATCGTCTCAGCCCCAAATCTCCTTAAGCTGATAAGCAACTTCAGCAAAGTCTCAGGATACAAAATTAATGTGCAAAAATCACAAGCATTCATATACACCAGTAATAGAGAACCAAATTATGAGTGAACTGCCATTCACAACTGCTACAAAGAGAATAAAATACCTAGCAATACCACTTACAAGCAATGTGAAGGATCTCTTCAAACAGAACTACAAAACACTGCTCAATGAAATGAATGGACACAAATGGAAAAACATTCTATGCTTATGGATAGAAAAAATCAATATTGTGAATGGCCATACTACCCAAAGTAATTTATAGATTCAATGCTATCCCTATCAAACTACCATTGGCTTTCTTCACAGAATTAGAAAAAAACTACTTTAAACTCCATGTGAAATCAAAACAGAGCCCATATAGCCAAGACAATCCTAAGCAAAAAGAACAAAGCTGGAGGCATCATGCTACCTGACTTCAAACTATACTACAAGGCTACAGTAACCAAAACAGCATGGTACTGGTACCAAAACGGATATATAGACCATGGAACAGAACAGAGGCCTCAGAAATAATGCCACACATCTACATCCATCTTCTTTTTAAAAAATAGCTTTATTGAAATATACTTCACATAATGTAAAATGTATCCATTACAAAAGTTCAGGTTCAGTGGTCTTTAACATATTTACAAATAAGTGCAACCAGCACCACAATAAACTTCAGAACTTTTTTTTTTGTAAAACAAGAACCACTCAGACTGCATTGTCTTTCTCTTACACTCCAAGAGGAAGACAAGAATGATCACCAATGGTAAATGGCAGCTGCAGCAAAGCAACACCAAGTGCCAGCTTCATGCTCAGAAGAGAACTCTGTGCCTCCTCCTCATAGTTTCTGGTGCTCTACACATTCAGAGAAACTTCTCTAGTAATGAACTGTAGAAATGATCCCTGAAAGTATAGTCTTCAGAACATTTTTATTACTTCAGAAAGAAACTTGTATTCTTTAACTATCATCCTCCTACTTTCCATATGCTCTTCCTCCCAGGCCTAAGCAACTACTAATGTACTATCTGTCTCTATAAATTTTCCAATTGTGGACATTTCATATAAATGGAATTATATAATTTGTGACCTCTTGTGAGGCTTTCTTTACTTAGCATACTTTTTTTTCAAGGTTTACCCATATCATAGCATGTATCAATACTTAATCTCTTTTTATGGCCAAATAATATTCCATTATATGGATATACCACATTTTGTTTATCCATTCATTAGCTGACGGGCATGTGGATTGTTTCCACCTTTTGGCTATTAAAATTTTTGTCAGGTATATGATTTGCAAATATTTTCTACCATTCTGTGGGTTGTCTTTTCTCTTCCTTAATAGCACCCTTTGGAAAAAACAAAAAACAAAATGAAACAAAACAAACAAACAAAAACAACTGAACCAAAAAAAAAAAACCATTGATGAAGTCTGATATGTCTGGTTTTACTTTGGTTGCTTGTGCTTTTGATGTTATATCTAAGATCCATTGCCAAATCAAAGATTATGAAGATTTTACCCCCTTTGTTTCCTTCTAGAATTCTGTAGTTTCAGTTTTTACATTTAGAAGTTCGATCCATTTTGAGTTAGCTTTTATATACAGTGTAAGGTAAGGGTCCAACGTCATTCTTTTGCATGTGGATATCTAGTTGTCTCAGCACCATTTGTCAAAAGACCATTCTTTCTCCAATGGGTGGACTTGGATTTTGTCAAAAATCAGATTACCATAGAAACATGGGTTTATTTCTAGACTGTCAATTCTATTCCATTAATCTATTTATCTACCCTTCTCCCAGTACTGTACTATAGCGATTATTCTTGCTTTGTAGTAGGTTTTGAAGTCAGGAAGTGTGAGCCTTTCTACTTTGGTTTTCTTTTTAAAGATTATTTTTGCTATTTTGAATCTCTTGAATTGCATATGAATTTTAGAACCAGCTTGTCAGTTTCTACAAAAAAAAAAAAAAAAAAAAAAAAAAAAAAAGCTGAGATTCTGACAGGGATTGTGTTGAACTCATAGATCAATTTGGGGAGTATAACCCTCTTAACAATATTAAGTCTTTCAATACAGGAACATGGGAAGTTTTTCCATATATTTAGAGCTGTATTAATTTTTTTCAACAGTGTTTTGTGGTTTTCAGAGTATAAGCTTTGCAATTCTTTTGTTAAGCTTAGCACTATTTCATCTTTATTATGCTTTTGTAAATGCAATTATTTTCTTAATTTCATTTTTAGATTGTTTATTGCAAGTGTATAGAAATACAAGTAATTTTTATGTATTGGTCTTATATCCTAAAACCTTACTGAATTTGTTTACAAGTTCTAATAGTTTTTTAAAGTGGGTTATTCATAATCTATCTATCTATCTATCTGTTACATATACATTATATATATACATTATGTGTATATATACACACACACACAAGATCATGACGTATGCAAACAGAGATAGTTTTACCTTTTTTCCCCCAATCTAAATGTCTTTCGTCTTCTTTCCTTGCTAATTGCTCTGGTTGGAAACCCCAATACGATGCTGAATAGAAATGAGGAGAGCAGACATTCTTGTCTTGGTCTTGACCTTATAGAGAAAGAATCCAGTCTTTCACCACTAAATATGATGTTAGCTATAAGTTTTTCTAAGATGCCCTTTGTCAGTTTCAGAAAAAAATATCTTATATTCCTAGCTTTTTGTGTATTTTCATCATAATGTTTATTGGGTTTTGTCATGTAGTTTTTCTGCTTAGAGATGATCATGTAGTTTTTGTTTTTTAATTCTATTGATATAGTGTGTTGTATTAACTGATTTTTGTATGTTAAACCAACTTTGTATTCTTGGGATAAATCTCACTTGGTCATGGTGTAGAATTATTTTTATATGTTGCTGGATATGGTTTGCCACTATTTTGTTGAGGATTTTACATGCATAGTAATAAGAGATACTGGTCTGTAGTATTCTCTTCTTGTGATGTCTTTCTTTTGTTTTGGTATCAGGGTAATACTGGTCTCAGAATATTCATAATTTTTGAAGTGTTTCCTCCTCTTTTGCTTCTTGGAAGAGTTTGTGAAGAATTGGTATTCATTCTTTAAAAATGTTTGGCCTCTGATTCTTATGTGAGTTCAAATTCATTCTTGATCTCTCTAGTGAATTTTTTATTTTAGGTGTTGTACTTTTAAGCTCCCAAATGTATGTATTTATTTAAATTATTTGTCTCCCAAATCTAACATCTAGGTGCCTTTAGGGACATTTTCTGTTGGTTGGTCTTTTACCTTTGAATGGGCTCTGTGTTCCCATTTTATTGCATATGCCATAATTGCTTGTTGAAAACTGGACATTTTAGATAACACACTGTAACAATCTGTCATTAGTTTCTCCCCTTCCAGGAATTGTTCTTGATGGGTCTTTCTTTTCTCTTTTTGCTTGCTTTTGCTTTTATTTTTGCTGCCTGTTTGTTTAGTGGCTTTCCTGGCATAACTCTGTTTCCTGTACTATGCAGCCACTAAATTCCTTGTTCCCCACCTTTTTATCAGTTTGTTTACATCTTTAAGCCTGGCCTCCTAGGGTTCAGTCCTCTGTCAATACAATTTATTGCTCAGCAAGCGATCGATCAGATTTTCTTAACTGCCTTGAGCACTGGATCTCCATCCTTTGCCAAAGTTACCTGTGTGGGAATGTACATACTTTCAAACTTCATGTAGTTTAAAAACCCTCTCTCGTTTCTACTTCCTGCTTCTGTAGGGCCTCAAGGTCAGCAGTGAGTGACAGGGCCTCCTCCTTCCCCAGGTCTTTCTTGGACATGTATATAGCCCTGCTCACACAGGAATACAGAGCTCAAGTTCCCTGTGGCTTTCTAGTTCTATAGGTCTTCCTTTTCAGTTTTTGGCCAGGCTCTCGTTAGCCCCAACTGAAATCACAGCCTTAGGCAGCAGCAATGTTACCAGCAGATTCTTACCATTTTCAGTAGTGCCCTGGGCATGAAGTTTTACTTGCAGAGCTGAGTTCACAGACAAGTCACATAGCAACAACATCATAGGAATAGAGATTTTCTAGGCAGCTTCTGGTTGGGTTAAACTACTGACTGTTTTCTGAGTACAGGCCCTTTTTAAAAAAAATTTTTTTGAGGCAAGGTCTCACTCTGTTGCCCAGGCTGGAGTGCAGTGGCCCGATCATGGCTCACTGCAGCCTTGACCTCCTGGGCTCAAGTGATCCTCCCACCTCAGCCTCCTGAGTAAGTGGGATCACAGGTGCATATCACTATGCCTAGCTAATTCTTAAAAACTTTTTTGTAGAGACAGGATCTTGCTATGTTGCCAGGGCTAGTCCCAAACTCCTAGGCTCAAGTGATCTTCCTGCCTCAGTCTCCCAAAGTGCTGGGATTGCAGGGGTGATCCACTGTGCCTGACAAAATAAAAATTACTTTTAATTGACACATAGTGTTTGTACACACACACACACACACACACACACACACACACACACACACACTATAGATAATGATGTTTCAATGCATGCAATGTTAATGATCAGATCATGGTAATTAGAATATCCATCATCTCAAACATTTATTGTTTCTCTGTGTTGGGAACATTCAGTATCCTCTCTTCCAGCTACAGAGTTTTAAAGCGGTCAGTCCTCTTTTGGCTGCGAGAATGTTGGCTTTTCACCACCACTGCACCTCTGAGCTGGAGGGTGAGAGAGTGTGAGAATAGCACCAAGTTAAATACGCCACAGACCCACTGGTATTACCAAGGTTCAGTAATTGGTAATTGGTGTTTTTCAGCTTGTTCTTGTGTGTAGTTAATTTCCAGAATTCTAAAATGGTCAAATTTTATTGTTTTGCGAGTATTTTTGTTGCTTTTGGGGGAGAGCGGGTTTATGGAATTTCCTAGTCACGTCATGTTTAGCACAACACTTTTGAGTTTCATCACCTTCCACATATCCGTAGTTTGTTTATATTTTCAAGTACAAGTCCATTTTATGGATCTACTTCAGTCTGTTTACGCATTTCATTGGTTAAATAAAATTTGTGTTATTTCCAATTTTTGGTGATTATGAATAAAACCACTGCAAACTTATACATTTAAGTGTTTGTGTGAACATAACTTCTTTTCACTTTCTCTGGGTAAATACCTTGAAGGAGGATTGCTGGGTTGTGGGGTAAGTGTGTCTAAAGCGATAAGAAACTGCAATTGCAATCTTGTTTTCAAAGCAGTTGTAATATTTTGCATTCCAATCAGCAAAAAAGAAAAAGAGTATCTCAATCGCTCCACACCCTCGCTATCACCATGGTATTCTTGTTTTTTCTTTTTAAAAGAAAAGGTGCCTTGGTGGCCCCCACCTTGCTGTGCAGGAGCCAAGTTGGCTCTTGGTTGTCAGCAGCAGAACCTGCAAGGGTCAAGCTTCTTTTAATCAAATCTAGGAAGTTTGCTTACCAGCGTGGTTGTCTAAACTTCCCCAGGGAAGATACTGTCTGAGCTCTGCATCGAGGCTGCTCCCATCTGGATCCAAGGAGCTCACAAGACCCTCCGAGGCCCCAGCAGGGCCACTCAGGCTGCAGGTGAGCCATTCCCAGGTGAACCACTGCCTTCTCCTGCCCTCCACTGTAGGTGTGGGCTGCAGGTGTGGGCAAATCCCCCCGTTCTGTCTCCATGGGTGTCTCCTGCGTCAGGAGGGAAAGGCCCCTTGGTCTTGGAGTGCCTAGGAGGGGTGGGGGCCAGCTCCAGCTGCAGCTACCCTTTCCAGGGCTTCTCAGGAATAAGCCATGAGCAAAAGCAGGTATCTCAGCTTGGAGGAGCTTTGAGTCATCTGGATCGATCCAGTTAGGTCACAGAACTGCACACTGAGGCACAAACTCCAGAGGGAGTAGGGTCTATGCAGAAAGAAAGCTCAACACTGGTGTGGTCTTGGACAAGTCACTTCCCCTCTGTCTGGGGCTTCAGTCTCCCTGAGGCGAGTGGGTGGGTGACCCTGTTGCCCTCCAAGTTGCCTTCTGTCTGTGACATTCCAAGGCCAGGGTCTCCTGCCCAGCATCTGACCTGGAGTTAAACTGGGTCACAATAAGTCTGGAATCATTGGAGAGTTTCTGGTTGCATGGCTGAGCCACAAGATTATAAAATGGAAATAATCCCTGCACCAAAGATACTGCTGTCCCTCTCTTACCCCCTACCCCTTCCCTGCCCTGCCCTGCCCTATTTCTTCTTTCCTTCTCTCCCTCCCTTCTTCCCTCCCTCTTTCCCCCTCCCCCCTCCCCTCTTCCCCCCTTCCCTCCCCTTCCCTTCTCTTCATTCCCTCTTCCCTCCCTCCCTTCTTTCTCTCTCTGTGCCTCTCCCTCTCTGTCTCTGTTGTAAGGAGTTATCCTCCCCCTGTCCTTTCTTTCTGTGCCTCTCCCTCTGTGTCTCCGTTGTAAGGAGTTTTACCTAGGACTGAGGAAGACTGACTTTAATTTTCCTCCTCCCCTGTGTCATTCACCTCAATTCTCCACTTACCTTCCCTTTCCTGCCTCCCTGGCTGACTGCAGCACCTCCACCTGGGTGTCCCAACTGGTCTCTGCCAGTGGAAAGGACTGGGTCCCCATGAACCCTGGGCTCTGACACCACCGTGGAATTGAAGAACTGTAGACATGGAATTGCCCCAGGCACTCAGGGAGGCCGCTGCAGACCTGGGATTCTGATAGCCTGGGCTGCAAATGCTCACACACCTTCCCATAAGGAAAGGGTTGCTGCAGTCCCAGGGGAAGAGCAGGCAGTAGGAAGGCAGAGACTGGGAAGGATTTCAGCCCAACAGCAACCTGACACCCACTGTGTATCACCTGAGGCCGGCGCGGGGAGGACTTGGGACTGACCAGCTGCTTCCTTTGAGTCCTTGGCAAGGGATTCTGATGGAGGGGAGGCCAGACTGGGCTGGAGTGGGGCAGAGTGAGTCATGGCAGTGCCACCCACCTCACCGGGTGAGGTCGGGGCGTGGGCTCTTGCCTGAACACTCCTGGGCTTGCTGCCCTGGACTCCTGGCTGAGGGGCAAGAAGCTGGGGTCCCGCTCCCACTCGGGGTCTCTGCCTCCCTCCCAGTGCCCACTCCCTCACTCCCTCCTGCAGCTCCCCCTCTTCCTCCCCACCACCTCCCTGCCTTGCTCACCATTTCCCACGGCGTCCATCACCGGGGCAGTGGGGATGGAGTGGAGCCTGTGCCCAGACAGCCCTCCCGGCTTGGACCTCTCCACACCTTCCAAATGGAGCGGAGCCGTGGGATTCAAAGCTTCGCTGAGACTGCCAGGGAGGTGGGCTTTCAAAGAAACAGCAAACAAATGACCGCAGAAGTTGTGGCCCCTGAATAGGTTGCCACCAGCAGGCATGAACACGGCTAGTGTCTTTGCCAGCACCCCCAAAAAAATCTTACCCTCCGCCTTTTTTTTTTTTTTTTTCCTGAAAGCCAGTTGGAACCTGGAAATCTGCTTTGGCGAGTTCTCGCCGCTTAGCAAAGCTCCTCAGCAAAGCACACCTGGGGCAGTGCAGCTATGTTCACAGCTCGGCGCCAGGGGCGGCATGCAGGGGCCAAGTCCTTCCGAACTTAAGTGACCCTGGGTTTTTCCAAGGCTCCCCCTCCGTGGTCTCACTGCTGGAGGGAGAGAGGAGCAGGTCTTGGGGTGGACCCCAAGGCAAGGAGAAACGGGGGTTAGTTATGAACGTGCTGTCATCAAGGTGTGGTATCTGGAACTGGGTTTCAAAATGACTTGGATGTCCGCATTGGGAAAAGGAGGAATCTTAGGCCGAGTGATGGAATTCACAGGTGCCATTTGCAGACACCTCTGAGGAAGCGAAAGGCTGGTCTCCCGGGGCTTGATTCCTAGAGAGGCAGCGGCCAGCCTGGGATGCATCTCATGGGTGCACCAGGAGAACCAGGGGTATGTGAGGGCCTTAGAGACCTGGCCCAGGACCTCACCTCCGCCCCTGGACAACCTCGTGAGCAATGTAGGGGAGCGTGGCTCATCCCACAGTCATCTCAGAAGCCGCTTATGAATATTGGAATGTTCTTCCTTGGATTAAGCCAAATTTGCCTCTCTGTACTTCACACAGGACACTCACAGGCTTTTTTAAGCTGGTGGAGATTTTGCATAGCATCGGTTTAATCCTCCTCATTTCAAAGATGGAGAAACTGAGGCCCAGAAAGGGACAGTGACTTGCTCGGGGTTGAACAGGGGCAAAGCCAAGTCAATGCTCTTACATCGGCCCCACCCCTGGCCCTAGCTCTGGCCTCCAAGACCACTTGGCTGAGCTGTCCCATTCTCAGGGGGACAACCTCTCCCTGAGCTCTGTGACTCTGGCCTGGGCACAGACCTTCAGCCCCTCCCAGTTCCAGCCCACACCCTGACCATCCTCCCTCAGGCACTTCTAGAAAAATCTCCAAGTCCATTGGTCAGCAGTCCTCAGACACTCAGGGCTCCTGGGCTCCCAACCCTCTCGCCAGGTCTAGAACTGCCCCCTGAACCCCTCCCCTAGGCCTCCCTCCAGGCCCACTTTGCTGCCCCATTGTCCTTCTTACCCCAGACCCAGAGCTCACGTTGACCTTGGTGGGGTCTGGTTCTTCAGTGCCCCGGGGGCACTTCCTGCTGCTGTGTGCACCTGCTGCTGTGTGCACCTGGCCACGAGGCCCTCTCAGGAGTCTTCCCTTCTCCTTCCTCTCTGCTGGGAAATCCTAGAGACATTGCCTTGGGACAAGCCTAGTGCTGAACATAATGGGAGATTCCTGCTTTGCTCTGTGGGAGAAGATGCTTGGCTAACCCGGATGTGAGCAGCCTCCCCCGCACCCTATCAGAGCAGAGGAAGAGCTCAGATAACTTTTACACCTGGGGTCTTTCTTCCTATTCCAGGGAATGTGAGGTGGGAACTCAGCCTTGCAGATGAGCCAACTCCCTTTCCAGGGCCTATGGGACCCATGCTGGGGAGGGGGTCACCCCTCTGCGTCCCTGCCTACTGCCTCTGACACCCTGGTGTCTCAAGTCAGTAAGATTCAGACTCTTTATTTTAATTAATTTAATATATTATTTTAATATGGAAGCCCCAGTCCTCTTCCTTCTTCTTCTTCTTCTTTTTTTTTTTTTTTTTTTTTTGCAATTTTTACAATGGAAGTAGAATCGATATACAGTAAAATAGATCTCAAATAAACAGCTTGATGAGTTTTGAAAATGCAGGCACCCGTGTCTTTAGCCCACAAATCAAGACACAGAACATGTCCATCACCCTAGAAAGCCCACCCCATCTCCAGTCAATGCACCCCTCCCCTCTAGAGGCCGACACTGCTCTGACTCAATCGCCATGGGTTGGCTTTGCCTGCCCTAGACCTTCACAAGAACAGAATCATTTTCTGTGTGTCTGACAGCTTTCACCAAGTAAGAGGTTTCTCCAAAGGGCTCCTTCCTTGGCTCAGCTTGTGGATGGCTGCCTTTCACTGTGTCCTCACAGCACTTGTCCGTGTGTGCACATACCCCTGGTGTTGCTTTCTCTTCCTGTAAGGTTTCCAGTCATATAGGATTAGGATTCCACCCATACAACCTCATTTAACCTTAATCACCTAACCTTAATCACCAAAGGTCCTATTTCCAAATATTGTCACATTCTAAGATACTGAGGATTGGGCTTTAACATGTGAGTTTTGGAGGGATGCAATTTAGTTCATAACAGAGTGATATGGTTTGGCTGTGTCTCCACCCCAATCTCATCTTGAATTGCAGCTCCCATAATCCCCATATGTCATGGGAGGGATGCAGAGGAAGGTAATTGAATTGTGGGGGTGGAGTTTTCCCATGCTGTTCTTGTGATAGTGAGTAAGACTCACGAGAGCTGATGGTTTTATAAAAGGGCCTTCCCTGCACACACTTTCTTGCCTGCTGCCGTGTAAGATGTGACTTTGCTCCTCTTCCACCTTCTGCCACGATTGTGAGGTCTCCCCAGCCATGTGGAACTCCGAGTCCATTAAGCCTCTTTCCTTTATAAATTACCCAGTCTCAGGTGCGTCTTTATTAGCAGTGTGAGAACAGATAAATACACACAAACATTTAGAAACTGTTAATTTCCAAATGTCTTTCCTCATGGATAGTTTTTGATGATTTTCTAACTTCATCTTTCCTTCCATATTTATTAGTTTTAATTATTCGGAAGGAAGAACTTTCCTTTCCGCACATTTATTTCTTTATTCATTTCAGCATAGATGTGGATTCCTCTTATATTCAATGAGTTGAAACCCATTACTATCATTATTTATTTTTGTGCTCTAATTATCCTGAATTTGGCCAGTGGTAGCTCCTTTCATCTGGTTCCTGTTTTTTTGGCATGAGCTCATATTTTTTTTCATATATTTTATTTTTTAGAGCCATTTTAGACTCATTGCAAAATTGAGTTGGAAGCTCTGAGTTCCCATATACCCCCGGCCCCTGGCACACATAATCCCCCCGCCCATTATCAACATTCTGCACCACATGGCCATGATTTCTGAGCACTTCCTCCAAATATTTGTGCTTGTTTTTATTCCCCAGTACCTTTAACATTCTTTATTATGTCCAGGTTTTACAATTGTTTTCTGTAGGGTGAATGTAGGGGTGGGAGTCTTTCAGTAGGGTATTGCCTCACCAGGCCTGAAAGCAGAAATCCTACACCTTTCTTTTATTATCTAGATTAGAAATATTTCCTTTTAATTAGGGGATTTAGTCTACTTGCAGTTAATAAAATTAGTGATACGGTTGGGTTCAAGTCTACTATCTTACTGCTTGTTTTCTATTTACCTCCTTTTATTTACTCTTTCCTTTCTTCTTCCATACCTTCTTTTGAGTTAATTGGGTTTTTTTGTATTCCATTTTATTCCCTTTCATGGGTTTTCAGCTACATTTCTTTGTATTAGTTTTACTTGTTTCTGCAGGATTACAATATGCATTTTTAACACATAACAGTCCAATGGGAATGAATGTTATACCATCTCACGTATAAGCTAAGACGCAGCAGTATAATTCCATTTCTTCCCTCCCATCCTCTGAATTATTGCTTCCATAAATTTTACTTCAATAAGTTACAAGCCCTATTGTTCACCCATTGAACAATCAATGGTCTTTTAAGGAATTAGAAAAATACAATTTTCCATTGATGCACATAGTAACGATTTCCAACGCTCTGCATTCCTCGCTGCACAGCACAACTTTCACTCATTATCATGTCCCTGCGGACTGAAGAAATTCCTTTAGCATTTCTTGTAGTGCAAGTCTGTTGGCAAAGAATCTTCTTGTATTTCATTTCCCCAAGAATGTCATTATTTCTCTCTCATGTTTATTAGACTTTACTTTTTTTTTAGAGCAGCTTTAGTTTCACAGGAAAATTGAGCAGACGGTACAGAGATGGTACATACACCTCCTGAGCGCCCCTCACGTGCCCAGCCTCCCATATTATCAGCATCCCCCACCGTGCGGTCCACTCGTTACAGTTGATGAACCCACAGTGACACAGCATTCTACCCGTAGTGTACATTACAGTCCACTCATGATGTTGTACATTCTATGCATTTGGGCAAATTTATAATAACACTATAGTATATAATGACCACTATAGTATCATACTGAACGTTCACTGTCCTAAAAATCCTCTGTGCCTCACCCACTCATCTCTCCCTCTCTCCTACCCCTGCTATTTATACTGTCTCCATAGTTTGCCCTTCCCAGGGTGTCATACAGTTAGAATCACACAGCATGTAGCCTTTTCAGTGGATTGACTTCTTTCACTTAGTAATATGCATTTAAGTTTCCTCCATGTCTTTTTATGATAGCTCATTTCTTTTTAGCACTAAATAATATTCCATTGTCTGAATATACTGCAGTTTACTTATCCATTCACCTCCTGAAAGACATCTTAGCTGCTCTCGAGTTTTAGTAATATGAATAAGGAGTCTATAAACATTCATGTGAAGGTTTGGCGTAGACATAACTTTTCATCTCCTGTGAGTAAATTCAACATGATTGCTGAATTGTATGGTGAGAGTGTGTTTAGCATTGTAAGAAAGTGCCAGACTGTCTTCCAGAGTGACTGCAGCATTTTGCATTCCTGCAGCAATGAATGAGAGTTCCTGTTGCTCCACATCCTCACCAGCATGTGCTATTGTCAGTGTTCTGGATTTTGGCCATTTTAATATCATGTAGAAGTATCTGGTTGTGGTTTTAATCTGCACTTATCTGACAATGTATGATGTTGAGCATCAGTTCATTATGCTTATTTGCCAACTATATATCTTCTTTGGTGAGGTGTCTATTAAGGTCTTTGGCCCATTTAAAAAATAAAGTTGTGGTCCCGTCCGGCCCCGTCCTGCTGCCGGCCAGCCAGCCATGAGCTCCACGCAGTTCAACAAGGGCCCCTGGTACGGGCTGTCGGCCGAGGTCAAGAACCGGCTCCTGTCCAAATATGACCCCCAAAAGGAGGCAGAGCTCTGCACCTGGATGGAGGGACTCACCGGCCTCTCCATCGGCTCCAACTTCAAGAAGGGCCTGAAGGACGGAACTATCTTATGCACACTCATGAACAAGCTACAGCCGGGCTCCGTCCCCAAGATCAACCGCTCCATGCAGCACTGGCACCAGCTAGAAAACCTGTCCAACTTCATCAAGGCCATGGTCAGCTACGGCATGAACCCCGTGGACCTGTTCGAGGCCAACGACCTGTTTGAGAGTGGGAACATGACACAGGTGCAGGTGTCTCTTCTCGCCCTGGCGGGGAAGGCCAAGACTAAGGGGCTGCAGAGCGGGGTGGACATTGGCGTCAAGTACTCGGAGAAGCAGGAGCGGAATTTCGATGACAACCACCATGAAGGCCGGCCAGTGTGTCATTGGGCTGCAGATGGGCACCAACAAATGTGCCAGCCAGTCGGGCATGACCACGTATGGCACGAGGAGGCATCTCTATGACCCCAAGAACCATATCCTGTCCCCCATAGACCACTCGACCATCAGCCTCCAGATGGGCACAAACAAGTGTGCGAGCCAGGTTGGCACGATGGCTCCTGGGACGCGGCGGCACATCTATGACACCAAGCTGGGAACCGACAAGTGTGACAACTCCTCCATGTCCCTGCAGACGGGCTACACGCAGGGCGTCAACCAGAGCGGCCAGGTCTTCGGCCTGGGCCGACAGATACATGACCCCAAGTATTGCCCGCAAGGCACAGTGGCCGATGGGGCTCCCTCAGGCGCCGGCGACTGCCCAGACCTGGGGGAGGTCCCTGAATATCCCCCTTACTACCAGGAGGAGGCCAGCTACTGAGGCTCCCAGCACGCTCTCTTCCCACATCACCTCCCCGTCTGGGGTTTTTGGGTTTTTCTGTGTTTTCATCTTTGTTTTTTTTCTTAGCCAGTTCAGTGCTGCCAATCAACCAAGGGTCTGTGAGTGGCAGTGTGGGATCAGGCAGCAGAGCTTTTTTCCCCTTTGCCTTGGTCCTTCGCAGGGCTGAGCCACTGGGCTGTGGGGGAGGGAGGTCAAGGCTATATCCCAATACGTGTAGGGCGTGTGGGGCGAGGGTCCCTGCTGGCACGTTCAGGCTGTGCTGGGGAGAAGAGACTAACCGGTTCCCAAAGGTTTCTGGTTGCCTCGCCTCTTCCCCCTTTTGTCAGCTGAGCAGTTTGTGGTTTCTCTGCAAGTTTCAGGAAGTATTCACAAAAGAAAAATACATTTTGTTTTTTATTCCTGAGGAATGGGGCAGGGACAGTGGAGAAGGTGCTGGGAAATCAGTTACCTGGGAAAGGGGGCCCGGCCATGATGCTAAATATCTCCAGCTCCCGAGTGACTGGATTTCCCCAGGACCAACAGACCTCAGACCCTCAGACCTGCCCCCGGGGCCAGGTGGGGAAAGTGAAGGCCGTACAAGGAAGTGAAATTCTGAGTTGTTGGGGCTAAGCCTGATCCCCTCTCCATGCTACCCCCACCCCCCAACCCACTCTGGCCTCAGTAGGTTTTGTTTTAGTTGTGGCTGTCACCCAGGCTACAGTGCAGTAGTACAATCTTGGCTCACTGCACCTGCACCTCCCGGGCTCAAGCGATTCTCCAGCCTCAGCCTCCTGAGTAGCTGGGGCTGCAGGTGCTCCACCATGCCCGGCTAATTTTTGTATTTTTAGTAGAGACGGGGTTTCTCCATGTTGGCCAGGCTGGTCTCGAACTCCTGGCCTCAGATGTGATCCACCCGCCTCGGCCTCCCCAAGTGCTGAGATTATAGGTGTGAGTCACTGTGCCCGGCCCCTCAGTAGGTTTTAAGGAGCCCCCAACCCTCCTCCTTTCTGGGCTCGACAAGCTATACTGCTCCATCTTCCCCCGGCCACACGCCCTGCCAAGTACTGCACAGGGACCCCCACCCAGGGGCCCTGCTCCATGAGATAACGTGAAATACGATTGTGGACCAAATGCAATAAAACCTCTGTTTGTAAGAAGAAAATAATAATAATAATAATAAAGTTGTTCATTTTCTTATTATTGAGTTTTGAGAGTTCTTCGTATATTTTGAATAAAAGACATTTATCAGATATATCTTTTGAAAATATTTTCTCCCGGTCTGTGGCTTTTCTTTTTATTCTCTTGAGAATGCCTTTTGCAAAGCAGAAATTTTTTTATTTTTATTTTTTTGAGACAGGGTCTCAGTCTGTCACCCAGGCTGGAGTGCAGTGCTGCATTCATAGCTCACTGCAGCCTTTAACCCCTGGGTTCAAGTGATCCTTCCTGTCTTAGCCTCCTGGGACTTCACGCATACACCACCATGCCTGGCTAATTTTAAAAATTTTAATAGAGATGTAGTCTCACTATGTTGCCCAAGCTGGGAATTTTTTTATTTTAGCAAAGTCCAACTTATGAATTTTTTCTCTCATGGGCCATGCTTTTGGGGTCATATCTAAAAAGTCATCACCAAACCTAAGGTTATTGAAGTTTTCTCCTGTGTCATTTATAGTAGTTTTATAGTTTTGCATTTTACACTGAAGTCTGTGACCATTTTGAGTTAATTTTTGTGAAGGATGTAGATCTGTATCTCGATTCATTATTTTGCATGTGGAAATTCGGATGTTTCAGCACCATTTGTTGAAAGAATTATTTTTCTTCATTATATTGCTCTTGCTTCTTTTATCAGTTGACTACATTTGTGTGGGTCTGCTTCTGGGCTCTCTATTCTGTTCCACTAATTGACTTGTCTATTCTTTTACCAATGCCACACTGTTTTGATTACTATAGCTTTACAATAAATCTTGAAGTCAGGTAGTATCATTCCTCCAACTACATTCTTCTCCTTTAACATCGTGTTGGCTATCTTGATCTGTTGCTTTTCCATATAAACTTTAGATTCAATTTGTTGATACCCACAAAATAACCTGCTAGGATTTTTAATGGGATAACATTAAAACTACAGATCAGTTTGGGAAGAACTGACAATATTGAGTCTCCCTATCCATGAACATGAAATATCTCTCCATTATTGGGTTATTATTTATTTATTTTTTATTATTTTTTTGAGACACATTCTCACTCTGTCACTCCGGCTGGAATGCAGGGGTGCAATCTCGGCTCACTGCAACTTCTGCCTCCCAGGTTCAAGTGATTCTCCTGCTTCAGCCTCTCGAATTGCTGAGACTACAAGCATGTGCCAACAAGCCCAGCTAATTTTTGTATTTTTAGTAAAGATGGCATTTCACCATGTTGACCAGGCTGGTCTTGAACTCCTGACCTCATATGATCCACCTTCCTCAGCCTCTCAAATTGCTGGGATTATAGGTGTGAGTCACCATGCCTGGCCATTCTTTGATTTCTTTCATCTGAGTCTTGTAATTTTCTTCATATAGATCTTGTACATATTTTGTGAGATTTATACCTGAGTATTTCATGTTCAGGGTGCTAAATTTCAAATTTCACTTGTTTATTGCTGGTGTATTGAAAAGCAGCTGATTTGGGCTATTAACTTTGTATCCTGTAACCTTGCTATAATTGCTTATTATGCCTAGGAGGATTTTTTTCTATTCTTTTCAATTTTCTATAGAAACAATCACGTCTTTTGCAAACAAAAACAGTTTTATTTCTTCCTTCCCAAACTTTACACTTTTAATTTCATTTTCTTGTGTTGCATTAGCTAGAACTTCCAGCATGATGCTGAAAAGCAGTGGTGATAGGGACAACTTTGACTTATTCCCAATCTTAGCAGGAAAGCTTCAAATTTCTCACCATTAAATATAATAGCTGTAGGGTTTTTGCAGATACTCTTTATTAAGGAAGTTCCTCTCTATTTCTAGTTTACTGAGAGTTCTAAAAATCACGAATAGGTGTCAAATTTTGTCAAATGGTTTTTCTGCATCTATTGATATGATCACATAATTTTTTTAACCTGTTAATGTGATGGATTACATTTGATTGATTTTTGAATGTTGAATCAGCCTTGCATACCTGGGATAAATGCCACTTGGTTGTGGTATATACTTCTTTTTATACATTGTGGGATTTGATTTGCCAGTATGGTTTACGGTTTTTGTATCTCTGTTCATGAGCAATATTGGTCTGTAGTTTTCTTTTCTTGCAATGTCTTTGAATTGGTAGTACAGTAATGCTGGCCTCACGGAATGATTTAGGAGGTATTCTTACTGTTTCTATCTTCTGAAAGAGACTGTAGATAACTGTTAGAAGTTCTCCTTTGAACAACTGGTAGAATTCACAGGTGAACCCATCTGGACCTCGTGCTTTCCGTTTTAGAGGGTTATTATTTATTTATTTATTTAATTTCCATAATAGATATAGGCCTATCAGGTTATCTATTTCTTGTTATGTGAGTTTTGGCAGAGTATTTTTCAAGGAATTGGTTCATTTCCTCTAGATTATTAAATTTATAGGTATAGAGTTGTTAGAGCATTCCTTTTTTGTTCATTTTCATGGGATCAGTAGTGATGGCTTCTGTTTCATTTGTGATGTTAGTAATTTGTGTCTTCTTTCTTAGTTAACCAGGCTAAAGGTTTATCAATTCTATTGATTTTTTTTTTTTTCAAAGAACCAGTTTTTGGGGTTAGGTATTTCCCTTCCTCCATGTAGAAGGATAGAGCTGGCTGAAAATAGGTATTTCCCTTTTCCCAGGTTAGTTAGGCTCTGATAAAACCCCAGCAGGTTAAGCTCTGGTCAAACAGTTTCTCCTGAGGGCAGACCTTGTTAAGAAAAATATAATGCTCTAGTATATATATATAAATGGTTCCCTTTCCCCTTTCCTTACCAGAAGCAGGAGGGAATTTTTCTCCAATATTCACTATGAGGACCTGATGGAGGTTCTCGAGGTAAAACTCACAAAATAGTTCCCTTCTGCTCCCATAACTGGGTCTTCCTGGAATTTTTAACTCTCAGATTTGTCCAGACTAAGCCTCCAGCAATTTTTTGATTACACTTTAGGTTTTTCTATGCTGGCACTGGTTCACATGAGGTTTCAGTGAATGGGTTTCTGTTCCAGTAAGTTTTGAATATCTGAATTTGCCTATCAATCTTTCCAAATCAGGGGGGAAGAGGAGGGCCCTGTATCTCACTTCTTGTACAGATGTAAGAAGATTGTTGATTTTCAAACAAGTTGTTGGTTTTGAAAGCAGTTTTTTCAGTTTTTTTACATGTTGGGATAGAGTGGCAACTTCTAAGCTTCTTACATGCCTGACTAGAAACTGAAAGTCTCCTTTATTTTTGAAAGATATTTTTGCTGGAGACAGAATTCTGGAAGGCCATATTTTTCTTTTAGCACTTTAAAGATGTTTTCCTATTGTTATGTGAAAGATTCTCCCCGGGGCCTGAAAGTTTGAAGGGATGAGTGACTCCCCCCTTATCAGGCCCAGTCCCAAGGCACAAGGCCACTTGCTCCAGCAGCGAACGTCAGCAAGATAGCAGAAGCAGGAAGAGAGCTCACCTGAAGACACCTACCCTGGCCAGAAGACAGGTACCCCTGAAGATCGAGAAAGAGGCCATCTGGATACTACCTAGTAGTCACGTGAGACTGGGACACTTCCTGATTGCAGTGGTCTATAAAATCCCTGCCCCTTCCTCATTTGGGGCTGACGCCACTTGAGGCCTCAGCCTGCCTGGACCCAGGGGCTCATTAAAACAGCGTGTTGCTCCACACCACCTCATGTTGTGTGTTGGCACACTCTGGAGGTTGGAACCGATACAAGAACCTTTCATTATGACCTCTATTACTTCTAACAAGAAGTCCATTGTTATTATTACCATTGTCTACCTTGTACGTAACGCACCATTTTTCTTTGACTACTTTTAAGATTTTTCTTATCTTCAGTTTTCCCAATTTTACTGTGGTATATCTAGGTGTGGTTTTCTTTGTATGTGTCTTGTTTAGACCCACAGAGATCCTCAGATTTGTGTATTAGTGTTTTTACTTAAATCTAGATTTTGGGGAGGCTATTAATACTTCACATATTTTTCTGTTTCATTTTCTCTTTTTTTTTCTTCTAGGAATCCAATCATATATATATTAGATTTCTTAACATTGTCTCACGTTGAGTTCTGTTTGAAGTTTTAACTTTTTTTCTAGGTTTCAATTTGATTAATTTCTATTGACCTATTTTCAAGTTCACTGATGCTTTCTTCCAGAGTCTCCAGTCTGCCATCTAATACGGTATTCATTTCAGATACTGAATTGTCCAGTTTCCAAAGTATTATTTGATTCGTTTTTTCTTTTTTATTTCTCTTCTGATATTTCTCATTACAGTGGGAATACACATAATATATCCATCTTTTTCCTGTAAAAAATTTACTTAAACTTCTTGTCAACTAACTCAAATATCTGGGTCATCTGTTAATTTGCTTCTTTTGACTGGCTTTTTTCTTTTGATTATGAGTCACATTTTTCTGCTGCTTTGCATGCCTCCTTTTGACCCCCAAAAAGCCAAACTCTATAAAATATTTGAAGAGCTTTCTTTTGAGTCTCATATTTGAGTGTGCATGTCCTGTGGCACAGCCTCAGGAGGGCCTAAGAACATGTGCCCAAGGTGGCTGGGTTACAGCTTGCTTTTATACATTTTAGGGAGATAGACGTTATAGGCAAAGACACACGTCGGTATATGTAAAGTATATATTGGTTCAGCCTGGAAAGCAGGACTTCTTGAAGTGAAGAAGGGTGGGGGTAGCTCACAGCTTTGAATAGCTGGATTCAAAGATTTCCTGATTGGTGATTGGTTGAAAAAGTTAAACTATGCCTGAAGAGTTGAAGTCAGAATAAAGAAATACTTGAGTTAAGATAAGGGGGATTGCAGAAGCCAAGGTTTTTGTTATGTAGGTGAAGCCTCCAAGTAACAGGCTTCAGAGAGAATAGATGGTAAGTGTCTATAGGACCTTAAAAGGGGTCAGACTGTCTGGAAAAGACCTAGTAAGGAAAAGAGATTCTCTATAGAATGAACATTTCCCCTACAAAAGATGGCTTTGCAGGGGCATTTCAAAATATGTTAAAGAAAATACATTTTGGGGTAAAATACTTTGGTTTCCCTCAGGGTCTACTATCTGTCATGGGATGCTATACCAGAGTCAGGTTGGAGTGGGTACAAAGAGTCTGTTTTGTTTTTCTTATGATCTCCATTGTAATATTAATGCTGATCCATTGTGCCTTAATTCCAAAGGGGGAAGGGTATAATGGGCCATGTCTGATCTCCACTTGCTGTCATGGCCCAAACTAGTTTTTCAGGTTTCTTTGGGATCCCCTTGGCCAAGAGAGGAGTCCATTCAGTTGGTTGGGGAACACATAGGATTTTATGTTTGGTTTACACTATTAATTTTTGACCATACAATAAACATTATAGGCGATACATCATAGAAGCTCTGGATTCTATTATTTTCCTTTAAAGAGTGTTTCCCTTTTTTCTGGCAGGCAAATAAATCAGTGGCAGTCATTACTTTGGTCTGGGAGAAGCTTGCTTTAAGATTTTCAAAGGGCAAGTTCCTTCCCATTTTTCCCTTAGTCCTAGAATGTGGTCCTTAGTCCTGGAACACGGTCCCTATACATAAGATGTGGCTCTTCTTCGGTTTCAGTTAAAGGGATAACGTTTCAAAAATGGAACTTCAAGTTCTATCTCTTCTGAACTGGGCAGCTGATTAAATCTCTGCTTGGATGTTTCAGACTTCTAGGTGCTGCTTTTCACTGAGATTTTTAGAGTCTACTCATACATAAGCAGTTTAGGAGTTAGCCAAGATTTTGAAGAGGCATTTGTATGCAGATTTGGGGATACTTCCTTCCACCCCATGACTCTCTCCTTTCTTCCCTCACTTTCAGCTTCTATGGTTTCTCTGAACTCAGGCATCTGATTCAGCAGCCTCTTTAGACTGTCACTCTCTGCTTGAGCTTATTCCTGCATGTGATACACACTGGATAGTGTCTCTTGGGGAAACATCATTTAAACATACATCTCATCTAATGTTTCCTTGTTTTAGGTGTCACGTCCTCTTAAGTTTTAGCCTGTTTCGGGTTGTTCTTAAATATTCATTCAAATGGCTGTTTTTATATTTTGTTCAGAGTGTAATTATTGTCAGGAGAAAAGAGAGTCTGTTACAAGCTATTCTGCCATTATTGGAGTACTCAGACTTTTACTTTAACTTAAAAAATAATTATAGACTCACAGGAGTCTATAGGAAATTGCAAAAATAGAACACAGACTCCAATATACCCTTTTCCCAGTTGCCCTTAATGGTGCTAACTCTAGTACGGTATCAAAACAAGGGAATTGACATTGGTGCAATGCTGTTAACTAGACTACAGACCTTATTCAATTTTCACAGGCATTTATTTGTGTATATGCATATGTATGCAGTTCTGTGCAATTTGATTCCATACACAAATTTATGTAATCACCGATTATACAAAGAAGCTCTCTTGTGCTGCCCCTTTCATACAACCGACTCACATAACTATTCACTATTCAAGCAGTTTGCACAACCCATTCCATTTCTGTCTGCTGGAAAGCACTAGCAAGTTCTCCATTTCTATATCTTTGTCATTGTTAAGTGTTACATAAAAGGAATCATATAGTATGAAGATTTTGAGATTGACTTTATACATAAAATACAATGCTCTGGAGATCCGCTCTGGTTGGTGCATGTACCAACAGTTCATTCCTTTCTTTCTTTCTCTTCTCTTTTTGAAATTTTTTTGAATTTCTAATAGTAAACTTTTAATTTTAGAACAGTTTTAGATTTACAGAATTATTCTAAAGATAGTACAGAGAGTTGCCATATACCGACACCCAATTTCCCCATGTTTTTGACATCTTACATTAGTATGATACATTGGTCAATTAATGAACCACCATTGATATGTTATTTTATTTATTTAGGTATTTGTTTATTTAAAGACAGAATTTCACTCTTGTTGCCCAGGCTGGAGTGCATTGGTGTGATCTCGGCTCACTGCAACCAGGTTCAAGTGATTCTCCTGCCTCTGCCTCCCGAGTAGCTGGGGTTACAGGTGGGCACCACCACACCACACCTGGCTAATTTTGTATTTTTAGTACAGACAGGGTTTCACCATGTTGGCCAAGCTGGTCTCAAACTCCTGACTTCAGGGGATCTGCCTGCCTTGGCCTCCCCAAGCGTTGGGATTCCAGGCGTGAGCCACCACGCCTGGCCTGATATGCTATTGTTGATTCGAGTCTGTAGTTTATTTGTATGCTTTCTATTTAAAAGTGAACTTTCTTTTTTTTTTTTTTTACATTTTTTTATTTTGTTTATTCTTAATTTTTAAAAAAAAAATTTTTTTATTATACTTTAAGTTCTAGGGTACATGTGCATAATGTGCAGGTTTGTTACATATGTATACTTGTGCCATGTTGGTGTGCTGCACCCATCAACTCGTCAGCACCCACCAATTCATCATTTATATCAGGTATAACTCCCAATGCAATCCCTCCCCCCTGCCCCCTCCCCATGAACTTTCTTCACTTTCTCCCTGATATCCTTTTCCTGTCCCAGGATTCTGTTTCATGTAGTCATCATGTCTCCTTAGGCTCTTCTTGATTGTAACAGTTTCTCAGGCTCTGTTTTTGTTTTTTGATAACCTGGAGGGTTTTCAGGAGTATACACGAGATATTTTGTAGACTTTCCCTCAATTGGGATTGACCTGATGTTCTTGTCATGATAAGAATGAGGTAATGTGTTTGGGGGAGGAAGATCACAGAAGTAAAGTGTTATTCTCATTATATCACGTCAAGGGTATGTATTACCAATGTAACTTATCACTGCTCATGTTGACCTTGATCACCTCATTTGAAGTAGGGCTTGTGAGGTTTCTCCACTGTAAAGTGACTATGTTCGTCTCCCTTTCCATATTGTAATCTTTGGGAAGAAGTCACTATGTGCAGCCTACACTGAAGGAGTTGGTAGCACTGCTCTACCTCCTTGAGGGCACGATACCCACATCATTATTTAGAATTCTGCACAGGAGATTGATTGTCTGTAGTCATTTATTTATGTATTCAATCATTTATTTATATCAGTATTTATTGTATATTTTTGGCTATAACCCAATACTACATTTATTTTGTCACTCATTGTTTTAGCTTTGACCATTGGAAGCTCTTTCAGTTGGTTCCTTTAACCCATTGACATATCTCATATCACTGTGAGTTTCCTATTTGGGTTTTTTTTTTTTTTTTTTTTTTGCACTTTCTTTCCTCCTGGCACTACAAGATACTCCAGGCCCATCTTGCACTTTCCTGACCCAGTCCTAGAATCAATCATTGTTCCAAGAATTCCTGGTTCCTTTTATTGGAGAATGGTGTTAGAAACCAAGATCTGGGTGAAAGATGTGCTTATTGCTACTGTAGTGTCATTGCTTCTAGGCCTTCTTAGCTGATGGAGCAAGGTGATATGTTTGTTTATACTAAATCATGTATGTACACATCTTTACATATTTCTGTATGTAACTATATGTATTTACATTATTCTAAATATGAATTTATACTGATGTCAACTCTAATCCATTGCTACATGTATCATTTTAGACTCCTGGCTTATCTGTAATTTACTACTTAACAATAAAAGACTTGGCTCTCATCCTCTGTCATCTGTTTACTTAATTGTTTCTTCCAGTGTACATCTATAGCAATTTCATGTCAACCTCTACACTCTGTGGGAACAACTTTATCAACTAGAATGCAGTGTTTAGGTGCAGTTCTTTTGCCTTTAGTGTTCAGACTACTATGTTCAAAGCCACTTAAGTGAGCACCTTATCCTCCCATTCCCTTCAGTTAGGCTGTTTTATACATCTGTAATGCATTTAGATGATTTTTTCACCAACTGCATTCCATTCTGGGCTGTCCCAACCTCCTAAATGATTTTTAAATTTGCATATGTGGAAAAAAATTATGTGTTAATGTTGTGCTGTAAAACTTCATTGATTTTGACAAATGTATGTATCCTGTAGCCAGCATTACAGTGTAACACAAGGTAGTTTTCCTGCCCTGAAATATGTCTTGTGATTCATGTATTCAACTGTACCCCCAGGCCCCTGGAAATGATAGTTTTTTATTGTCTCAATAGTTTTGCTTTTCTCAGGATGCCATATAATTGGAAGCTTACAGAATGTAGCCTTTTCAAACTGGCTTCTTTCATTTAGCAATATGCTTAACAGTAGTCTTTCACTTAGAAATGAGTATTTAATATTTATCCATGTCTTTTTGTGACTTGATAGGTCATTTTTTTAATTGCTGAATAATATTCCATTGTATGGATGAACCACAGTTTGTTTATCCGTTCTATGAAGGACATCTTGGTTATCTCCAGTTTTTGGCAATTATGAATAAAGCTGATACAAACATTTATATGCAGGTTTTTGTGTGGACATAAGTTTTCAACTCAGTTGGGTAAATACTGAGGAGCATGATTGATGGATCATATGGTAAGATTATATTTAGCTTTGTAAGAAACTGCCAAACTGTCTCCCAAAGTGGCTGTGCCATTTTGTATTCCAACCAGAAATGAGTGAGAGTTCCTCGTGCTCTGCATCCTCACCAGCAATTGGTATTGGATTTTAACCAACCTAATAGGTGTGTATTGGTATCTCATTATTGTTTTAATTTGCACATTGCTAATGACAAATGATTTTGAGCTCCTTCCATATACTTATTTGCTATGTATCTATCTTCTTTGGATGAGGAGTCCATGAAGATCTTTTCCCTATTTTTAAATTAGGTTGTTTGTTTTCTTACTGCTAAATTTTAATAATTCTTTTAAAAAATTTTGGATACAAGTTCTTTAACAGGTATGCATTTTGCAAATATTTACCCCAAATATGTGGTTTTTATTTTTCTCCTCTTATTGTCTTTTACAGTACACAGGATTCTAATTTTAATAACATCCAATTTATCATCATTTTCTTTTGTGGATCATGCTGTTGATGTTGTATCTAAAAATTTATCAGCCAACCCAAAGTCAAGTAGAATTCTTTCTGTGTTTTCTTCTAGGAGTTTTATAGTTTTACATTTTACATTTAGGTTTATGACCTGTTTTGAGTTAATTTTTGTGAAAAGTGTAAAGTCTGTGTTCAGAATCATTTGTTTGCATATGGATGTCCAGCGATTCCAGCACTGTATTTTGAAAAGATTACTCTTTCTCCATTGAACTGCCATTGCTCTGTTGTCAAAGACCAATCAGGTAGAATTGTGTGGGTCCAATTCTGCATTCTGTATTCTGTTTCACTGACCTTTGTGTCTATTTTCTGCCAATATCACATTGTCTTGATTATTGTAGCCTGATTACTATTCTTGAAATCAGGTAGTGTAAGTCCTTCAGTTTTGTTCTTCTTCAGTATTGTGTTGGCTATTTTGTGCCTTTTCTCTTTCCATATAAACTTTAAATAAGTTTGCTGATATCAACAAATAATTTTCTGGCAAGTTGATTGGGATTGCATTAAAACTATAGATTATCAATATTGAATCTTCCAATCCACAAACATGGAATGTCTATTTATTTAGGTCTTTTAAAGATTTCAGCCAGATGCAGAGGCTCATGCCGGTAGTCCCAACACTTTGGGAGGCTGAGGCGAGTGGATCACCCGAGATCAGGAGTTCGAGACCAGCCTGGCCAACCTGGTGAAAACCCGTCTCTACTAAAAATACAAAAATTAGCTGGGCGTGGTGGTGGGTGCCTATAGTCCCAGCTACTTGGGAGGCTGAGGCAGGAGAATCACTTGAACCCAGGAGGTGGAGGTTGCAGTGAGCCAAGATCACGCTGTTGCACTCCAGCCTGGGTGACAGAGCGAGACTCTGTCTCGAAAAAAGAAAAAAAAGAAAAAAAAATATTTCGTCAGAGTTTATTTCCCCTTTATTACTGAAGAATTTTTTTTTTCAGGATATAGAATTTGAGAGTTCACAGTTCCATTTGTTCAGAACTCGGAAAATGTTGTGCCACTTCCTCCTGGCCCTCATGGTTTCAGATGCAAAATCAGCTGTCATTTGGATTGGTGTTCCCCTAAGCACAACACAGTCATGCATCAGTTAATGGTGAGGATACATTTTGATAAATTAGTCAGTAGGTAATTTTGTCATCATGCAAATATCCTAGAGTGTGCTTACACAAACCTAGCCTAGTACACACATGGACTGTCTGGTATAGCACATTGCCCCTCAGCTACACAACTGTATTGTATAGCACAACACTGCACTGAATATTGTAGGCAACTGTAATACTTTGGTAAGGGTTTTTGTATCAAAATCTATCTAAATGTAGAAAAGCTGCAGTAAAAATATGGTATTATAATCTTATGAGATCACCATCACATATGCGGTTTGTTGATTAAAACATCATATGCAGCACATGACTGTATGTCATTTTTCTCTGGCTGCCTTCAGGAATTTTTCTTTGTCTTTGTCTTTAATTGTCAGAAATTTGATTATGACGTTTCTTGGCAAGGATTTCTTTGAGTTCATCCTGTTTGGGGTTCTCTTCATGTCTTGGATCTATAAGCTTTTGACAACTTATTAAGGTCAAGGTGGGAAAACCTCTAGAGGCCAGGAGTTCGAGACCAGCCTGGGCAACATAGCAAGACTCCTTGTCTCTCCAAAAAAAAAAAAAAAAAAAATTGGCAAATTTTCAGCGTTTACTTACTCAGATACTTTTAAAGTCTCACCTTACTTCCACTCTCCTTCTAGGACTACAGTGACATGAATGTTAGAACCTTTGTAATAGTCCCAGAGTCTCTGTTCATTTTCTTCAGTCTGTTTTCTCTATGTGGCTCAGATTGGTCTGTCTTTGAATTCTATTGATCTGTCTTTGAGTTCACCATTTCCTTCCTCTGCCATCTCTAATTTACTACTGAATCCATCTAGTGAGATTTTTTTAAAAAAATTAGTTACTATACTTTTTCAGGTCTGAAATTTCCCTGTGGTTTTTTTAATATCTTCTATTTTTTTGCTGAGATTTTCTGTTTTTCCATTTGTTCAAGCATGTGCACAATTGCTGCTAAAGCATTCTTAAGATTGCTGCTTTATAATTCTTGTCAGATAATTCCAACATCTGATTCATCTCTATGTTGGCATCTGTTGACTTCCTCATTCAAGCTGTGATTGCACCGGTTCTTGGTACAATATGGCTTTTTTATTGTGTTCTGGATATTTTGAGTACTGTGTCAGGAGACTCTGTACCCTATTTAATCTTTCTCTTTAACAGGCAGTCATGCTGCTCAGGTGTAGTGTTCAGGCCTGGGTGAAAGTTTTACTCTGCACCTTGCTCTTTTAAAACCACTCCAGTGGCCAGGTGCAGTGGCTCATGCCTGTTAATCCCAGCACTTTGGGAAACTGAGGTGGGCAAATCACGAGGTCAAGAGATCAAGACCATCCTGACCAACATGGTGAAACCCCATCTCTACTAAAAATACGCAAATTAGCTAGGCATGGTGGTGCATGCCTGTAGTTCCAGCTACTCAGGAGGCTGAGGCAGGAGGATCCTCTGAACCTGGGAGGCAGAGCTTGCAGTGAGCCGAGATCATGCCACTGCACTCCAGCCTGGCGACAGAGCGAGACTCCATCTATAACAACAACAACAACAACAACAACAACCCAGCTACAGCAATTCCCTGACTCGTCCCATCTCATTGCCCAAGGGTGAGGCTGAAAGTTGACCCTGCTTTCGAAAGCAGAGCACTAAACTTGCATTGCCTGTTTGCTGCTGAGTGGGGTTGGAAGTATGGCTCTCTGTTAAACCCCATTGACATCAGCAGGATCCAGGCAAAGCTTCAGCTAGCACTGCCTCATTCAGCCTTATGCTGCCTCACTGGTTCTGGGTAGGGAGGATATACTCAGCTCTCAGCCGGACCTCACCAACACCACTGGCTGATGGAACCAAACCCAAGTGCATGGGCTGCTTGCTCTGCCTTGCTGCTGCTGGGTGGGTGGGGATGCAAGTTGAGCTTCCTGATTGATCCATCTGGCAGGGAGGCAATCGTTTCATTGGTTTGGCTGCAGCAGGATGGGTATTTTAAAAAAGGTTTTCTGTTCTGCTAAGCTGCCATTTTATCTTTGGCTACAAGAAACAGTCTTCTCTTACGGCTTTTTATTTTGTTGTTTTTGTTTTTTTCGGTCTGTGCCTGTTGGTGTTTAGGGTGGCAGCTTCTCTAGCACCCAGTACAGGAGATATAGGAGGTAAAAAGAAAAGCCGGGCACTCACTGCCATGCTGTTCCTATAGTTTTGAGGTCCCTGGGCCATCCATCTCTTTCTTCCCGTCTTTCAGAACCTTACCAAGCTTGTTTGTTATGTCCAGAATTGTTGGGATATTTTTAATCAAAAAAGAAACTAGAGAAGAAGGGGGGCCACTTTATCTTGCCTGGAACCGGAAGTTTCTACCTTTAATTTTTTCCCCAACCCTTTAATAAGGAAACAAAATTCTCGAAGATCTCCCAAATTACATCAGTGAACGCTCTCAGGGACTACAGTCCTCAGCGTGGAAGACACTGAACAAATCACCGCAAAGAGGTTTCCCTGTATAACTAGCAAAAATCTTTTCAGATTATTATTAAAAAGAAAACATACGTCAAAAATGTCCTCAGAAAATTTTCAAACTCCTGAAGCTCCGTGCCCAGTCCCAGAGATCTCAGTTTTGGTTAAGGAGCAAAATGGGAGTCCTGGCCCGTGTTCCAGTGCCTCTCACCTCCTCCCTCCAGTTGCTGGCGTTTTATACCTGATGCTCCTTCTCCTTCTGGTTGCTGACCTCTAGCTCTTCTCAGTGGGGCCAAATGGGTGACAAAGAGCTGGGTTCAGTTCCTGGCCTTGCCACTCACTGGCTGAGTAATGCTGGGGCAGTCTCTCAACTACTCTGTACCTGGGTTTGCTCCTCTGTGAAAATGGGATAAGAGCCGTACAAACCTTATGATGATTTAGCTAAAAATGTATGTAAAGGCCGGGCACGGTGACTCAAGCCTGTAATCCCAGCACTTTGGGAGGCTGAGACGGGCGGATCACGAGGTCAGGAGATCGAGACCATCCTGGCTAACAGGGTGAAACCCCGTCTCTACTAAAAAATACACAAAAACTAGCCAGGCGAGGTGGCGGGCGCCTGTAGTCCCAGCTACTCGGGAGGCTGAGGCAGGAGAATGGCGTAAACCCGGGAGGCAGAGCTTGCAGTGAGCTGAGATCGCGCCACTGCACTCCAGCCTGGGCGACAGAGCGAGGAGACTCAGTCTCAAAAAAAAAAAAAAAAAAATGTATGTAAAGATGAGAATGTAAGGGGTTATAGTGGGTTCTCAAGAAATATTTTTTGAATGGATGAAAAAAGAGCCCAGGACAGTGGCAGGGCTGTAGCCATCACTCAATAGCGCATGATGTCATTTCTGCCTGGATAGACCCTTCTCATGATTGTAGACTCTTCCCTAGCAGCCATTCCTTAGCTACCCCTGGGGTCCCCTTGACTCTAGCTTTCTGGACTGCATCACGGCTTTGAACAAATCCTTCAGGTTTTCCTTGATTGTGCCCACACTTCAACACATTTGGTAGACATTTACTGAGCATCTACTGCATACCTGATTGTCTTTGTCTATTCAGGCTGAATACCATCACCTGGGTAGCTTATCCACAGCAGAAATGGATTTCTCCCAGTTCTAGCAGCTGGGACATCTAAGATGAAGGTACCAGCAGACGCTGAATTTGCTGGGGTTCTGCTTTCTGGTGCATAGACAGCTGTCTTCTCTCTGTGTCTTCACATGGCAGAAGGGACAAGAGAGCTCTCTGGGGTCTCTTTATCAGGGCTCTAATCTCATTCATGAGAGCTCTGCCCTCCTGACCTAATCACCTGCCAAAGGTTAACACATAATACCATTACTCCGAGGATGAGATTTCAACCTATGAATTTTGGAGGGACATGAACATTCAGTCTATCGCATCCTTTCCGTGCCCCCCACAAGTTCATGTCCTTCTCACGTGCAAAATACATTCATTATATCCTAACAACCCTCAAAGCCTTAATTTGTTTCAGCACTAACTCTGAAGTCTAAAATCTAAAGTCTCATCTAAATAGCATCTAAATCTGATATGGGTGAAACTCAAGGTACAACTGCCCAGAGGCCAATCTCTCTCCACCTGTGAACCTGCCAAGCCAGATGAGTTATGTGTTTCCAAGACCCAGTGGTGGGACAGGCATAGGATAGGCATTCCCATTGCAAAAGGAAGAAATAGGAAAGAAGGAAGAGATGATAGATCCAAGCAAGCTCAACAGTCCATTCACAGCAGCATCTGTTTTTCTAGCACCCACCTTCTGTCCTCTGTCCATGACCCAGTTCTACATTTTTAAGGATTTTGGTGCAGCAGCACCCTGTTTTTTGCTACCATTTTCTGTATTAGTCTATTCAGGCTGTGATAACAAAACTACCGTAGATTGGGAGGTTTTGAAACAACAGAAATTTCTCTCCCAGTTCTGGAGGTTGCAGGTCCAAGATCTAGGCGCTGGTAGATTTGATGTCTGGTGAAGGTCCACTCCTGGTTCACAGATGTGCCTTCTCGCTGTGTTCACACATGGCAGAGGGGCCAATGTGTTCTCTCTGGCCCCTATAAGGGCACTAATCAATCCCGTTTGTGAAATATCCATGACCTGATCACCTTTCCAAGGCCCCACTTTCTATTGCCATCAAAATGGGGATTAGGATTTCAGCCTATGACTCCTGTGTTAGGCCGTTCTTGTGTTGCTGTAAAGAAATGCTCGAAGGCTAGGCGAGGTGACTCACGCCTGTAATCCCAGCACTTTGGGAAGCTGAGGTGGGTGGATTACCAGAGGCCAGGAGTTCAAGACCAGCCAGGCCAACATGGTGAAACCCCATCTCTAGTAAAAATACAAAAATTAGCCGGGCATGGTGGCAAGTGCCTGTAATCCCAGCTACTTGGGAGGCTGAGGCAGGAGAATCGCTTGAACCCTGGAGGTGGAGGTTGCAATGAGCCAAGATGATGCTACTGCTTTCCAGCCTGGGTAAAAGAGGGGGAAAAAAAAAAAAAAAAAAAAAGAAAGAAAGAAGAAAAGAAAAGACTCGAGTCAGGTAATTTATAAAGAAAATAAGTTTAATTAGCTCATGGTTCTGCAGGCTGTACAAGCAGGTGCTGACATCTGCTCCACTTCTGGAGGGGCCTCGGGGGGCTTTTACTGATCGTGGATGGTGAACTGAGAGTAGGAACACCAACTGGCGAGAGAGGGAGCAAGGGTGGGGGGTAGGTGCCACACACTTCTAAACAACCAGGTCTTGCAAGAGCTCATGTATGATTGTGAGGACAGCACCAAGAAGATGGTGCTAAACCATTCATGAGAAACCCACCCCCAGGGTTCATTCCATCACCTCCCATCTGGTTTCACCTCCAACACTGGGGATTACAATCTGATAGATTTGCAGGGGATGTAACTTCAAATCTGTATTAGTCCATTGTCATACTGCTATGAAGAAATAGCCGAGACTGGGTAATTTATAAAGAAAGAGGTTTAATGGACTCACAGTTCCCCATGGCTGGGGAGGCCTCACAATCGTGGGGGAAGGCGAAAAGGCATGTCTTACATAGTGGAAGGCAAGAGAGCTTGTGCAGGGGAATGCCCATTTATAAAACCATAGCTCTCATGAGACTTACTCATTACCATGAGAACAGTTTGGGAGAAACTGCCCCCATGATTCAAGTATATCCCACTGATCCTGCCCTTGACGCAAGGGGATTATTACAATTCAAGGTGAGATTTGGGAGGGGACATGGAGCCAAATCATACCAAACCTACATCAGCTCAGGTGGGTAATACATGCATTTAGTCTATAGCACTGGTGGATTCTTTTCCTATTGCTCCTGTAATCCACTTCCACAAATGTAGCATCTGAAACAATACAAATTGGTCTTACAACTCTGGAGGCCAAAGGTCTGACACAGGGTTGAAACCAAGGTGTGGGCTGGGTTTCCTTCCACCTGGAGGCTGTTTCCTTGTCTTTTTCAACTCTAGAGGCTGCCCACATTCCTCGGCTTGTGGTCTCATCACTGCAACACCTGCTCCATGGTCACCTCTCCTCCTCTGACTCCAACCCTCTTGCTTTTCTCTTTCCTTTATAAGGACCCTTGCAATTACATTGGGCCCTGCAGATACTCGAGAGAGGCCTTTCCATTTCCAAATCCTTAATTAAATCTGCAAAGTCTTTGAGCCAGGTAGTGTCACACAGTCATAGGTTCTGGGTACTGGACACCTTTAGGGGTCATGATTCTGCTGCCCACACCCAGCTGCTGCTCACAACCATGTGTGATGTGGCCCTTGCATGACCTCAGTAGGCCAGGCTCACTGAGGCTCAAGTAGCAGAGAGGCTCTATCTACAGTCCTCCGAGAGAAAACTGAATTGGCCAGCCTGCCTGCAGACTCTCGGGGGTTCCTGGCATGGAGCCACCCTTCTGATGGGGCCTCAAGGTGCCTGCAATGTCCACACCCTGGAGGGCCTGGGCATCGCCTGTCCTGCAGAGGAGAGGAGGTGGCAGGAGCTCTTCCCCTCACCAGGGCAATGGAATTTTATGGGGTGTGCTCACTGCAGGCCCCATGTAATTACTAAGTGAGGTTATAAGTTTCTTGTTGCTGTAAAATTTAACAAGTTGGAGTCCACTTATAAAAAAGGAGCACTTCCCCATGCAGATGTGATTGCCCCAGGCACGGACCTCATCTTCTGGGCTGCAGCCTCCCCCATCCCCACCCTGGGCCTCCGTTCTAGAGTTCCAGGAAGTCTGGCACACGGCAGTTTGCAGACCAGGCCCAGACAGGGCAAGGGGCTTTCCTGAGCTCCTGCCTGACTCAGGACATGGCTGGCACCCCACTTGGCCTGTGCCACCCCAGCCCAATGCTCAAGCTCCCCTCACCCACCAGCCCGCACCCCAGGAGTCTCTCACGAAGAGGGAAAGGGAACACTCTCCAATTTCACTTTTTTTCCAAAATGCCAGTCAGCCGCACGGAGGCGGCAGGAGGCCAGCGCCACTGGAGGCCACACGCTGGGCTGGCTTTGGAAAAGGCAAATGTAAAATACACACTGGGCAGCTGCCTTGCCAGCCTGCAGGTGGAGGCCGGCGATGGCGGATGCGTGGGCTGGCGCATGTCTGAGTGAGGGCTCACGGGGACATGAGAGGCCAGTAGAGAGCTCAAGTGCTTGCCACCACTGCCCACAGCTCCCCTCTGCCACCACAGGCTCTGGTTTCTGTGTTCCCCGCGGTGGTGAGGGTGGCAGGGCTGGCATTTCACAGTGATCCCTTGGGCTCTGTTGCTTGCACTTACCCGCAGGTCTCTTCCAGGCCCTGGGCACAGGAGGCTCATTGCCTGTCTGTTGTTTTAAAGAAAGAAGGTAATTTTTTTTTTTTTTTTTTTTTTTTTACAAAACAGCACGAGTTTGAGGAGAGAGAGGAAAGGCAGATGTGGAGATGCTGGCTTCTGCTGAGTCTCCTCTGCTGGGCCCCAGCCGGTCCTTCCCTCGATTCCCCTGCCTCCAGGACCACAGTCTCAGAGAGAGTCCCCTCCTGGGTGGCACTGTCTCCCCTGTACAGATGAGGACGCTGGGCCCTGCCCAGTCCATCCGCTTCCACTTCGCTGCAGTGACAACATGGGCCCAGAGATGGTGAGTGATTTTCCTAATGTCACAAAGCAGGTGGAGTGGGGCAGATCCAAACAGAAGGCTCTGCCTGGCAGGTGTGGGCAGGAGGCCGGAGGTGTGGGCAGCAGTACGTACCTCGCTAAAGACATGCCTCCAGGTCTGCGCTCCACATGGGCTCCTGGGTCAGAGTCAGGCCGTGTACGTGCAGGTGAGAGGTGAGGCTCACTCAGGGTTCTCCGAACCTCCCTCCCACAGAACCCAGCCCCTCCCCAGGGCTGCAAGCCCCCGACAAGGCACCGTCACTGGAGGAACCTCAGATGGCAGCAGGAAGCCATACTCATTCCATGGGTGACAAAACCAAGTGCCCATTCTAGTTGGCGTGAGCTAAAGCCAGCATCTTGGGACACTTTTTGGCCAAATGAATGCAGGATGGTGTGGCAGACAGATCCCAAGATGACCTCAATAGTCCCTCCCTCCCTACACTATCCATGCCTGTGCAGTCCCTCAGTGTACGAGACCCGAGGCTGCATTCTAAGCAACAGAACATGGCAAAGGAGATGAGTTATAGCAGATCTAGACTGGTGGATTTTGAAGTATTAATATCACACTTGGTGAGCTTGTGTTCTTCAGGCGGAAGCCTTTAAAGGAGGGCCTGGAGGTCAGGGTCAGATGCTCTCTTCTGCTGGTCTTGAAGAAGCAGGCCTCCATGGTTCTAGAGCCACAGGGAAGTGAGTTCTGCCAGCAACCTCAATGAGCTCGGGAGCCAATTTCTCCCCAGTTAAGCCTCCAGATGAGAATGCGACCCAGCCAACACTGATTGCAGCCTCATGAGATGCTGAGCAGGGGCCCCAGGTCAGCCAGGCCTGGACTCCTGCCCCAGAGGAACTGTGAGAACAGAAACGTGTGTTGCATGAAGCAATGCAGAGTCTAGCTGACAGCAAGGGAAAGGGCCAGGACATCTTCAGGAGTGAGGTCTGATGGGCCACTTCAGCAGTGTCACCCGCAAAGCGGAGTTCTTAGGCCTGAATCTTCACAGCTGCTGTGCAGACCAAAGACCATAAGAGAAGGGCGGGTGTCTCCTGAGCCAGACTTAGGCCGTTAGGGAGGGAAGGGATGCTGCTGCCTCAGCATCGGTAACTGGGGCCACTGTACAGTAAGTGACATGGCCTGCGTTTCCCTCACCCACCTGGACCTCCCCTCAGGCCAGCTCCCTGGGCCGCACAGTGTGTGCCTAGGGTCATGAGCACCCATAGGACTCTAGCCCATGAGCCAGTATGAGCTCTACAACATAGGCCAACCCCTTCCCAGCCCAAGTCAGAGACCTTGCCTGGCCCCTGTGGCATCAGAAGCCCCTGCTTCCATCTGCTTGGCCTGCTATTGAAGGTCACCAGCCTGGCCCTCCTGAACGCTCCTGATGTCGGGCATTGCTCAGCACCTTGGAACTCAGCACATGCTTCCTGAACACGTTCTCTGGGTGGTGTCCCTCTGAGCCCTGGAGGAGACACAGGGGAACCAGCGGCCTGCCTGTGGCAACGTCCTCTAGGCATTCCCAGGCCTGGTACAGAGCAGGCATTTAAGAAATCCAGGCGGGCCACACTGTCAGGGTAACAGTCATGTGCATGTATTCCCAGGACTCTGGTCCATTTCCCTGTCCATTCGGGGAGTCACTTGGCCATGCGGTACTGCAGAGTTTTGAAGGACCAGACATGCACGTGGCAGTGGCATAGGCATGGATGGTAGGACATGTAAACATGATGGCAGCAGATGCGCTGGGCCTGCTACATCCCCTTGGATTTCACATTTCAGAGCGTGCCAGCCGCCATCCAGCTGCCAGTCGCTGCCTCTCTCTGCCTGAGGTGCTTTCTTTGAAGTTGCTAATCTGTGCTCCATGCATGCACGGCTGGCCCGAAACACTCGGAAGCTGACATCTCTCGGAGCAGTGCTGTCATTCAAGGACCCCACTTCTGCATGGGGTAGCTCTGGGCACGTGCCCAACACTGACCCCTGCGGCTCCCCAGGAGGATTGTGTCTCAGTGTCTCCCAGTGGGAGCGTGCTTGGAAATGCATCCTGCCCCTTATTTGTGTTTACTGGGATCGCTGTCCAAAGAAACTGCTTGTACGAAAACCTTGTCTCAAGTTCTGCTTCTGGGGGAATCCAAACTAAGACAATAACTCAGAAACGGCCCCCGTCTTCAGGAAGTGTAACCAGCAGTTACAACTGGATACAACAGGAGCTGATGCAAAGCACCAGAGTTGCACGAGAAGCCTGGTGTCCACCCGGTGTCCGCTGCTGTGACCTACATCCCAGTCTGGCAATCTGGGGCCTCCAAAGACACTGTGAGTCCGCGCAGAGATGGGAAAGAGTGGCCTTTCCTGGAAAACAGGCCCGCCTGCCAGAGCCCTAATCACAGAAAAAAATGACAACCATCCCAGCCAACCTTCGATCGCTGATTGAGGTAAACACAGTGGGATTAAAAGAAACCACCAGAATTCCAGCTCATTAGAGCTGAAACGTTACTAAGCTTGGAACGTCGTCTTGCTGGGTCCCTCCAGACTCAGGCAGCCGGTGGAAAATACGGCTAATTCAAAACGGAGTGTGGGCGTCTTCTCCCTCCCAGGCCCGAGGGTCACAGATCTGGCTGCAGAGACGGTGGGCCCCCCAGCCGGGCCTGCTCAACTCTGTGACAGCAGTGATCTCATCCAGCCCTCCCGCCTTCCTGTGAGAAACAGGCCATCACCCACTGAGGCCAGAGATGGGTAGGGGCTTGCCTTGCCCGTGCAGTAATGGGTGGTGGATCCACATTCATGGCTCTGTCCCCTACGTGCAAGTCAACTCAAGCTCCCATCCTCAGCCCGCCCGGAGCTCCTAGGAGAGGGTCAGCCCCATGTACATCCTCCCCCTTGTGCAGAAAGGGCTCAGGAAACTTTTCTGCCAAGGCCCAGGGAGTAAACATTTCAGGCATTGGAGCTGCATATGGTCTTTGCTGCATATTCTTCTTTGCCTTTTTTATAAGACAAGCTTTCCCACATGTGAAGCCGTTCTTAGCTCACAGGCCATGCAAAAAGAGGTCTCAGGCAGAACGTGGACTCGGGGCTGTCATGTGCTGACCCCGGGTCCACAGGGACACAAATGTTCATTCTAACATGAATTTCTCCACCTTCTCCCGCTCACAGACTCCTACTCAGCCTTTACAACCCAGCTCCAATGTCCCCTTCGCATGAGCTCTTCCCCAGCTTTTCTCCCCTAGGCACCTACAAATCCAGAACTGCTCCCTGGCCCAGCAGGGCTCTGGGACCCTGGCACCCCTCTCAGCGTTGTTCACCTCCAGACTCCTCCTTTTATTCAGTAGCGGGAGGGAGCCACTTCCAGGTACCAGGGGCTGTTCTAGGCAACAGGGATGTAAGGGCGGGTGTCATAGCAACACTGTTCAATGTCAGAGTCACCAATGTCCAAAACGACCCAGACATGCAAATTCCCAGCCATACTCCAAGATGGAGAGCGATCACTGCCGCATCCGAGCTAGAGACCCAGGCTTCTGAGAACCCGGAACAGCATGGAACGGACTAGATTGGGCAGCAGGAAGCCATGGGTTCCTGAAAAGATTCAGATAAGATGAGCACATGGCAGTGAAGGCCAGCGGGGCTCTGAGGTGGAGCTGGAGGCAAGATGTTCTTGTGGGGAAGGAATGGCACAGACAAAGTCTCTGAGGTGAGAAACTTG
Organism: Piliocolobus tephrosceles; assembly: GCF_002776525.5. NCBI lineage: Eukaryota > Metazoa > Chordata > Mammalia > Primates > Cercopithecidae > Piliocolobus > Piliocolobus tephrosceles. The sequence goes on along the minus strand of NC_045439.1, from coordinate 5,382,258 downwards.
GAGGATGATTCAAGAGCCAGGACCAGAGTGGGCATAGGAGGGAGAACAGGGTTTGAAAATCAGTCTAGGCCGGGCACGGTGACTCAAGCCTGTAATCCCAGCACTTTGGGAAGTCGAGGCAGGTGGATCACCTGAGGTCAGGAGTTTGAGACCTGCCTGGTCAACATGGTGAAACCCTGTCTCTACTAAAAATACAAAAATTAACCAGGCATAGTGACGGGCACCTGTAGTCCCAGCTATTCAGGAGACTGAGGAAGGAGAAGCTCTTGAACTTGGGAGGCGGAGGTTGCAGTGAGCTGAGACCGTGCCACTGCACTCCAGCCTGGGACACAGAGTGAGACTCTGTCTCAAAAAATAAAAAATTAAAATAATAATAACAATGATAAAGAAAATCAGTCTAGATGGGGTGGGGGAAGCAGAACCTCTCCTCCAGACCACAGTGAAACCCCATGGTCAGCACGCTGGGGCTTGATGAGGGCCTTGACGTGTTGTCTTCAGACTCAGAGAAACAGGGGCATCCTCAGGTTCCCCACGGAGTCCCCACAGAGACCCAACCCACTCTGATGAAAGGTGAAGGCCAAAATGAGGCAAAAGTAGAGGAGAGGAGGCAGAGGCCCGAACACAGGCTGAGTCTCCCACCGTCCTGTGTCTGAGAAGGCTTCAGTCATGCCTCGCTGAGGACCTTAGCTCAACTTTTCCAGCTAGCAGGGCTCGTGTGTGTGGGCTGCATTCCCCCAGCAGGGCCCCAAATGCCAGGCTCTGTGGAAAGCAGACCTTGCCTGTTGGGGCTGGGGCTGGGGACTGGGGGACTTCAGGCTCAGCCCCCTCCTCCCTCCCCGCTGCCTCATCAGCATCAAAGGCCTCGTTCCCCACAGGCAGAGCTCACAGCCTCAGAATTCTGCAGCAGCTGCTGAGCCCCGCCAGGACTGCGTGCAGCGGGCGTCCCCGGTGTGCCAGGTTGGGATGGAAATCACACTCTTGCAGCTGTAATGTGAAGCAGGTGTTTTACACGCCTTGCCATGGAAGCAAGCTTCCCACACCCCCTCCCTGCCCTAGCTCTGCTGCTGAGGCTCATGGGGGTCTGTCCCAGCACACAGCCACCCACCTCCACTGGCCACACCAGGGTCACAGGGGGCTCGGGCTGCCCCTGACCCACACCGGCTTCCACCAGCAGGGCCTGAAGTTGGCTCTACTCAGATTAGGTGCAGGGTTCTGGGGAGGGGGCCCAGCTTAAAACCTGCCAGTAGCTCCCCAGGGCCTCAAGATAAGGACTGCATCCCTGAAGCTGGTGTCCAAGGCTGCCTCTGACTAGCACCTGCTAGGCTTGCCAGTTGCCCTTGTTGAGAAAATCACAAGATGCCCTTGAAGGATGCCCATGTCCCAGCCCTTGGGACCTGTGAATCTGTCACCCTGTGTGACGGAAGGACTTTACAGATGTGATTCAGAATTTTGAGATGGGGGATGATCTGGAATGATCCTGGATTATGTAGGCAAGCCCAGTGAGATTTTGGGGTTCTTATAAGGTAAGAAGGAGGTCAGTGGGTGGGAAGGCTCAGGGTCAGAGAAGGAGATGGGACAATGGACAAGATATTAGAATGATGCTGCCATGAGCCAAGGAATGCAGGCTCTTCTAGCAGCTGGAAAAGCCTCAGGAGTGAATTCTCTCCTGGAGCCTCCAGAGGAGGCTCTAGAGCCTAGCCTTGAGCACACCTCAATTTTAGCCCCATAAGCCCCCCGTGTCGATTTTCTGATTCCAGAAAAGTTTGTGTTGTTTCAAGCTGCTAAGTTGGTTGTGATTTGTTACAGTAGCGATAGGAAACTCATCCAGCCTCTTGTCACTATCTCCCAGCCACACACCCTTCTCTGCACCTCCTCCAGCCCCTGCAGGGCCTGCTCCCTTGCCTGCACCTCCCTTACCTGCTCTCCTCTGGGTCATCTCCACTCAGCGCTCAAGATCGGTTCCAAGGGCACCACTCCCAGGAGAGTCCTCGGTAACTTCTTTCTAGACCCATCGGTGAGCTGAATGGCTTATGCTCTCCTCTCTTCTGCTGCTATCACATTCTCAGTCCTGACACACCTCCTGTGATGGGGAGCTCATTACCCTTCAAGATATCCCAATTCGGCCAGGCGCGGTGGCTCAAGCCTGTAATCCCAGCACTTTGGGAGGCCGAGACGGGCGGATCACGAGGTCAGGCGATCGAGACCATCCTGGCGAACACGGTGAAACCCCGTCTCTACTAAAAAAATACAAAAAACTAGCCTGGCGAGGTGGCGGGTGCCTGTAGTCCCAGCTACTTGGGAGGCTGAGGCAGGAGAATGGCATAAACCCGGGAGGCAGAGCTTGCAGTAAGCCGAGATCATGCCACTGCGCTCCAGCCTGGGCTACAGAGCGAGACTTCATCTCAAAAAAAAAAAAAAAAAAAAAAAAAGATAACACAATTCACCTTGCCCTCAAAGGGCTGTGTCGCTGGTTGCCTGCTAAAGGGCCCAGGGTGTGAAGAGGTGAGGGCTGAAATCCAGCCCAAGATGGCAAGGGGTGCTGGTGTTTAGTTGTCAGCAAGGGGTGCTGGTGTTTAGTTATGAACAAGGAGTGCTGGTGTTTATTTATCAGACTTCCGGCTCTTCCCTGCTAAGTCCCCAACTCCCACACCCAAGAAATGAATAGTGTGACTGGCCCAAAGCCAGAGGCTCACAGCCATCTGTCTGGAGCCTGTCTGCCCTTGTCATAGGATTACCTGATTTTGCAAATGAGAAAAAGGATGCCTTATGAAGTCTGAATTTCAGATAAACAATAGATGCTTTTTTAGTGTATCCCACATATTGCATGAATATACTTATATCTAAAAGTTATTCATTGGTTATCTGAGATTCCCATTTAATCAGGGATCCTGTGTCTTACCTGGTGAGCCTAAATCATTTCTCTTGAGTGGGATGCCCAGACTGCTCACCATGGCTCGGAATTGGGGCCCAAAGAGGATGTGTGGGGAATTGGGGAGACCCATCAGCCTCAGACCTGAGGTGCAGATGTGGGCATGTCTGGCTCCCCACTTCCCTCTCCTTCTTGGCCAGCTCTGGTCTCCAGATGTAGTGAGGGTTTGTGGGGTAAGTGTGGAGCTGTTTCCAGGAGGCTTCAGCGGCCCTGCTCACCACTGTGCCGAGCTTCTGCTATGAGCTTGTGCCACTTCCTTCCCTCCCGGGCCCCAGCTCCTCACTTATAGTGGGAGGTATGGGTGGGGAATTAAGCCTTTTAAGCCACCTGTGGGACCACCGTTTAGCCAAATCACAGAGAACATTGCAAACCCTTGCCCTGACCCCGGCCCCACTCCCTCCAACCGTGCCTGCCCAAACCACTTCCATTATGAGGAAGGGAGAGTAAGGGGCCGGGGAGGTCAAAGGAAGCTGCCCTCCTGGTCACTACATGCCCTGTGCCTGCCCTTGCCAGGGTCCAAGGACCTTCTCATGTGACTGCACCAGCAGGCTGCAGCACGTCTCCCCCAGCAGAGCCCTTGGGGACCTAGTGTCTCCAAGTCCCAAAGTCAGGCCTGCCAAGGAAGGTACTCCAGCCTCTGGCCAAAGCAGGAGAGACCTCAGGCACATGCCACCCTGTTCCAGGCCTCAGTTTCCTCATCTGGAACTCCAAGGCTGGAACCAAGAGAGCTCCCAAGGCCAGAGAGTGTCCAGAGAGTCACCGGCCAGTGCCCACACTCCGTCAGAGGCAGAGCCCTTTGTTCTCCCTGGGGGTCTCCTGTATTAGCTGCCTGTGGCTGTGTAACAACCCCAAAACTTAGCAGCTAGGGATCACAAACATTCATCATCTCACAGGTTCTGAGCACCAGGAATACCTGGATGGCTCAGCTGGGTGCCTTTGTCCCAGGGTCTGTCACAGGCTGCGGTGAGCCTGTTGACTGAGGCTGTGGTCTCATCAGAGACTCAACTGGTGTGGGGATGCTCTACTCCCAAGCCCGTGCATGTGCTATGGGCAGGCTCTGGTCCCTGGCCACAGGGGCTTCCCCGCAGGGCAGCCTCAGAACATGGCAGCTTCCTTCCCCAAGAGTGAGAGAGCTAATGGAGGGGGGACCCAAAGGTGAAAGCCACGGTGTTTAAAACCTGATCTTAGAAGTGATGTCCCATCATGTCTGCTTATGGTACTCATGAGAGGCCATCACTAAGACCAGCTCCCACTGAAGGGGAGGGGATTACACTGGGTGTGAACACCAGGAGGCCAAACTCTTCAGAGACCGTCTCAGAGGCTGCAACTGCATCTCCCCCCAAGTTTAAGGGACTTGCAAGATGCACTGGGGCAGGGAGGGGTCAGGTGTTCAAACCCATTCATAAACAAGAAAAACATTGCCCCCAGAGAGTGAGGCAGATTTGCGTCCAAATCAGTTGCAGGATGAATGGAAGAGTCGGGGATGGGGAACACTGCTGGCATCTTCCCCAGCTCCGTTTCTCGCTGCCTTGGTTCAGGGCTTCCCTCCCCCCAGCTCCTCCTCTTCCCCCCCCCTCCCTCCCACCGCTCCTTCTTCCCCTCGCCTCTTCGGCTATCCTCCCCCTTCTCGGTCTCTGGGTCTCTGTCCCTTTCCTTCCCCACTCCCTTTCTTTCTTTTCCTTTCCCTCCCCCTCCTTCCTCTGCATCTCTGGTCCTGGGGTCCTCCTCACTCTTTCTCATTTCCATTCATTTCTAGGGGCATCTCCTCCCTGCACAACAGACCCCAGGCCCCAGGCCCAGGCTGCAGGGACAGTAGAGCCAGGCTGCTCCCACCCACCCCAAAACCCTGCTCGTGCAGACGCCGCCAGTCCGGATCCCGCTAGGGGGCACCGTGAGCTGCGGCTGCGGACGAGGGGCTGCTTTTCCCCAGGCGCTGTGGGCTTGGAGAGAAATCCTGGGCAGGAAGGGTCCTCTCGAATTTCCAGTCCTGGAGCCAGGCCACCTGGTGGGCAGTGCAGCCTTCACATTAGGACCGCAGGGCAGGGATGCCCGGGACCTCCGGCCCAGCCCACCCAGGCCACACACGTGGGTGGGGAGCACAGCGGCCACCTGCAGGGAAGGCGGGGGGCCTTTCCTAGGAGGTTGCCACCAGCTGGGAGGCCAGCAGCAACCCCACCCCAGGCCTGAAATATCTGCCACCTTTGGCAGGCCCTGGGTCCCATGGAAAGGCTGAAGGGCGTTCATCCCGGGTCCCCATCCCCAGAACCGGTGTGACAGGACCCACAGGCAAGCATGTGAGTCAGCTCACGCACAGGAGAGCCTCACGGAGCCTGCCCTGCCAAGGCCCCCAACCCCAGACCCAGCAGCTGCCACTGCGACCACCCTGAGAGCTGTGACTGCACCCAGGCCTGAACACACATGCACGGCCTGAGATCTGGGGGTGTCCTCCAGAATGAGGTGGACCCAGTGGGGGACGAGGCTTTGCAGGGAGCGGTCACAGCAGGAGTGCCCCCATGTGCACCAGCCCTGCTCTGGGCCTCACCTCTCTTCACACGGGTGATGGGGGGATGCCCCAGTTTTATGGGCTGTAAGGTGAGAGCATTAAAGATGAACAGGCATGAGTGGACAAGACGTGTCCTGCTGAGACTCAGAGAAAGACACTGCAGCAAGGCATGCCAGATCCCTACAACCGACGGCTGTGTCCGGGGGTTGCTGCATTTTTCATCACGGAAGACTCTTCCTAAGCACACTCCTGAGACAGGCATGCACACAGCGTGGATGCACATGCTCGTGCCTGGTGCTCACACCCTTGTCAGCCCTGGCTACTGTCAAACAGGAACATTTGGGCCAATGTCAGCCGCAAAAGGAACCCCACATCTCATTGTTTCATATTGTAATGTAAAATTCTGTGGTCAAGAAACTCTTCAGCTGTTTCTTGCTATTTTTACTCCTCTTCTGTGAATTGCCTCCTCGGAGCCTTTGTCCATTTTTCTATTGAGAGTTGTTTCAATTAATTTATAACTTTCTTGTTTTTTAAGGGTATTGCTCCTTTGTCTATCAGAAATGTTCAACTACATTCCTTCGGTTTGTTATTTATCTTTTAATTTTAGTCTGTGTGTGTGTGTGCGTGTTTGTGTGTGTGGCATGTGTGTGTGTGCATCTGTGTGTGCATCTCTGTGTGCATGTGTGTGTGCGTCTGTGTGTGTGTCTGTGTGTGCATGTGTGTGTGCGTGTGTGCATCTGTGTGTGTGCATCTCTGTGTGCGTGTGTGTGCGCATCTGTGTGTGTGAGTGTGTCTGTGTGTGCGTGTGTGTGTGTGCGCGCGCGCGCATGTGTGTGTCTTTCGGCACTCAGTGGTCTTGTGATCTTACATTGGTTATTATTTTCCTTCACGGCATCTGGATTTTGCATCTTGCTTGGAAAGCCTTTCCCATCTGAGGGTCCAGTATTTTTCTTCTCTTTTCTAATGCTCTAGCTATTTGTCATTTATTACATCTTCAGTCCCTTTAGGGTATTTGTTGGGTATGAAATAGGAATTAACTTTCACAGATTTCTGCCAAATGAAAGATGGAACTCTGGGGTCTTAGTCACTCACAGTGAAGGTGTGGTGGAAAGACGTTTCCTTAGAATCTGCACCCAAAGTCCCACCGACCCCGGCTTTCACTCCAGCTGAGCAGCAACCGGACCTCTGTGTCTTGTGCCATGCAGAGATACAAAGCTCTTGCCAGCTCTCAGGCAGTTCTAGTGTGTCCCCTCCTCTTGCAGACATGCAGACCTCAGGGAAGGGGTGCTGGGGGTGCATGGTGGGTGCCACCATGGCCCAGTGCTCTCCACTGGGCCAGACCCTCACCTTGGACAAGATTGGAAGAAATGGAATGGCCCCTGTTTAGCTGCGGGGGCTTCCAGAGCTATTCAGCTGGATCACACTGGATCACACTTGTGGACCCAGCAGGGTCCACAAGAGGAGGAAGGAGATGCTGAGATTTCCTCAGGGGAACCGGAGGCTGCTGGGGCTGGAGGCAGCTTTCCAGACACTTGCTCAGCTTCCTCCAGGGGTGGGAAGAGCTTCTCAGGCTTTCCTCCTTCCTCCAAGGTGAGATGCAAAGACAGGACATCGAGATTGTGATCACAGCTGTGACTTGGTGGCCTCCCGTTCCCCCAGCTCCAGGCCAGCTCTTGGCCTCTCTATCACCTGTCCTCACAGCAGCCTGCAAGGTGGTTCCATGATCCCCACTTTATAGAGGAGCAAACAGAGGCTCAGAGACGTCAAGTAAACTGTGAAGGGCCACACAGTTTGTAGGGAAATTGAACTCGCCTCAGGAGATGGTTGAGACGATGGAACCAGGCAATAGCAGCATAGGGACCACAAAGGTTTGCACATAGTAGGCCTTCAAACATTTAGCCATTCTTTCCCTCCCTCTCTTTCCCGCTTCTTCCTCGGTTCCTCCCGCTCTTTCCCAGGAGACTTTACCACCATCTGAAATCCATGATGACAACAACAAGCAAACTCATGCCTTGGGTCAGGATACACCACAATAGAGGAAGAAACGGGAACTCACAATGGAGTGGCAAGCACCATTGTTTATGGAGAAACCTCCCCTGGGGAGGCAAGTCCCTAGACAGGTACCCCCAGGAGTCCTATCCCTGTCTAACCAGAGATCCACAAGGGGGAAATTTCTACCCATAGGAGGCAGCTCTCAGCATGCAGGGGAATCCAAAGGGGCTTCCTGGAAGAGGAGGCTCCTGATTGGATGGTCAAGAATTTGAGGCATGAGTGATGCCCAGGGGAGCAGGGTCGCATGGTGGGGCCTGTCTGGGAGGTGGGTACTATTTCCCGGCTGTGTGGGCTATGCAAAGCTGGAAGGAGAGGCCACCTTTTAAAAACATATTGAACACAAAAGCATGCACAATGTACTGTATAATTTCATGTATAAACATGTACAAACCACTTAAAAATAGTGTGGAAAGCAGGGTAATTATCACCCCTGGGACAGAAGGCTGCCAACTGGAAGGGAGGTGTGGTGGGAGGTTTTCTGGGGCGCTGGCGTGGTTCTGTTTCTTGCTCTGGGGGATGGCTAGAGGCGTGCGCTGCTACTCTGTGAAAATTCAATATGTGTCCCTCCAATCCATGTACTATTCCACCTGTGTATTATACTCCAATAAAAAGTTGAAGTTGGTTGAAACAGGAGCTCAGGGGACGGGAGAATTTGAAGATTATTCTGGAGGCGGTGGGCAGACCCAGGCTTCTGAGCAGTTCGTGACCAGAGCTGTGTTTTCCGAGGATGAATCTAGCAGTGTGTCTTGGATGGATTAGCGGAGGAGGGGGGTGGGCTGGTGAGTGCTCAGAGACTGTCGCCAGTGCAGGTGAGAGGTAATTCACAGCCGCCCTGGGGAGGAGACGCCGTGCCGCGGCTGTCTGGGGCTTCATTAAATACCAGAAAGAGAAATGAACCAATTTCACGGACCTGGTCTGTGACTTCTCTGAGGATGGGAAGTCAAAGGCTACCGACTCAAGGCCAGTAGCAATCCGATTAATTCCCCAGGACAAAGCCTTTAATCTAACACATAACAGCAAATTCTTGTTTTTCCATTAAAAACAATACCTCAGCCCCCACATTGGCTGCCAGGGCCTTAATGAGACCCCTTCCCTGCCCGGGAGGCTGAATTGGTCCTTTGTTCTTCGCAGCATGGGGTTCGGAAGATTGCTAGTTTGGCGGTAGGGCCAGTTGGGGGCATTCGCACTGATGGGAGCGCAAGGCTGGATGTGACAAAAGCTGCAGGGAGTTCTGGGTGACCTCAGCTGAACTGAAAGTCAGCCTCACTTCTTGGGAGGAGAGTGTAGGGGGTCTGCTGGAGCCAGGTTGGGGCATGGTATACGGTAGAAAAAGCCCTGGGCTGGGAGGTCAGTGCCCTGGGGTCTGTCCAGACCCCCACAGTGTCACCAACTCACTGAGTGACAGTCGGCCAGTCTTGTCCCCTCTGGCCTTGGCCTCTTCCTAAGTGTGTTGAGAGCACTGGCCTCTTGGGAAGGCCAGTTACTCATGGAATCAAGCCCCTGGGTGCCAGTCCCCTGGTGCTGAGGACTGAGAATGGCCCCAGACAGTAATGTGCTGGTGTGCCTAACTCTGATGGGGAGAAGAAGTGGAAAGAACATCCCTTGGCACTTGGAAGCAGCTGGGGAACACTTACGGTGTTACACAGGATGTGCCCTGGTGTCCACATTCCTGCAGCATGGTGGAGGAGAGATATGTTCCACTTGGGCCCCCAACAGAAAATGACTTTTCACCAAAGGCGGTGGCGTAAACACTGCTTATCTGCCTCCCTGGTGTGCCTGGAACTCTCTTGATTTCAACTCTGAAAGTCTTGCATCCCAGAAAACTCAGTCCCAGGCAAGCCAGGATGGTTGGTGGCCCTACTTCCAGTCCTTGATAAAAAACTGGGCCCCCAAAGTGCACTGAGAGCAATTGCACCTGTGATGCCTGCAAGCCATGTGCAAAGCAGGAGACACAAACCCATCCCAGGACCAGCAGCACCTGGAGGCTGAAATCACAGCAGAGAGGGGTGCCCCTGGCCACAGCTTGCCTCCCAACTTGATCCTCAGAGAGGAGGGACTGGAGGTGCTCTCAGAATCCAGCCAAAGCCCAATTGCTGAACAGAACCGGACTGGCCCACAGACTCTGACTAGTGTTAAGATGTTGGCTTTGGGGGATCCGATGGACAGATGCCCTTTCTATGCTGTGGGCTCCACTGTTACTCATCAAACCCTGTTCTGCTCTCCAAAGATCTGAGTTAACAAAACGCCCTCCAGGAGGAGCCAGGGAGGAACTACCTGGCCCCATGACCCACCTGACTTCTGTAGCCAGACTCCAGAAGCCAGAGGGGCCAAACCAGGTTAGCACTCCCACCCCCACCACGCCCCACTACCTTGGCTCTCAGGAGTAATTCTGACTGGCTGTTTGCCAGTCATGACCTTGCCAGCTGTGGCCATAGGGCCTGGCCCACTTCACAGGGCAACTCGGGCTCCAGCCACCTCTGCTTCCAACATGGAGACAGGCCATCAGACGGCCACCAAGACAGGTCACAGGCCTTGGACCTGAGAAATCACTTTCGAGGTAGTTTTATGGCAGACATAATTTCTGGGACTGGAAGTCTCACCTCTGTTAATGAGGTGTCACTGGAGGGGTGTCCAGAACAGGTTTGGATGTCTGACAGGCACACACAACACCAAAACAGATGACACCCTGTACGGTGTAAAGCCAGCTTGGACACCTCCTGCCTAATTCCCGGTGGCTGAGGGGACAACCTGTGGGAAATGGCACAAAGCAGTGACCTGTGAAATCAGGAGCTACAGGACGAAAATATTTGTCACTGAGAAAATATGTTTATGTTTATTAGAACAACGTTTTTTGGGCTCGTGTGAAATAAACATATTGGGTCGAATGTTGCTGCAAGTTCTACATTTCCAAAGAGGCAAGGAAGGTATGAAATTGTGGTCAGGAGTTGGCAAGTCTGAAAAATTACAGTGGGATTAGCTTCTCTCACTGCAAATTGGAAAATTCAGAGATGTGTGGCACGGCCGCGGAGGCCCAAACTTCTAAATGAAATTTATTATTTCTGTAAAATCTGGGAACAACATCTTCAGGGATAACAAATATAGAGAAAACATGATTTCAGCCTCGATATTTGGTCTCCTTGCAGACGGTTTTCATTAAAAAGGGCTTTATAAAAATGATAAAAATGTTACAGTTTGCTAAATTAAGTCTGAAGCAGCTCTATTTAATAATCCGGTGCATTTTAATCATTTTTTGAAAAGCCTGACATATTGAAAAGAACTTCAGTCTTGAGCACCACTGAAAAAAAGAAAAAGAAAAGAAAAAAAGAAAAATACTCCCAACTCATCTTGGGTTGTTTGTGCATTTCTAACCCTAAACTTGTCCCTCTCAATGGCAGTTGGTGCCAAGCGAGCAAGTATCTATGACCCAGAACGCCAGACCTCCAGAGCTTTTGTAGCTGTGACAGGGACCACATGACAATGGGTTATTTTTGTTCAATTGTCTCTCAGGAAACAAAGTCAAAAAGGATGGGTAATTACTCTGTTTCTACTTCTTGGCCCCATAATGCAACATGCTTAGTAATGTGGGTATGCAAGGAGGGAGGGCCCGGGGGGAGGCAGGAAGAACAAACTGTAGTTTGAAGAATAGCATGAAGTTCTCCATGGAAAGTCTTTTGCCAAAGAACAGTGGAGAGGGCCTTCTGAGGGGGTTCTCAGAAAAGGTGTTGGTTTGGGAGGAGGAAGTTGAATTTGAGAGGCCCCTGTGATGAACTGTAAGAGCAGTGAACTCATGCTACAGAAATTCAGAGCTGTGACATAATCTAGGGCTAAGGATTGGAAGGAAGGAAGGAAGGAAGGAAGGAAGGAAGGAAGGAAGGAAGGAAGGAAGGATTGTTGAGAGAAGGGATAGGAGAATGGATGGGTGGATGGGTGAGTGGATGGATCCTTGGATGGATAAATGAGAGAATAAGTAGGAAAATGGGTGGATGGATGGTTAGATGGAGGGAGGGAGTGAGG
>NC_045439.1:5346644-5370750 GCF_002776525.5 Piliocolobus tephrosceles | reverse complement strand
TGGATGGATAAATGAGAGAATAGGTAGGAAAATGGGTGGATGGATGGATGGATGGTTAGATGAAGGGAGGGAGGGAGAAGGGAAGGGAGTGAAGGTTGAGTGAGTAGAGAAATGGTTGGATGGGTGGAAGAATAGATGAGTGGATAGATGGATGGGTGGGTGAGTGGAACGGATTCATGGATGGAGGGAGAAATGGTTGAATGCATGGAGGAATGATTGGATGTGTGCAGGAATGGATGAATGGATGTGTGGAGGAATGGATGGATGGATGGATGGATGGATGACAGAATGGATAAGAGAATGGATGGGTGGACTGGTGAGTGGATGGATGGAAAGGTAGATGGATGAAAGTTTTGGGTCCTGGTTGCCTGTCATGAAGGAAAGGCAGGTGCTTGTATTGCCAATCCACCTGACACTGCCAAGCACTTAATTCAGTATTGCATTTCCTTGCTCAGTCTTCATCACAACCACATCAATTTTAGGTGAGAAGATAAAGACTCAGAGCAGCCACGTGATGCAAGCAGCATGACACAACCAGGTGAAGACTCACCTGGGCTTCCAAAGACTACATTCTGCTTTGGAATCCTGCAGCTTTCTCTGAAGCCATCCTCAAACCTGCAAATGTTTTTATTGTTAAAGATAATGCTTTTGGTTGATGGAAAGTTCTAGAACTCAGTTTTCTCAGTCTCTATTCTAGGATCTTTCTACAACCTTATGATGTCCAGATCAAGGGCTGGGAAGCATGAGAGAGATGAGCTTTGGTGAGGAGTCAGTGGAAATAGCACCAGGAAAAATTCCAGAAAATTGTGAATTGTGAGAGAGGAAGGTGAATGCAGCCAAGGTCTCTGGGACAGAGTTGGTGCTGGGCACAGGAGGATGGCCCCATACGGGTGGGGTCCAGGACACAGTGGATTAGAAGAGGGTGGTAGAGACTTGCTCCGAGAAGTGGAAATCCTTGCTTTTGGTTTTCTTCATGAGAAAGAAGATGGAAAGAGGTTCCCATGCTGCTGGATGGGAAGAGGTTCAGCCACAGGATATGTCCCACAAGACTTCCCGTAGAGTGGGAGCAGCAGGGATGAAGCTGGAAGGCCTGGGCCAGCCCTTACCACATCCCTCCATGGGGGATGCCCTTGGAAAGTCACCCAACTTTCCTGGACCTCAGTTTCCTGCTCCTAAAGTGGAGCCGACACTGTCTCCATGCTGGAGCCACTGCAAGGATGAAACGAGAGACCGGATAGGATTTGTCAGTATCCATTTGTCACTGTCAAGAACTCATTATGCAGATGGGGCCCAGGATCCTCTCCAAGCCCCAGAGCCTGCCTTTGTGGATCCACCCCCTTCTCTAGCCTGAGTGCAACCCTGGCCCAGAATCCACCTTCCCCTCCCAACCCCCGTGTCTACTCACCCTTCCCAAGCTGACTCTCAGGACCCTGGCAGCATCTGTGGGGGGAAAGCAGACAAACCCCACCTTTGGCAAGTAGAGATGAACTGAGCCCGGAACAGTGTCAATCAGAGACCTTTCAGAAGCACCAGGGGCCATAGCTGGTGTTGAGGCCAAACCTGGAAGGGCTGCCCCTCCCTGGCAATAATGCTGCTGCGTGGTTACCTCATTTGCCCTTGTTTTTCCTCTTTTTCCTTTTTAATTACCTTATTAAAGATTACTTAACTGCAAAGTAAAACCATCCCCAAGCTACTAAGTAGGATGTGACTCAGTCCCCAAGAGCAGGGTGGCCTGTGGGTGGGCGGCTTCTGCAGGGATGTCACCCCGGTCACCTGGAAATGGGGCTTCAGCTGAGGCGAGCAGGAACATTTCCTCCAGTGCGGACCTTGCCTCCCCCATCCAGAGTCCGGGAGCCCCTCACCTCAGTTTACCCAGATGCAGATTCCGATCGACATAGATCGAGGACCAGCCAAGTCCACGACCACATAGTGCACTTGTAAACCATTGACCATTGACAGGTCACCCGTGAGATGAGATTCTCCTCCTAGGTCTGGGCATTGCCAGGCTGGGAAACCTGTCTTCTGTCTTCCCCACCTGACTGAGGAAAGCGTGGGGCAGGAAGAGGCAGGGCGGGCCTGATGCTGAGACTCTGTTCAGCGTCCATGCTGTATCCTTGGGCACAGTCATGGATCCACAGTTCCTCTGTGATTTCACCGAAAGGCTTTACGATTCCATCTCGTTCCCACGGCTGCCCAAGGAACCCTGTTAATTCGGTGCCTCTCTGGAAGCCAGAGATGATCTGTCTTCCTCCCTACTGGCTACCAGCTCAGCAGTCTCTACAAGGCAGGAAGCAGGCTTGAGTCCTGCTCCCAGGCCATCTGTTACCACGTTTCTCATGGAATTTGGTGGGGAAGCACCAGACAGCTTTGCCAGGGGACCTCCTGGGATGTGGATGATTCCTATTGGAAACCTTCAACCTTAAATCTTGTCCTGTCCCAGAGGACTCCATAGGGTGCACAGCATGGGTGGAACAAAGGCCAAGGAACAAGGGTGACCCATCTGAGAGAGGCCCAAAGAAGCCACGGAGGAGAAGGAAAAGCCATTTCTGGCAGAGGCTGAGGAAGACAAAATGGTCTGAGGACAGTTTCTTGGAGGACATGGTCTTTGAGCTGGGTCTTCAGGGGGTGAGAGAGGCGCCGTGCCGTTCCATCCTCACTCAGCAAGCACATCCACTCGGCCATCCGCTCCCACAGGGGGACAGCCAGGGAGCTTGAGCGGCTTCCGGTAGCTGTGGGAGGCAGTGCTCACACAGGCTCCTAGCTCCCTCCGCCCCATGACACAGGAGCTGCTGTAAGAACAGAAATTCTGCTCAATACCAAAGTTCCCTGTGCCCTTCCCCATGAAGAAGGCTCCAGTGGATCATTCAGATGAACCCAGCCCAGGGCTCTGGGACACAACTTTACTAGAATGTCATTAAAAAACACCTTGTGTTAGTTTGTCATTTGTTACTACAAATCACTCAGCTTTCTACTGCTGCAAGCATTCCCATGTCTAGACTTAATGAACTGCAGGGAGAAGTGGACGCCTCCTTCTCCCTGCAAGGCGCCTTCCCCCATCTGCTAGGAAAGCTCCGTTTGGGGGCTGACACAGGCAGCTGTGTCACGTGGCTTCACCTGTGGCAGATGTAGCTGGCTGCTGACGCCCTGGGCCTTGGGTGAGACAGGTCTCATCAAAGCCTCAGCACCCCAGGGACCAGTGGCCATTGTTCCTATGCAGAACAGAAATACTGACCACCGTCCCCAGCTGGTTTCTGAAGCAGCAAGCCCCAGGTTCCAGAGGCAAAGGTCATGCTGCCTTGAAGAGCCCCTTGCCCTTAGGTCTCCCCCAACTATGGCAGCTGTAGGCAGGAGTGCCCTGGCTGGTCACAGCCCTCTCCCTTCAGCCTGGTCCACGGCCATGCTGGCCCTCATTTACCCATCTCCTGGAGGTGAGCAGACAAATGGTCTGGAAAGCCATGTCTGCCCTGGGCCTAGGTGTATGAATCCTGCTGGAGCCCTGGCCCCTGGCACCTGGCTGGAGGAGAGCCGCTGACAGCCTGCATGCACAGTGAGTGCTGCCGTTTATGAGGGCAAGACACCAGGAGGGCAGTGGGCTCAGTGCTGGGGACCGGTGGGGTTTCAGAGTACCCGCGGGGTCTCATCACGCCTGAACCAAGTCATGACTCCTGCTCCTACACTCCTACTGCTAACAGGCTGGAGGAGCTGGGCATGTGGATGGAGCCTTCTGCCAAGGGAGTTACCATGTCCTTCTAGGGCCACATGGGCACTTTCCACTCTGCAGAATGTTCGTGCCTCAGTTTCTTGTTTCATTCGCAGGACTGCATCGTCAGGCTGGGGCTCACTCAGTCCTCTGCAGAGGAGACAGGGCACGTCCTGAGAGGCCACAGTCAGCTTGTGGGCAGCAAAGGAGCATGTACTGCCCCGGCCTGTCTGCCCCAGGCCTGGATTTCTGCCGGGAGACCTTGCTCTCCCTAAGCGTTCCTGTTTGGGTTCAGGCACTTCTGACAACACCTTAGAAAGTTCAGCTCATGGAACGATTTGTCATCCTGCCCCAGACGCGCACCTATTTCTTTTATTCCATCTCCACTCAAGCACAGGAAAGCACTTTCCTTGCAGGAAGCAGCCCCAAAAGGCTTGTTAGGAGGCTGGGGCGCCTGCCTGGAGTAATGAGCGGTTATCAGCTGAGCCATGCGGCCTGGCAGGGGGCCGGGCACATAAACACTGTCACCTTGGCATCCAGCTGCCGGCATTAGCATTCCCACCAGGTTCTCGGCCCCCTGCCGTGGGGCTGCCACGGTCAGTGTGGCATTGGCTGCCGGAAGGCCCTGGGTGCCCAAAGCAGGTGGGAAAGTGCACACCTGCCGGCATGGGGGTGCCCGAGTGCTCTCAGCAGCCGTGCAAGTAGCCTCTGCCCTGGAGGCCTGCGAGAGACACAGAAGAGGAGGAGGGGGGGGTTTCCCGAGGTCAGAACCCCTGTAGCCCTCACCTGCTGCTCTACCCAGAGCTGGGTTCCAGGCTGGGGGCTGTGCGCTTAGATACAGCCAGCACCTCCCGGCCCCGCAGTGAGAGGCGGGAGCACCTCTGATGCCCGTGGACTCTGGGTGTTCTCATCCCCGAGTCTGCCCCATAGGAAGGTGACGAAGAGGCAAGGCCAAGCCAGGTCTTCCAGGCCTCCCAGCCCACTGCCGGCTGGAGCATTGCAAATATCTGAGTTGAAAGGATCCGAATTTTCCTACCCTCTCTTCCCACAGCCCTGCAAGATGACAGCCTCCGGGGATGAGGCATTCGCTCCCAGCCCTGGTGCCCCTAAGTGCATGGACCCTTTGAAAGTGAGGTGCAAGCTGGTGCATAGCCCCTGCCCATGTGCTCTGCTGCCTGGTGCCACATAGTGGGTGGGTGCCCAGGCCTGTGGGAGAGTGGCTCTGTGGAGGTGTGGTTACATACAGGGACAGAGAAAACACCAGAGCCAGAAGATGGCTCCCTTAGGAAGGGGATGACCTCCAGCGCCCCCAGGAACCTGAGCCCACGGTTCACTCCCAAACCTGGGAGCTGCAGGAGCACAGGTGGAATCCTGTTGTTTCTGTAGAAAGTGGCTTTTGGCCTGATCCCAGGAGAGGGCAATGTGCTAGGAAAACCTGCAGGAGCTCCCAGGAACTTGTTCCCAGAGGAAAGTGGGAGACAAGATGACCAGGTCAGAGGTGCTAACAGGATGCTGCCCTGGGTGCCTTGCTGGGTACAAGGAGATGCCCTCTAATTCCAGAACCTTCTCTGGCTCCTTCCGCCCCTGGGAGCTTTGCAGACCTGGGAGGGCAGTTCTCATGCCTGTCCTGAGCCCGACACCCCAGTCTTCCTGGCTCCAGGCTTCGACTCATCTCCAGTCCTGGGACCCATCTCCATGTGACAGCGTGGCCACCTGCTCTGGCCAAGTTCCTGAGCCAGGTGCCCAGATGTGGACGGACGGTGTCACCACCCATCTGGGGACTCGTGGGGCTCTCCTGCTCAGGCCCCTTCCCCTTGACAGGAGCCGCTGGCCTCATGCAGGCTGTTCCCGCCCCTCCTTAGTTTCCTCCAAGCCTCTCACTGGTTTCGGAGCCTGGATCGTCTGACATGTTTTCCCAACATTTGCTTCTCATTTCAAAGTGTAAACCTGGCAAGAGGCACACGGATCCCGTCAAAGAAGGTTCCGTGTTTTTCTCCTCCTTATGTTCCTCTCAGCTTTCTGCCTTCTCCTTGCAAGGAAAAGTGGCTCTAAAGTTGATCTTGGGTGGTTGTTCTTAAATAACTGGGCCCGATGAGCTCCAAAGAAGTGAGTGGTACAAGCTTAAGTCTTTGGCAGGCTTTGGTTTCCCGTTGATTTTTCCAAAGAGATTTTTGTGCAGGGCGTTTTTGGGCTCGCTAGGTTTCTCTAGCCCATGTTGACGGCTGTCCACAAATCACCACATTTATCATGGGCAGACTGGGGACCCCACCACCTTTCCACCCCTCCTCTGTTTACCGAGCCCAGCCACCCCAGCAGCTCTGAGGTCTGCTCCCCCCACCCCACTGCCCGCCCCCTGGCAGGGCTGAGCCTGCATCTTCACCGTCTGCTCTATGCTGGGTTCTTCTCCTGGCATCCGGTGTAGACAGGACTTTGGGCTGTGAGTCAGAACTCCTCCACTTCCCAGCCAAGGTGGCAGAAACGGGGAGGGGTGAGATGATGCGGTCCTCAGGTTCAAAGCCCAGCTCCATCAAATGTAAACTGTGAGATCACATTTAACCTTACAGAATCTCCATTGTGTCATCTGTACAATGGGAATCATAACAGCACACATTACAGAACATTTCAGCAAAGACAAATGAGTGTCTGGCACGGGGTGAGCCACCCATAAAGGCAGGCCCACTCGTTCTTTTCCTGTTTGTCATGCTATTCCAACAAACGGAGCTTCCCAGTGCTCTAATTTCTACTTACGTTGCTGGAGCCTCACACAAGGGGTGAGAATCTTGAGGGGTGAGTATTTCTGCAGGGAAAAGTGTTATTAAAACCAGGTGGACAAGTAATTAAGAGACAAACTCATCTTTAGCAAGCTACAACTCTCCAAGCATGAGGTCTGTAAAAGGGTCCTCTCTTCTGCCAGCCTTCCAGAGGACCCAAAGCAGGAGCAGGCAGGCACAAGGCTGGGGTGAGGGCAACAGATCCACGCCCACCCTTGCCCAAGAGGCTTCCCAAACAAACTGAGCATTCATTCCCAGTTCCAAGGAGCCCTTGCACTGCCCCTCCACTGAGTCCAACTTAACTCATGGCAGACATGGGGAAACTGAGGCTGGAATGGCCCAGAGGCAATTGGGGAGCCAAAGGCACAGCAGAAGGGCAGGGCCCCTCTCACCAGCCAGTGGGGGCAGCAGCAGGCCTCTTTCAGTAACTAAAGGTCAGACCAAATTACCCAGGAAACAAAAGAGGTGCAGTTCCCTGACCTTTTGGGTTAATTACGAAGAATATTTGATGTCATAAAACATTTCATTATGAAAGCAACCAGGAAAACCTTTCCTGAGGCATGGCCAACAGGCTTACCCAATTAGCAGGAACATGGCCCACCCCCATCCTTACTGGCCCACCCACTCCTGCGCCAAGAAGCCAAGTAGCGGCCTGGCCCAAACCGCAGCCTCTCAGCCGGGAAGGGTTGAGTGCAGGCCTCTGGCGCTCACTTGCTTTTTACCAGTGGCTCCACCTCCGCCTGTCTGCTTTTGTGCCTCACCTTGGGCTGGGCCCTGTGTCAGGGAGAGGAGTGGGATGCTGTTCCCTCCGTGAGGAAGCTCCCAGGCTGATGAGGAGCAGACTGGCATGGGTGGGCACGGACAAGTGCACAGAGGGGTCTCCAGGGCCCACGGAGCCTGGCTGGGTCTCCAGGAAGGCTTCCTGGAGCGGGAGCTGGGTCTCCAGGGTGGAATAGAGACAGCTGGGTGGGGGAGTTTGCTGGAACCTCCTGGAAGCCAGGCCATGGGCTGTGACCTGGGCTCCACCTATCTGATGCCTTCCCACTCTGGGTGTCCCTACATGTCCTTTACCCCTGCGGCAGGAGGGGCTGTCTCTGCTGTTTGCAGCCAAGGACCTTGCTGGACCAGGGAGTCTTCTACCCTCTGGAGACCCGGGTGCAGCGCTTTCTCCTGCTTGGCCTTTCTATCTTCTCCCTCGGCTGCCTCCTCCTCCATCCTGCTCTCTCCCCACCCACAGTGGAAGACCTGGTTTCCCCAGCACCCTCTCCCTTCCATGTAAGCCCCCAGGCCCTGGGCCACATCTTCACTGAGGTCTCACCTTGGAGGGAGAGTGCAGTTCCCGGGCAGCAGAGGGAGGAGAGGAGAGTGAGGTCAGGAAGGAATGAGGCCAGTGAGCAGAGGGCAGGTGGCCCTGAGCTCATCAAGCACCATGAGGCTCGAGTCTTTGCTCTCGGAGGCCTTGAAGGACATCAGGGAAGCTGCGTGAACCTGCTGCAGGAAGCGGCCTTCCTGTGGGTCACTGGGGTGGCACTTCCTGTGTGCCCAGGTTGTACACCTGGGGTGTGGGCAGGTCCTGCTGGGTCTTGGCCTAAGCTGGGCAGGGATGCCCAGGCCTGTGCGGAAAGCTGCCCGGAGCAGCATGGCAACCCACCTCTGCAGCCTCTGAGCAGCCAGCCACCGAGGCCTCTCCGGCAGGGCTGAGGCAAGGACGCCTGGCTCCTCCATCAGGGTCTTCTCGGGTGGATACTGAGAGCCCCACAACAGCCCCATAGCCGAAAGGCTCAGTCCTGGACTAAGCCCCAGCCTGGACTAAGCCCCAGCCCGGGTCCCGCAGCCTCAGTCTCCCACCTAGTTCTATGTGAGCCCTGCTCTCAGGAGTCCCCTTCCTCCAGCCACTCCTCTGTGCCCCCAGACGGATGGGCCAGTACAGTCGCTCCTGAAGGACTGCAGGCACTGACTCAGCCAGCCCCTCAGAAGCCTCCTGGGGCCCACGAGAGCTTTTCCCTCCTGACCCCTGTGGCCCTCGCTCCCCACGGAGAGCCAGCTTGCGGCAGGAGCTCAGAGGACCCTAGAGGTGACCTGGCCACAGCTCCCAGTCATGGGAGAGAACTCAGGGCCCCACGCTGCGTCTCCCTTCCTTCCAAGCCCACTGCTCATGGCATTTCCCGTAGGCCACCTCTGAGCTAAGCCCACCTGCGTTCACTTGCAATTAGCTGTGCCCACCTGTGCCCACCTGCACCCATCGTGAGTCAGAGCCACTTCCTTCTCAGGCACTGACCATACCCAGCCGTAAACAAAGAGTCTGTTATAAGTGAAGGAGGCTGGAAGGCCACATGGCTTTTATATAGACTTACTTGCTTAGAAGGGGATTGAAAACACATCTGAAAATCTTTGTTCAGAATAAAAAATGCCCCGGCAGCTGTTTCTGGATGGGCCGTTGTTTGTGCCTTCCGACGATATCTGGACTAGACTTTATGTCATCCCACAGCCAACCCCAGTGCTGACCACAGGCCAGAGCAGGCCATGGCTGGGCAGGGAGCAGGGGGCAGGGGTGGGGGGCACAGAGTGGAGCGATGCCTGCCCTCCATATATGTTGGAACGCACAGCGGCACTCTCAGCCTGGTAACCTGCACCCACCCTCATTTTGCCCCAACCAGAATCCCCAGCTTGTGTCTCCTCTCTCCCCTGCAAGTCGCCCCATCAAACTGGAAAAGGAAACACAGCTGTCCTCTCCTGCCTCTGTGCCTTTCCCTGCCCTCCCTACTTCCCCTTTCCCGAGAAGCAATTTGGGAGGGCTGTGGGCTGCTGAAGGCAGAGCAGCCCCAGAAGTCCGGGTCCATGGTCTCTGGATCCAGGGACACTGCTTTTGGGCCATCACCATGGGACATCTTTTTAATCCTTTGGGCAGTGAGGCTGTGAGTTCCTTGGGAGGGGAAGGGTCTCATTTCTTAACTGTGTGCTTTGGGGTTGGTAAAACGTGTGACACCTCATCAGCATGAGAGTCGTGACAGGTTATTTTCTTCCTTTAAGAGATGGCAGACTCGGCCGGGCATGGTGGCTCACACCTGTAATCCCAGCACTTTTGGAGGCTGAGGTGGGCGGATCACTTGAGGTCAGGAGTTCGAGACCAGCCTGGCCATGTGGTGAAACCCTGTCCCTACTGAAAATACAAAAGTTAGCCGGGCATGGTGGTGCACACCTGTAATCCCAGCTACTCAGAAGGCTGAGGCAGGAGAATCACTTGAACCGGGAAGGCAGAGGTCGCAGTGAGCCAAGATTGAGCCACTGCACTCCAGCCTGTGCAACAGAGTCAGACTCCATCTCAAAAAAAAAAAAACATGGCAGACTCCAGAGCCCAGAGAGCTTACACATACACCGCTAGGTCACACAGCAGGTAGCAGGGCCAGAACGCAGACTCCATCCTCAAGGCCCCTGCTCTTCCCCTAACTCTGCCCCGGTGGCCTCCTTTCCTAGTGTGACAGGCGAAGGAAGGCTCCATGTTTATGGCATGATCCTGGAGCCCAGATCTCCTCTCCCCGCTCCCAAACCTGGACCTGGAGTCCGAGGTCCAAGCCTGCAGCAGGCCTCCCAGGGCGAAGCGTGCTGCCCAGCAACCTGTGATTCATTTTCCTGTTCTCATTAATTCCTGGACTTCTCCTGCTCATTACAAGGCGGCGAGGCAGTGGGCGGCGTGCTGGGGCCGCCTGCCCGTCTGGTTGTGAGAGTGGTTCAGAGAAGGCCTGGCGCTCCTCATTGCCTTGTCCAGGCTCAGATGGGCTCATTAGAGGGAATGGAATCGAGGAGCCCAGGGTAGGTGGAGGTGCGCTGTCCTCCAGGGAGCCATGCAGACAGGATTCTTCAGCAACAAAACACCCCTGAGAAGCAAAGGGGTGCAGAGAGCCCTGTTCGGGCTGGGGAATGGGGGCTCCATTCGTGGGACAGCAGGGAGAAGCGGGCCAGGGCCAGGCCTCCAGGACATGGGAACCGCCCTGGCGAGTGTTCTGGCTCCTTCCCTCAATGTTGCATTGTGAGTGACATTTTCTTGGAAGAGCAGCCCCAGTGCCCTGTCCCAGCCACCCACCTCAGGTAGGGGTCTTGGCTGGCACCCGTTCTCCATCCCACTCCCCCTGTGGACTGAGCCTGTCCCCTCTTGGGTGACTGAGACTCCAGCCTCCTCCCTGGCGTGTCTCCAGTCTCATCCCTGCCGGATCCTTGTCCATGTGGGGCTTCCAAAGAAAGCCCTAGAGAACTGTCCTGGCTCCCCAGCGTCCCCGGGACAAGCCCAAGCTTCTGGGTTTCATGCTCAGCCCTCCAGGGCTTTGCCTGGGGCCTCAGGACTCCCCACACAGCTCAGCCTCCCATCAAGTGACTTCCCTCTGGCCTCTTCCACTCTTGGCCTTTGCTCATGCCATCCCGGATTCCTGGATCCGTCTCATGAAGGAAGCACTGGACCACCTCCTCCGGCAGCCAGCTCCCCTGGGCACTGCCAGGACCCTGCTTGCTGGGCCCTCACTTACCCTTGATCCAGGCATGCCTCATGTCTGTCCCGGCCTGGCCTTCGCTGTGGCTCTTTGGACACTGGTATCTCCAGCCACCACTGAGAGTTTCTCTCTGGATCCCCAACAAAGCCCAGCTGGCATGAGTTGGCCAGGTTTTCTCACTACTTATTCCCTGCACATGGTTCCTGCTCTTGCCTCTCTGTGCTTCAGAGATAGTCCCACCCAATGCACCCCTTTCCTGGAGGGCATGGGCCACCTGCACACCCTCCTGAGCCTGGAAGTTGGCATGCACTTTCAAAGAGCCCAAACTGAGAAGAGGCATGAGGAGGTGACCCTGGCATCCTGCTTCCCCACTGCATCCCAACACATATGACCTTGATTTGGAGAAGTGGTGAGCTGGACCAGGACTGCCTGTGGGCCTGGCTGCTGCCCTAGATGACAGCCACCTCCGCCAGGGCTTCAGGATCCTCATGCCAGCTGGGAGGAAGAGTCACCAACTTCTCGGGCCCCATCCCCAATGCCGTCCCAGTGTTCTGGACTCTGCCTTGCTCACACGGGGGGTGGGGGCTCAGGCTTGGGTGGCGTACTGGTTTACCTGTGCTGCGGTGACAAAAGACCACACACTTAGTGGCTTTATAATGCAAATGTCTTGCCTTACAGCGCGGAGGAGAGGTCTGAAATGGATGGCACGTGCTGGCGTCAAGGCATCAGCTGAGCTTTCTGGAGGCTGGAAGGGGAAATTCACTTCTTGCTTGTTCCAGTTCCTAGAGGCCACCCACATCCCTCGGCCAGTGGCCCTTTCCCCATCTTCAAAGCCAGCACTGACTGGTCAAGTCTTTCCCACGCCACGTGGCTCTGACCTTGAAATTCCTGCCTCACTCGTCATTTTAGGAGGACCTTGTGATGACATCAAACCCACCAGGTGATCCGGGCTCATCTCTCCAACTCAAAAGATCCTCAGCTTAATCACAGCTGCAAAGTCCCTTCGCCCTGCAGGATCACATCTGCACAGGTAGGGGAAAGGGCATAGGCATCTGGTCATTATTCTGCGGGGCACAGCCCGGCCCTGCTGGGGAGTTCTTTCAGAAAGCCTGGAGGCTTGAGCATGCGGGGAGGGCCTACGGGCGCGCCTACGTGGATGCAGAACCACGCCTCTGAGAAGCTGCTTCTGGAGAAAGCGCCAGCATGGGGAGGCTCAGCCGGCGGGAGTGCCTTGTCAGTCAGAGCCAAGCGCATCTTCTCTGAACCAGGGAGCAACGCCGCTGGAGACAAGTGCAGGGAGAGGAGCCCGGATGACAGGGGCAGTTCTGGGGGCCTGGCATCTTCTGGGAGCCCTGTGCCGGCAGGGCCCATGCTGCTGTGCCGAAGCCCTGTCTCCTGGCCGGAGACAGCCCAGTTGACCCCATGGCCACTGAGCAGTCAGCAAAGTGGGGTCTGCCAGGAACTCCCCTCCCTCCATCTGCCCTGGTCCACCTCGGCCCTGCTGACAGCCTTTCCTCACAGAGGTCTGGGTTTTCTCGGACTCTCACGATCATTTCAAACAAACTGTATCTGTGACTTCCCGACCCAGATACCTAAAAATCAAAGTCCTCCACGGCAGCTTTATCTCTAATCTGATATCTCATGTGTTGCAGGCGTGATGTCCACCCAGGCAGGCCCATGGAGCCTCCCCGTCAGCACTGCAGTTGGCCACAGGCAGGTTGTAGGCCAAGCTCGTGGGGCCTGGCATCCTCACTGTGCCTAGGGAATGTTCCCATCAGCTTGGGCACACACATGTCTTTTCTGGGGTAAATTCTGCCTCTTCTCTCATTGACTGTTGAGATGAGGCCCGTAGAACATGGCTCTGCCTCACCTCCTCCAGGCTCCTGTGAGCTCCCTGCCACCTCCAATGGCCCCAGTTGTTTTTGCTCTGCCTCCTCCATTGGACCATGTGGTCCTGCAGGCAGGATGATCTGTCCTGCCATCATCCTCACTGTAGCACACATCAGATGTTCTTCCTTTTTATGGCTGAATAATATTCCATCATAGAGATCTACTACATTTTGCTTATTCAATCATCTTTTGATGGACATTTGGGCAGTTTCCACTTTTTGGCTATTATGAATAATGCTACTATGAATCTTCGAGTACAGGTTTTTGTGTGAATATGTTTTCAATTCCCTTAAGTATATACCTGGGAGTGAATTGCTGGCTCATGTAGTGACTCCATGTTGAAATCTTTGAGGAGCTACCCAACAGTTTTCCAAAGAGGCGGCACCATTTTGCATTCCCAGCAGTGATAATGGTTTCCAAGGAAACCCAGACCGCTGTGAGGGTTTTGACGTTTACACACCCTCACCAAAATGAGATCTTTTATGTCCTTTTGCTTATAGTCATCCTAGGGCATGTGAAGTGGGATCCTTGGTGTTGATTTGCATTTCTGATAGTGAATGACATTGAGCATGTTTTCAGGTGCTCATTGGTCATTTTGATGCCTTCTTTGAAGAAATGTCCATGCAAAACATGTTTAAATTGGTTTGTTGGTCTTCTTTTTAAAAACTACTTTACTGAGGTATGGTTTACATACAAAGAACTGTATATATTTTGTGTCTATGACTTGATGAGTTTGGAAGTAAGTACACACCTTCATAAATATACACCCAAATCTATGCCGTAAACATACCCGTCACCTCCAAAAGTTTCTTCTTGTCTGCTTTATTTATTATGTGTGTGTGTGTATGTGTGTGTGTGTGTGTGTGTGTGTGTGATAAGAACACCTAACATAAAATTTACCCACTTAGCAAACTTTTAAATGTACAATACAGTATTGTTAACTCTAGGTGCTATGCTCTAAAGTATGTCTTCAGAACTTATTCATTCTGCATATCTGAAACTTTGTACTGTTTGACTCATATCTCCATGTTTTCCTTTCCCCAGCCCCTGGCAACCACCATTCCGCCTTTGCTTCTATGAACTTTACCTTTTATGCTCACCATATAAGTGATGTGATGGTAGATTTTGGGGTGTCAACTTGACTGGATTAAGGGATACCCAGATAGCTAGTAAAGCATTATTTAGCCTCTATTTTTGCATTAATTATTCCCAATGCTTTGGTAGACACTGAACCCTTCCCTCTTCTGCTGAAAGGGAAACCCAGGTGGTTTTGCATTTGACTAGAACGACTGGGCTGCCCCAGGTGGGTGTGTGAAGGTATTTCCAGAAGAGCTTGGCCGTGAGTTGCCAGGAGATTGGCAGTGAGTCAGTAGACTGAGTAGGAAAGACCAGCCTTTAGTGTGGGCATGTGCCATCCAATTGCTGGGACCCAGGTGGAACAAAAAGTTAGAAAAAGGGCAAATTCTTGACATACTGTTTTGATTACTGTAGCTTTGTAATGCATTTTGAAATAAGGAAGTGTGGTGTCTGTAGCTTTCATCTTCTTGCTCAAAATTACTTTGGTTACATGGGGTATTCTATGGCTTCATATGAATTTTACGGGTTTTTTCTATTTCTGTAAAATATCCCATTGGGATTTTGATAAGAATTGCCTTGACTCTATAGACTACTTGGGTTTTATGGGCATTTTGACAATAATATTTTTTCCAGTCCATGAAAACAGGGTGACTTTATGTTTATTTGTGTCTACTTTAATTTCTTTCATCAATGTTTTCTAGTTTTTAGTGTACAAGTCTTTCACCTCCTTGGTTAACTTCATTCTTTTTTTTAATTTAAGTTCTGGGGTACATGTCTGGAACATGCAGTTTTGTTACATAGGTATAAACTTGCCATAGTGGTTTACTGCACCCATCAACCCGTCACCTACATTAGGTATTTCTCTTAATGCTATCCCTCCCCTAACCCTCCACCCCACACCAGGCCCTGGTGGATGATGTTCTCCTTTCTGTATCCATGTGTTCTCATTGTTCAGCTCCGACTTATGAGCGAGAACAGGCAGTGTTTGGTTTTCTGTTCTTGTTAGTTTGCTGAGAATGATGATTCCCAGCTTCATCCATGTCCCTGCAAAGGACATGAACTCATCCTTTTTTATGGCTGCATAGTATTCCATGGTGTATATGTGCCACATTTTCTTTATCCAGTCTATCATTGATGGGCACTTGGGTTGGTTCCAAGTCTTTGCTATTGTGAATAGTGCCTCAGGACACATACATGTTCATGTGTTTTTATAGTAGAATTATTTATAATCCCTTGGGTATATACTTAGTAAAGGGATTGCTGGGTCAAATGGTATTTCTGGTTCTAGATCCTTGAGGAATAGCCACACTGTCTTCCACAATGGTTGAACTAATTTACACTCCCACCAATAGTGTAAAAGCATTCCTATTTCTCCCCATCCTCTCCAGCATCTGTTGGTTCCTGACTTTCTAATGATTGCCATTCTAACTGGCATGAGATAGTATCTCAATGTGGTTTTGATTTGCATTTCTCTAATTACCTTTTTTTCATATGTTTGTTGGCTGCATAAATGTCTTCCTTTGAGAAGTGTCTGTTCATATCCTTCTCTCACTTTTTGACGGGGTTGTTTGTTTTTTTCTTGTCAATTTGTTTAAGTTCTTTGTAGATTATGGATATTAGCCTTTTGTCAGCCCTTTCTTTTCTTCTTGCCCATTTTCTCTGGCTAGGATTCCCAGCACTACATTGAATGGAAGTGGCAAGAATAATTGCAAAACATTTCTCCAGTTCTGTAGGTTGCCTGTTCACTCTGTTGATAGTTTCTTTTGCTATGCGGAAGCTCTTTAGTTTAATTAGATCCCCTTTGTCAATTTTGGCTTTTGGTGCCATTGCTTTTGGCATTTTAGTCATGAAGTTTTCCCATGCCTACGTCCTGAATGGTATTGCCTAGATTTTCTTCTAGGATTTTTATAGTTTTAGGTCTGATGTTTAAGTCCTAATCCATCTTGAGTTAATTTTTGCATAAGATACAAGGAAGGGATCTGGATTCAGTTTTCTGCATATAGCTAGCCAGTTTTCCCAACACCATTTATAAAATAGGGTACCCTTTCCCCATTGATTGTTTTTGTCAGGTTTGTCAAAGATCAGATGGTTGTAGATGTGTGGTATTATTTCTGAGGCTGCTGTTCTGTTCCATTGGTCTGTATATCTATTTTGGTACCAGTACCATGCTATTTTGGTTACTATAGCCTTGTAGTATAGTTTGAAGTCAGGTAGCATGATGCCTCCAGCTTTGTTCTTTCTGTTTAGGATTGTCTTGGCTATGAGGGCTCTTTCTTGGTTCCACAGGAAATTTAAAGTAGTTTTTTTCCAGTTCTGTGAAGAAAGTTAGTGGTAGCTTGATGGGGATAGTATTGAATCTATAAATTACTTTGGACCGTATGGCCATTTTCACAATATTGGTTCTTCCTATCTGTGATTCTTCCTATCCATTTATGGATCCATAAATCCATGAATAATAAGTATTTTATTCTTTTTGGATGCTTTTACAAATGGGATTGCTTTCTTCATTTCCTTCTTAAATAGATCATTGTTAATGCATAGAAACAACTTATTTTCGTATACTGATTTTGAGTCCTGAGTTTACTGAATTCATTTATTAGTTATTTTGTTGAGTCTTTAGGGCTTTCTGCATATAAGATTATGTCATCTGCAAAAAGACTATGATTTTACTTCTTCCTTTATGATTTGGATGACTTTCATTTCTTCTTGCCCAATTTCTCTGGCTAGGATTCCTAGCACTATGTTGAATAGAAGTGGCAAGAATAATCATTCTTGTCTTGTTCCAGATCTTGGAGGAAAAGCTTTCCGGTTTTTACCATTGAATATGATGTTAGCAGTGGTATTTTCACATATGGCCTTTATTGTGCTGAAATAAGTTCCTTCTTTACCTAATTTGTTGAGAGTTTTTATTACTAGAGGATTTGAATTTTTTCAAATGCTTTTTTGCTTCTATTAAGAATATCATGTACTTTTTATCATGTGATTATTCTGTTAAAGTGTTGTATTCCATTGATTGATTTGCATGGGCTGAAGTATACATTCATCCCAGGGTAAATATCACTTGATCATGGTATACGATCCTTTTAATGTGATGTTAAATTTGGCTTGCTAATATTTTGTTGAGAATTTTTATATTCATTTTCATCAGGGCTACTGGCCAATAGTTTTCTTTACTTGTGTTCTCTTTGTCTGGTTTTTGTGTCAAGATGACTCTGGCCTCATAAAATGAGTTTGGAGCTGTTCACTTTTTTTTTTTTTTTTTTTTTTTTAGAAGAGTTTAAGAAGGATTGGTATTAATTCTTCTTTAAATGTTTGGTAGATTTTACCTGTGAAGAAATCTGGCCCTGGGACGTTTTTTTCTTGGAAGGTTTTTGATTACTGATTTTATCTCCTTGTTTGCTATTGTCCTGTTCAAGCTTCCTGTTTCTTGATTCAGCCTTGGTAGGTTGTATATTTATAGGAATTTATCCACTTCTAGGTTGTCCAATTTGTTGGCATATAATTGTTCATGATAGTCTCATAATTTCTTTATGTCTGTGGCATCATTGTAATATCTTGCCTCTCATTTCTGATTTCATCTATTTGAGTCTTTTTCCTTTTCTCTTAGTCTGCCTAAGTGTTTGTTGATTTTGTTTATCTTTTCCAAAACTAACTCTTATTGTTGAATTTTTTCTATTTTTTTCTATTCTCTATTTGATTTATTTCCGCTCTACTCTTTGGTATTTCCTTCTTTCTGCTAACTTTGGACTTAATTTGTTCACGTTTTTCTCATTCCTCGAGGTGTAAAGTTAGGTTGTTTATTTGAGATCTTTCTTTCGTTTTAATATAGGCATCTATTTTTATAACTTCCCTCTTAGTATTGCCTTTGCTGTATCCCATACATTTTGTTACGTTGTATTTTCATTTTTATTTGTTTTGAGATACTTCCTAATTTCTCTTTTGAATTCTTCTTTGGCCCAATGGTTGCTCAAGAGTGTTTTGTTTAATTTCTGTGTATTTGGGAATTTTTCCTTTTTCCTTGTGTTACTGACTTCTGGTCTCATTCCATTGTGGTTGGAAAAGGAACTTGGAATGATTTCAATCTTCTTAAATTTGTTAAGACTTCTTTTGTGACCTAGAATGTGATCTCTCCTGGAGAATTTCCTGTGTGTGCTTCAGAAGAATGTGTGTTCTACTTCTATTGGGTAGAATGTTCTGTGTGTGTTAGGTCCACTTACCCTACAATGTTCGACACTGCTGTTTCTTTATTGATTTTCTGTTTGGATGATCTATCTGCTACTGAAATTAGGGTATTAAAGTCTCCTACTCTTATTGTATGCTCTCTATTTCTCCTCTCAAATTGTCAATGTTTGCTTTATATATTTAGGTGCTCTGATATTAGGTGCATACACATTTATAATGTATATGTATGTACATATATATGTATATACACATGTATATATACTCCCTTTTATCATTTTGTAATTTCCTTCCTTGTTTCTTGTAGTAGTTTTTGACTTAAACTCTATTTTGTCTGATCTAAGTGTGGCCACCCCTGCTATGTTTTGGTTACCATTTGCATGAAATATCTTTTTGCAATACCTTCACTTTCAGCGTTTGTGTATCCTTCAATCTAAGGTAAATATCTTATAAACAGTAATAGTTGGATTGGGTTTTTTTATTCATTCAGCCATGCTACATATTTTGACTAGTGAGCTTAATCCATTTATACGTAAGATAATTGTTGCTAGGTAAGGACTTACTATTGCCACTTGTTAATTTTTTTCCGTCTGTTTTGTAGTTCTTTCGTTTCTCTTTTCTCGTCTTGCTGTGTTGTTTTCTGATTTGATGGTTTGATGGTAATATACTTTGCTCTTTTTTTCTCTTTTTTTGCATCTAAGCTTTTTTCTTTGTGTTTACCATGAGGCTTACATGAAGCTTCTTATAGTTGTAACAGTCTATTTTAAGCTGATAACAACTTGAATTCAATTACATGTAGAAAAACTCCTCCTCCAACGTGTGCATACACTTTAAGTTATTGATGTTGGAATTCACTTTTATTTTTTTGAGAAAGTGTCTCTCTCTGTTGCCCAGGCTGGAGTGCAGTGGCACAATCTCGGCTTACTGCAACCTCAGCCTCCTGGGTTCAAGTGATTCTCCTGCCTCAGCCTCCCGAGTAGTTGGGATTACAGGCATGAACCACCATGCCCCACTGATTTTTTGTATTTTTAGTAGAGATGGGGTTTCACCATGTTAGCCAGGCTGGTTTTGAACTCCTGACCTTAAGTGATACACCCGATTCAACTTCCCAAAGTGCTGGGATTATAGGCATGAGCCACTGCACCTGGCAGGAATTAACTTCTTTTTATATTTTGTTTCCATTAACAAATATTTATGGTTATAGTTTTTCATAATACTTCATGTTTTAACTTTTATACTAGAGTTAAAAGTGATTTTACATACCACCATTACAGTGTCACATTATTCTGTATTTGTCTATATATTTACCTTTATCAGTGAGATCCACACTTTTATATGCTTTCATGTTGCTGTTTAACATCCTGTTATTTCAACCTGAACTCTCATCTTAGCACTGCTCATATAGCAGATCTAGTAGTGACAAAATTCCTTAATCTGTGTTTATCTGGGAGAGTCTTTATCTGCCTTAATTTTTAACAGACAGTTTTTGGGTATAGTATTCTTGATTGGCAGTTTTATTTCCTCAGCACTTTGAATCATTCCACTCATGTGCTGTAAGGCTTCTGCTGAGAAATCTGCTGATAGCTTTACGAAGATTCCCTTGTATGTAA
This sequence comes from Piliocolobus tephrosceles, assembly GCF_002776525.5. Lineage (NCBI taxonomy): Eukaryota > Metazoa > Chordata > Mammalia > Primates > Cercopithecidae > Piliocolobus > Piliocolobus tephrosceles. The sequence continues at coordinate 5,351,042 of NC_045439.1, read as the reverse complement.
TAAGTCACTTTTCTTTTAAAATTCTGAGAAGGCTGGAGAAGTCGGACACTCACTTTGATCTCTCTTTTCCTCACAGGAGAACTTGTAGGCCAACAAGCTGTCTCTTGGTGCTGCACTGTGTGAGCTTGCAAGAGAAGCGATGCAGGTCAAGTGAAACTACGTTTACCCTTTTCAATGCATTTTCTCATTTCTGTGCTCCATCAAGATGGCACTGTCACCCGCATGCCGGAGCTCTTATAAAGGTATATCCAGTTCTGTAAGCACCGTTTGTTGAAAAGACCAGTTTTTGTCCCATTGAATTTTCTTGGTCCCCTTTCCAAAAGTCGCAAATGTAAAGGCTAATTTCTATATTCTCAAATCCATTCTATTGATCTATATGTCTATTTTTATACAGTGCCACATTCTTGATTACTGCAGCTTTGTAGTAAATTTTGAAATCAGGAAGTGTGAGTCTTTCAACTTTGTTTTTTCTCTTTCAGAATTGCTTTGGCTAGTCTGGACACTTGCATTTCCATATAGATCGTAAGATCAGCCCGTCAGTGTCTGCAAAACCCAGCTGGGATTTTCATAGATACTGCATTGAATCTGTATCTATTTGGGGAGTGCAGCCATTTTAACAATATTAGCACTTACAATCTCTGAACTTGGGGTGGTTTTCCATTTATTTAAGACTTCATTCATTTCTTTCAATATTTTATAGTTTTCTGTGTACTTATACTTATCCTTATACTTCTTTTGTTAAATTCATTCCTATGCATTTTATCCTTTTTGCTACTATTGCAAGTGAATCATTTTCTTAATTTCATTTTCTGTTTGTTCAATGCTATTGTAAAGAAATAAAATTGATTTCTGCATATTCATTTTGTATCCTGCAACCTCGCCAAATGCATTTATTAGGTCTAATTGTGTGCGTGTGTATGTGTGTGTGTGTTCTGTAGGATTGTCCATATATAAGAGTATATCATTTGTAAATAGAGATTTAATTCCTTGAAAATCTGAATGCCTTTATTTCTATTTCTTGCTTAATTTCTCTGGCTAAAACCTTCAGTGTAATGTTGAGTAGAAGTGAAGATAGTGGGCATCCTTGTCTTCTTCCTGACCCTAGAGAGAAAGCTTTCGGTTTTTCACTATTAAACATGACGGTTGTTGTGGGATTTTTCTAGATGCCATTTATTAGCTTGAGAAAGTTGTCTTGTATTCCAAGTTTATTAAGTGAAACAACATATAAAGGGGTTATGAAATGGTGTTAGAATTTTGTCATTCTTTTTTGTATCTATCAAGATGATCATATATTTTTTATTCTTTATTCTATGAATATGGTGTATTACATTGATCGACTCTTGGATGTTAAAGCAACCTGGCAGTCCTGGGATAAATCTTACTTTTTCATAATGTATATAAATTTTTCTATGTTTCTAGAATTGCTTTGCTAGTGTTTTGTAGAGAATGTTTGCATTTATGTCATAAGAGATATTGATCTGTGGTTTTATTGGCTTGTGATATTTTTGTCGGGTTATGGTATAAGGGTAATTAATATAAAATAAGTTAGGAGATGTTTGTTCTTCTATTTTTAAAAGACTTTGTAAATGGTGTTAATGCTTCTTTAAGAAGCCACCTGATCCTGGGCCTTTCTTTGTGGCAAATATAATGTTATTATTATTATGAATTTAATCTCTGTATTTATTATATATTTATTCAATATTTTTATTGCTCACTGAGTCAGTTTCAATAGCTCATGTCTTTTTTTTCTTTTTTGAGATGGCCTCTCACCGTGTCGCCCAGGCTGGAGTGCAGTAGTGCGATCTTGGCTCACTGCAGCCTCTGCCTCCTGGGTTCAAGCGATTCTCCTGCCTCAGCCTCCCAAGTAGCTGGGATTACAGGTGCCTACTACTATGCCTGGCTAATTTTTGTATTTTTAGTAGAGACGGAGTTTCACTATGTTGGCCAGGCTGGTCTTGAACTCCTGACATCAGGTGATCTGCCTGCTTGGGACTCCTACAGTGCCAGGATTATAGGAGTGAGCCACCGCTCCTGGCCAGTAGTTCACATCTTTATAGGAATTTGTACATTTTTCCTAGGTTACCAAATTTGCGGACATATGACTATTTATTGTATTTCCTTATCTTTCTTGTTTTTGTAAAATTGATACTAATTTCCCTTCTTCCGTTTCCAATTTTAGTAACTTAAGTCTTTTTTTTTCCTTGATGAGTCTAGCTAAAGGTTGGTCAGTGTTGTCAGTCTTTCAAAGAACCAACATTTGGCTTCACTGACTTTCTCTTACTTTTCTATTCTCTGTTTCATTAATTTCACCTCTAATCTAGATGATGTGCTTCCTTATTCTTGCTCTGAGTTTCATTTATCTAGTTTCTTAAAATTGAAGTTTAGGTTATTGACATAAGACCCTCCTTCTTTTTTAACATCAACATTTATAGCCGTAAGTTTGCCTCTAAGCGCTGAACTGCATCCCATGAGTTTCAGAGTGCCTCAACACACACACACACACGCACACATGCACACACACAGACACACACACATACACACAGCACACACACACATACACACATACACACAGCACACACACACAGCACACACACACACATAGACACACACACACACACACACACACACACACACACACACACAGAGCTCCTTGGCAAAGACTGAGAGAGCACATTCTAGTATTAAAATGTCCAGCCAGGCAGTTCTGCTTTAGCCTTTACTTCTTTTTTTTTTTCTTTTTTTTTTGAGACAGACTCTCACTCTGTCGCCTAGGCTGGAGTACATTGGTGTGATCTCGGCTCACTGCAACCTCCGCCTCCCGGGTTCAAGCAATTCTCCTGCCTCAGCCTCCTGAGTAGCTGGGATTACAGGCACCTGCTACCTCGCCCAGATAATTTTTATATGTTTAGTGGAGATGAGTTTTCACCATGTTGGCCAAGCTGGTCTCGAACTGTTGACCTCAGGTGATCCCCGGCCTTGGCCTCTCAAAGTGCTGAGCCTTTACTTCTTACTTCCGTAGAGCCTCAAGACCAGCCAGAGGTAGAGGTGAGAGCTCAGGCCTTTCCTGAACATGCACGTGGCCGTCTAGATTCCCGGAAAGATGTTGGTTCGCAGCTCCTGTACACATAGCATTCCCCAGCTTTTTCATTTGAAGCTTGTTGGCTACCCTATTGTTTCTCAAACTCTTATCCTCTGCTTTGGTTACCATAAAGCTAAACATTTGCCTATAAATATTTCCAATAAATGCCCCCACTGAAAATGCTTTTTGTACCAGGAGAGCTCCAAGTCAGGTCCAATAAAGACCACCTTGCAAGTGGGTTTAGTGAACCATCAGACTTCAAGTCATGACAATTCTGTTAATGAGGCTTTGAAGTTGCCCCTGGCCATTTTTCCTTTCTGGTGGCTGCCAGGCTGTTAGTCTTCACCCTGATGGTGGGTTATTGGTTTTCAAGGCTACCACAGGGCTGGGGAGTGTGGCATGGGGATAGAGTAAGTTAAAGGGCTGCAAGGCTTGTTCTTTGTAAGATTCTGCCAGTTTGCTTGAATAAATCCTCCTAGAATTGTTTCAGGCCTGTGGTCAATTTCCAGAATTCTGAAATCGTTGATGCTGCCAATTTTTGCCGGTATTCTCATTGTTTTCAAGGAGACACTTTTTGGAGCTCCTGACTCTACCATTTTTACTGACTTTACCCTGTCCTTTACTATATTCCTAGGAGGAGTCCCGGGGAGGCCTGAGGCAGAAACCCATGGATGGCCTGAGGCAACTTTCTGGATTCCTCTTGGCCTCTTTTTCCATAGCTGTAAAAAGACATGTTCAGCAAAGATGATCCCAGAGGGCTTTCTTGCCTCAAATATCCTTCTAGGCAAGGCAAGATGCCTTGCCTAGAGGCATCTTGAAAACACAGTGTGAATCTTTTTATTCTCAGCATCCCCTAAAGCAGCAGCTTTCCAACTTCTCTACAACCCACTTAGAACTAAGGACCTAGCCCATGCATCTAAGCAGACGCATTGATTCTCATGCATTATAAATGGGACAAAAAATCCATCAGGCTCCTGCTCCTGCTGTAGGTACTATAACTACAGCTACAGCTTTAGGAACACACTCTGATTTTTCTATTCTTACTTCTTTAAACAACACGTTGGTCATGGGCCACTCAAATGACTCCCTGGACCCACTAATGTTTTTTGTTGTTGTTGTGTTATTTTTTTGAGAAGGAGTCTTTCTCTGTCGCCCAGGCTGGAGTGCAGTGGTGTGATCTCGGCATGCTGCAAGCTCCACCTCCCGGGTTCATGCCATTCTCCTGCCTCAGTCTCCCAAGTAGCTGGGACTACAGGCGCCCGCCACCACGCCTGGCTAATTTTTTTTTTTTTTTTTTTTTTTTTTTTTTTTTTTTTTTT
>NC_045439.1:5290196-5346544 GCF_002776525.5 Piliocolobus tephrosceles | reverse complement strand
TTTTTTTTTTTTTTTTTTTTTTTTGTATTTTTAGCAGCGATGGGGTTTCACCGTGTTAGCCAGGATGGTCTCGATCTCCTGACCTTGTGATCCGCCCACCTCGGCCTCCCAAAGTGCTGGGATTACAGGCGTGAGCCACTGCGCGCTGCCAGGACCCACTAATGTGTTCTCATCCACAAGTTGAAAATCCCAGACCTAGAGGCAGCCAGTTCACATACTGGGGGACCCTGAGCTGAGGGGAGAATGAATGCCCTAAAGGTGAGCAGGTGGGCACACGGAAGCCTGAATTCAAGTTGTGGCTTGAAAGGTTTGGTCCTTGGGACAGTGTTGATTTGGGGGTCCAGCGGGAGATGAAGTTTGGGGCATCAGAGCATTTGCCTTCCTGGTATTCCTGGAGCTCTGGGCTGGTAAATCTTACATGGGAACTGCCTCACCCCTTGTCCCCTGTATTAGGTAATTTATAAAGAAATTTATATTTTTTTCTATGTTTCTAGAATTGCTTTGCTTAATTTCTCTGGCTAAAACCTGGGTAATTTATAAAGAAAAAGAAGTTTAATGGACCCACAGTTCCACGTGGCTAGAGAGGCCTCACAATCATGGTGGAAGGCAAAAGACATGTCTTACGTGGTGGCAGGCAAGAGAGAAAAAGAGAACCATGCCAAAGGGAAAACCCCTTATAAAACCATCAGACCTCATGAGACTTATTCACTACCACAGAACAGTATGGGGGAAACCACCTCCATGATTCAATTATCTGCTCCTGGGTCCCTCTCACAACACATGGGAATCATGGGAGCCACACTGCAAGATGAGATTTGAGTGGGGACACAGCCAAACCATATTACCCCCACTGCTATGGACTGTGTCAGGCCATCCCCAAATTTATATGTTGAAATTCTAACTCCCAATATGAAGGTATATGCAGATGGGGCCTTTGGGAGGTAACTAGGTCATTGAGGGCAGAGGCCTTATCATGGGATTAGTGCCCTTATAAGAAGAGCTATGACCTCTCTCTCTCTCTCTCTGTCTCTCTGTCTCTCTCCACCATGTGAGAACACAGCAAGAAGATGGTCATCTGCAACCCAAGAATAGAGCCCTTACCAGGAACTGAATCCCTGGCACCTTGATCTTAGATTTTCAAGGTTCCAGAACTGTGAGAAATCAACTTCCACTGTTTAAGCTCCCCAGTCTCTGGTGTTCTGTTACAGCAGCTCAAATGGACTCATACACCCACATAATATGAAGTCTGCAGACACTCCGTGGAGATATCTGGGCCTGGACAGTGAAGAGTTCTTTGAATCATTCAGTAAAGCCTCTGCAATGTGCCAAGCCACTGGGGGATACATGATGAAGACCACTTTCCTGCTGCTAAGATGGGTGTGCATGAAAACACCCCTTTCCACTTTGTAAAGCTCTTGCATGTTATATCACATGAGTATCAAGTGTCAAGACACCTGTAAAGCAAGATGTTGGGGGGTGAAGGGGTTATTCTGGAAGGACCTGGTCCTCCCTATCCCTCCCCAAGCAAAGGTGGGAAGCCAGCAATGACATCTGAGCTCCCCTGAGTATCACTCAGGGAGGACGTGAGCTCAGTTACTGGTCTCAGAGTAACATCACTTGGCTCAAAAAGACAACCCCAGTGAAATCGAAACTTCACAAAAAACATCCCCAACAACTGTTTGTTGTAGCTACTTGACACTTGAAAATGATGGCATCCCTTCTTCAAAAAGAAAAAAGAAAGAAAAATATTTCTTAATTGACAACAGCAGAACTCTTCGTAGAAGGTTCCATGATCTCTATGGGAGCTTAGCTTTCCAAGAGAAAAGCTAAATCTGTGAAATCTTGATCTGCGGCAACCACAGCTGGCTCCATTGCATGGGCTGGGAGGCCGTGCTCACCCTGAGACATTTGGAAGACGTCATATTTACCTAACACACAGTCTTTCTAATTGAAGGGCAGCGGGTCCCACGGCTGCATGTGAGATGCAGACCAGATGTGGATCAGGCCGGGACATCAGCAGCACGGGGTTAGTGAGAGGCAGTGGCGGGGATGTTGGGTGATTCTGGGCTGTGCAACGTCTACCCCCAGGCATCTGTATGGGGGAGAAGCACATGGGAGAGAGGCGGAATGGCAGAGGACCCGCTCTCTGCAGACTTTGGTTAACCCCTCAGCAGGCACGACACTGCACACGGAACACAACATGATTTTGCAGCTGAGGAAATGGAAGCTTAGTTAAGTCAATGTAAGGATAAGATGATGGAGCTTTTTTGTTAATAAACAGGAAGGAGGCCGCTTCCTCTCCACCCTCTCCTCCTTAGGGTATCTTCTCGGAAAAAAATAATCGGCCAGATAAGAGGCCCAATCTTTTAGTTTTACTGTGTAAGATATCAGGCCTCCCGACCCTTGGAACTGTAAACACAACCCCCTAAGAGGACCTCGGAAATCTTTCACAGATAGACAAGTGGGTCCTCTTATCTGTCTAGGAGATAGGAGAATGCTTCGTTCTTCTTTTTTCTGCATTTCTGTGCATATCTGTTGAAATTCTGAAGTCCAGTCTCTGGAGACACTTTTGTGCTATCTTACAAGCATGTGAATATTATAGTGCTTACTTAAGATTAAAATGCATTCTCTCTCTTCTATTTTGGTACAGAAGGGTCTTTTGATAGCAGGATTGTCTTATTTCCCCAACGGTCATTTGCCTGGGGCCACACAACAGCACTGTGGACTCTGACCGTGAACTCTTGCAACACCCCCGTCTCAGCACTGCAGTCAAGTCAGAGGGTCGTGGGAATCTCAAGGGAGAAGATTCCCTGGCATCGAAGGTCATAACCCTTTCTTTTCACAGAGCGTTTACAAAATACTTTTACATGTTACCTTGTTCTCAGAAGGACACAGAATGGCCCAAGGGTCCTGGAAACTCAACAATGAATACCTCCCAAACAAGCTGAGGACGGCGAGGACACCACTGCACACGTAACCTTGTCTCTGCCACCGCATGGCTATGGTGACGAGTTCCTTCCATATTCCACAGCCACCGCCCTGTCTCTGAGAGAGTAGTGCCTCTCACCCAGCACAATGCTCAGGAGATCTCTTCCAGCTGTGGGGTGTCTCAACAGTTGGTTCCTTTCTACTGCGGAGCAGTGGCCTGGGTTTACCTTGCTATGCTCATAGGCAGTGCTTACCATCGATCAGCTCTCACCAGGCCGAGAGCCACAGATTCGGCATCTCCTAGGTTGCTGCTCTTTTTTCTTCCTTACTGAAAGATGGCGTTGAGTCAGGCTTTACACATCACAGCCGAGCAACAGGAACACAATTATTGTGCAGCTCATCCAGCTTCCTCCCTCTGGTTTCATGATGTGCAGATGGATACCATGGAGAAAAGCTAATGGAATGTGGGTCTGCTATTTTAGGTTGCTCAAATAAACAAGCGGGACACATCTTAAAACCATCAATCACTTTATTTTTAAAAGGACACACATGCACACACACACACACACATGCACTACGGTACACACAGTACAGTACTACTACTGTAGCCTCTGGGTTTATGAGGCTTGTTGTATTAATCTTGAAGAAACGTTTCTTTGTATTGATGAGTATTTCCCAAGTGCAATTATGGTTCCACCTCCACTTTGCAAATCTCTCTGCACATCCAGTTCACCAGAGATGGAATTAACAAGGGTGTGAAAGGCAGGAACGTCAAATACCAAGTGTGGACAGGCACCACCCAGATAGTTATCAGGGATATGAACTGTAGGCCTCAATACACAGTTTGAATAAAGTCCATGCTGAATGAAACTGCTCCAGACCACACAAATGAAGAGAGATAAGATGACTGCACGCAGGTGCCTGATGACTTCTGCTTCATCATGGCGGTAGATGCCACAAGATGATCCTCCAGGTAGAAGGGTCTTCTAGAAGCAGGTATGCCATTAGCTGTCTGTGCTGCTGTAGCAAGAGGTGGCACCTCCGTGCTGGCCAAAGTGCTTTGAGGATGACAGCTGTTTCTAGCAGTGCCTGGGAACTGGTTTTCATGAGCCCTGCTGAGGTCGTCTCTTCATTGTCAGATCATCATCTGCATACTGGCTCGTGGACATGCTCAGAAAAGGTTCCGAACATGCCCCAGACAAAGAAACACAACGACCTGCATCACTAAACACTTCCATCCTTGGCATTCACCGTCCCGGTTGGTCTGGCAGTGCATTTCATTCAGGACCTTCAATGCAGGGCCCTCAGCTGCTGAAGGTTGTCAGCGCCCCGATCCACATCCCTCGGCCCTGCCTGAAGGTGACTTCAACACCAAGTGGCTCATAATTATATTTTAGAAAGCTATTTTGAATAATGGGAAAAATATATATCCACGTAGTCACCATTCCCAATGCTCTGATTTCTGCTGCATAGACCCCTCCTACGTCTATTTGGATTTCCTTCTGCTGCAAGGGATTCCTCTAATAGTTCTTGTAGTGCAGGCCTGCTGATCACAAATTCACAAATTCTTTTCAGCTTTTGCATGCTAAATAAGTCTATTTTGCCTTCCTTTTTTTTTTTTTTTTTTTTGACAGAGTCTCGCTCTGTCGCTCAGGCTGGAGTGTAGTGGCATGATCTCTGTCACCCAGGCTGGAGTGTAGTGGCACGATCTCAGCTCACTACAACCTCTACCTCCCGGGTTCAAGCAATTCTCCTGCCTTAGCCTCCCAAGTAGCCTGGATTAAAGTCACCTGCCACCATGCCCGGCTATTTTTTTTTTTTTTTTTTTTTTTGCATTTTTAGTAGAGACGGGGATTCATCATATTAGCCAGGCTGGTCTCGAACTCCAGACCTCAAGTATCCACCCGCCTCGGCCTCCCAAACTGCTGGGATTACGGACGTGAGCCACTGTGCCTGGACTTGCCTTCATTTTGGAAATATGTCTTTGCTAGGGATAGAATGGAAAGCTAATCATTTGTTTTTTTCAGTACTTAAAGACGTTACCCATTGTTTTCTCATGTGCATTGTTACCGACGAGACATCTGCTCTCCTCATTCCCTTTGTCCGTCTGTATGTAATGTGTGCTTTTTATTTTCTACAACTTTCCCTGATGCGCTTGGGTGTGCTTTTCCGCGTGTTTCATGGACTTGGAATTCATTAAACTTCCTGGATCTTGGTATTTATAGTTTTCATCAAATTTGTAAAATTTTCTGCTTTATTTTTTTCCAATGTATATTTTTCCTTTCTCCTCCTCCTCTGTTCCAGAAACTCTGGTTTACATATTCCTTGGGCCTTTGGAAGTTACCCACAGCTTCCTTCTTCTCTGTTTATTTTTTTTTTCAATTTTTGTTTTTCTCCCTATGCTTTATTTTGGATAGTTTATATTATTATGTCTTCAAGTTAACTGATCTTTTTTCTTCTATGGCATTTAATCTTCTGTTAATCCCATTCAGTATATTTTTCATCTAAGATATTGTGTTTTCAGCTCTTGAAGTTTGACTCATATCTCTTTTCATTGCATGTCTCTGTTTAACATGCTCAATCTTTCCTGAAGCTTCTTGAACATGGAGAATTAGAGTTATAATAATTGTTTTCTTATCCAGTAGACTAATTCCATCATCTCTAGTATTTCTGAACCAGTTTTGCTTGATTGGGTTTTCTCCTGATTATAGGCCATATTTTCCTGTTTCTTTGCATGCCTGGGAAATCTTTTCTTAAATCCCAGACCTCCTAAATGTTACCTTGTTAGGTGCTTGATGTTTATATTCCTATAGATACTTTTTTCAGACATAGTTAAGTTACTTAGAAACAGTTTGATCCTCTTGAGGCTTGAACCTCTTGGTTTTAAGTTCTGTTAGGTGGGACCAGAGCATTATTTAGTCTAGGGTGAATTTCACCCCGCTACTGGGCTGGTACCCTACTGAGTACTCTCCTGGGTGCCCAGAAGCTGTGAGATTGTCCTGTCTGGCTGATGGGAACAGGCACTACTCCCAGCCCTTCGTGAGCAATGGGCACTGTTGCTGCGAATCCTTCTGGGTGGGTCTTTCCTCCCATGCACTTTGCCCACCCCTGTGCTGATCAGCCCTCTACTGAATGCTCGGGGTTGGGGGGAACCTTCTGCACATCTCAGAAACTCCCTTTCTGTGCCTCTCACTCTTCTGTCCTGTGGACTCCAGCTGCCTGGGCCTCATCAGACTCCCAGTTCCATCTCAATTCAGAAAGACCCTGGGCTGTGTCTCAGTCCTCCCTACACCATGGCCTGGAAACTCTCTCCAGACAGCAAGCTGGCGCAATCGCAGGGCTCACGTTGTTTGTCTCAGGGATTACCGTCTTGAACTGTCTGATGTCTCATGTCTGAAAATTGTTGATTTCACATGCCTTGTCCAGATTTCTGGATGTTTCAGGAGGGAGGGAAATTCTAGTCCCTGTTAGTCCTTCCTAGTGAGAGGTAAAAGTTCATCACATATTTGCTGACTGTCAAATATTGATTCCATATCAATGATTATCGAGAGCCAGGTGACTCCTATGCATTTGAGCTGCACCGGAGAGCAAGCTCTGACAGCACAGCCCTCGGGGTGGACATGAGGACAGCGGGGTGGTCTAAACCAGAAAATAAAAAGTAAACAAAATAGAACAATGAATTATGTACAGAATGTTGGAAGTATTCACTGCTGCGGAAAACAAGAAAGCAACAGAGCTGGTTACGGGGTGCATTAGGGTCATGGTGACCAGAGGGGGCATAGGGCAGTCAGGGTGGGTCTTACCAGGAAGGTGACATTTCTGCTTCCTCCCTCCTTCTCATCTGCCCCCCCCAAAACCCTAGTGCAATTAGAAAGGCCACCAGGAAACCAACACAACCTCCTTGGAGAGGCCTCATTCCACGTCTTGGACTCCTGAAAGCCACCCCACCCCCCAATTTGATCCCCAAGGCCGGGCGGAGCACAGAGAGGAAAACGTGACCATGAGCAGGCCTCCTCAGATGGCACGCGCCTCTGAGCCTGTCCAAGTGGTAATTAATTGGTATACGTGCTCCCAGAGCTAATAAATGTTTATCCTACAAAACCAAGAAGGAAGGCCCAATGAGAAAATGCACTTTCCCTAGTGAGTGTCTGGGTCCGATCAGGCCTCTTGTGACCGAGGACAGCTGAACTGCACAGCTCCCACTGGCCATCATCTGTGTGTTCCTAGAAGCACGCAGCTGAGCATTGTTTCCACAGTTGAGTCCATGGCGGGAGGTCCTAGGCCGTGTTCGGACGTCAGTGGTGCCAGCAGTGTGGCCACATGCCCCACCCCAGACGACAGCCATGCCTCGAGTTACCCTTGAGTGGTGCTTCTGCCCAAATGCTGTGGCCTCTTCTTTCCAGCGGTGATCGTGCCCTGCCAGTGCTGCCTCTGTTGCTGGGGAGGCCCCACCACATGAAGTGTGGGGATTTCCTTGCAGCCTCCCTGGTCACAGCTCACCTCCCATGACATGTGAATTCTCTGCTCTTCTGGGCTTCCTGGAGCAAAGTTTCCAACTCGCACTCGCAGCCCCCTACCCCATTGCCATGGGCAGACCCATTCCCCACGCAGTGTGTCGCCCTCTTTGTCACGGAGTGCGTGGGTGTGTCCCCCAGATGCAATGTTGAAATCCTAACCCCCAAAGTGATGGTATTAGGAAGTGGGGCCCTTGGGTGGTGACTAAGTCATGAGGATGGAGCCCTCACAAATGAGATTAGTGCCCTTTAAAAGGGGCCCCAGAGAGAGCTCTCTCACCCTCTTTCTACCATGTGAGGACACAATGAGATGACAGCTGTCTGCAGCCCAGAAGAGGGCCTTCCCCAGAACCTGACCATGCTGGCACCCTGACTTCCAGCTTCCTGGACTTGTAGAAGTAAAGCTGGGCTGTCTGTAGCCCGCCCAGGCTTTGGAAATTTGTCATGGCAGCTGCAGCTCACTAAGACACTGCGTGCTCTCAGCTGGTGACTCTGCTCAGACCCCTCAGCACCTGCCCCATCCTCATGGGTCTGTCCCGCCACTGCCCCTGTCTGGGGCCTAGAACCCTTTGTCCCCAACCTGTGCTCTCTCTTGGGCTGTGGCCCTGAGGTCTATAAAGGACACGTGAGGGGACGGTAGACAAGAATATGGTTGGTGGGGAGTAAAGAAGCTGTTCTTGATTTGGGAACTTTGACCCCAGCCCATAGATTTCTTTCAAATCTTTCAACTTTTCAGTTGCACAAGAACAATTTACTAAAATTTTTGTAAAACTTAAAAAAATAAAAAAAAACCTTTAGCTTCCTTTTTTCCCCAACCCATAAACCCTGAAGGAGGCAAAACAAAACAAAACAAACAAAAACACAACGAAACCAAAACAAAGAACAACACATCAGTGAAACTCAGGCCGTTAGGGACCTCAAAAAGCAGGCCTGGTGTCAGGAGAGGACACCAGTTCCCACAGCCGGCTGCACCTGTACCCAAGGCCTGCTTCAATCCAGTGTCCCCGGCTGCCTCGGTAGAGAACTGCCCTCGGCCTCTGCTTCCCCAGAGCTCTGCCTGTCTGGGCATCCTCTAAGGGTGTGCGGGAGCCAGAATCACTTCCAGATCTACACTCTTCAAGGCATTGAGGTCGAACTTTTCTAAACAGTTCAGCTAGCCAACATTAGGAACAAAACGGTATATGTGGTGCTTGCAGGAAATTGTATATAATCCGCTTGAGGGAACGCACTGAGACCCTGGAAATTTCCTCGTCACATCCCTGAATATGTGCCTCCAGTCAGCAATACTTGGTTGCATTTGAGGCTGTCCGAGCCACCAGGTCTGGTCCAGCTTTCGTTCTGGGATGTATGGATGGAACCCAGGATAGGGAATAGTGTGGGATTTTAAAACAGCAGGCTGTGTGGACCTCCTGGGGATGGTCCTCCTGCACATGGCAGCCTTCTCTGAGTCACCGCCCGCCCCCACCCCACTCTCCTCTCTGCCAACACACACCTCAGTTTCCTTACTTGTAGAATTGTTCACGGAGCAATTGTGTGCGGTGAAAATGCAGTTTGTAAGAAGGTTTCACTGCTCCACGATGGGAATATGATTTATTAACATGTGAATGGCCCCATCCTCTGTGGAATAAAGAGAATTTTGACCTCCCTGGCTCAGCTTCACCCTTTCTGTTCCCCCAGCCCCAAGGAGAGCCCTCTATTTGCCAGCTGGGTTGCAAGGGTTTTTATGATGCAGATTTGGGAGAGAGGGCACAAAGAGAGAGGTCTCCAGAGGGCAAGAGACGGGGGAGGGCTCCTCCTGGCTGGGTGAGTTCCAGGGCTCCCCTTTGTTGCACAGAAATATGGAGAATGGGCAAAGCAGAAAGGAAACAAAAAAAAAGAAGCCAGGAGGCCAAGTCTAGCTGCATCAGAAAGAGCCAGGGGAGAGGGCGCTGTCAGAGAGAGAAAGAGCCCTGTGACTGGGCCAAGACAAGTTTTTGCAAGTGTTGGGATGAGAGAAAGATGACAGGGGCATCAGAGAGGGGAGAACTGGGGAGAGAAGACAGCGAGGGCCTCACAGAGGCCTTACTGGAACTACGAAAGGCATCTCCTAAAACGTTTTTCTCCAAAGCTGGCAACAAGGATGGGGACTCCTTCTCAACTCTCTGGTTGCTGGACTGCTGTTTCTTTGCATGCGACTCAGTGCTGTGCCTGGACATGTGGGCTCTGGGGTTTATCTGGGTTACAGAGCCATCAATCCACCTGCTCCCTGGTCTCCTCATCAAACCCTGAGCCCCTGTTGTTTCTCTAGCATGGTGACTGCTCATGCTCCAGGAATGGTGGCCACAGAGACCTGGCAGACACATGCCTGGCAGAACAATTCCACTCGGTGCGTGGTGAGCGTCCTGTCAGGGCAAACACGGGAGCTGTTCTCAGAAGAGGGGAACTGACAGCGGGTCCTGAAGAACAACGACATACTGTCAGTCGAGCGAGGAACAGAGGCAGGAAGGAGGTGCTCTAGGATTCCTGGCTGAGGGAACCACATGTGCAAATGCCCAGGGGCAAGAACGTGGGTGGTGAGTTTGTGAAAATCCCAGCATGACTGAAGCTCTGAGTTCAAAGTCCCATGCAGTGAGAGCGGCGAGCCTGGGGTTTTGTTTCGTTTTGTTTTATTTTGTTTGAGACAAAGTCTTGCTCTTGTCGCCCAGGCTGGAGTGCAGTGGCATGATCTCGGCTCACTGCAACCTCCACCTCCCAGGTTCAAGCGATTCTCCTGCCTCAGCCTCCCAAGTAGCTGGGATTACAGGTCTGAGCCACCACGCCCAGCTAATCTTTTGCATTTTTAGTAGAGGTGGGGGTTTCACCATGTTGGCCAGGCTGGTCTCAAACTCCTGACCTCAGGTGATGGGTGGGGAGCTCACCCTGCTCAGATGTGAGGCTTCATTCCTGCAGGTGCCCACGTCCAGCCCAGACACAGGTGTGCATGTGTGTGTGCGGACGTGCGTGCGTGTGTTCCAGCTCTGGGACCTCAGGGCCAGGGAAGGGACACTGAGGCAGGCACCCTCGCAAGTACATTGACTCCTTCCCCACCTCTTTCCCACCACTGCATGTTCCTGGAGAAGCAGAGATGCCAGGAGCAGGCCCGTGAAGAGCCACAGCAGCCTGTGGCTGAGTGAGCACCGAAGCTGCAGGAACAGCTGGAGGGAAATCAATTTGTTCTTTGCTACAGTCAGACATAAACCAATTAGAGCAGACCCAACGGGGCCCCCGGTGTTCGGAGAAGTGAACATGAGTCTGGCCAATCAGGGCCTGTTAATCCCTGCTTGTACCTTCCAGCTGCCTGCAAGATAAAGGCCAGCTTTGCGGGAAGGTGGCCAAAGCCTCCTCCAGCTGCTCGCTGTCTCCCCTCTGGAGTCAGAGTTCACCACGGCCCCTCCTCACCCGAATCCAGACGCGGGAGTGACTTTAGGGGGCCTTGGGGCCCATCCTCATGTGACTCCTCTCCATGTGAGCCCTCCCATGGCCCTGAGGGCCCGGACCGGGCCATCCTCACAGCACACCTGCCTCCAGGTCTCTCCTGCACCCCTGCAGGGGTAGAAGCCGTGCTGCCTTCCTTTAACCAGGGCCTCGAGTGAACGGCAGGCAGCCGCCTGTGCAGGCCAACGCCTCTGCGCTTCATTTTCACATCTCACCGGCCCCGCAGGAGTGCCGGGGGTCAAAAAGACCGCGCTCAGGAGAGGCGCCTATAGCAGGATGCTGGGCAGGAGCTCAGGAGCTGGGGCTCTCCTGGTGAGAGGCTCGTTGGGCACAGGCTGCCTGGGGCCACGTCGACCCCATCGACAGAGACAGCAGTACCCCAGGACCCTAGCCTGGCACCCAGTGGGTGTCCCCTGCCTTAAGGTGGTGCTGGGGGCTGATGGTGACACTGCTACCCCCTCTGACCGCAGAGTTCCCTTTTGCCCCTCTGGGCCTCACCCACACCAGCTGTGTCCTGGCTAGGGAGTCTGCAGAATCCGCCCACCCCTGCTGACTCCTGGCGGCTGCCCAGGGCGTGAGCCTTCCCCACAAGGGCCCCCCGGGGGCCGTGGGACCCTGTTTTCCAGGAAACAGCATCTCAGCATCTCCAGACTGAGACGGGCCCCAGGTCGTGACTGAGAGCTGAATTCCTGGAACTGGCCTTCCAAGGAGTGGGGGTGGGGGATGTCAGTTAGGGGTGGGCGGCTGGGGAGGGGCCCCTTTGCTTCCTCTGGCTGCCTGGCCAGGTAGGCCTTGGCAAGCGACCTCAGAGCTGTCCTGTGTCCACGTGTGGGCGCCTCCGCCTCTGACCCCCGAGCTGCACCTTCAGCACCACACACGCCTGCCCCTGGTTTCTGGGGTGCCAAGTGGGTGCTCCTGATTCAGGGCTGCGCAGCTGCTGCCCCCGCACATCCTGAGCGCCCCCCGCCGGCCCTCGTGGGGCTGACACCTGGGCTGGGCCTCACTTTCTCAGTTCAGCCGGTGACAGGATTCTGTATGTAGGGTTCAAGGTGCCGCGGCGTTGCTAAGGGGAACGTGAGCTTCTGGCAGAGGTGACTGCTTAGTGGAGGGTACAGGGCTGGCCTTGAAGGGAGGGGGAGGAAAGGGCACAGCAGCGGCAGGGGTGAGGGAGAGAGTATGGCATTGCCTGGCCTGGGGTGGCCAGGACCTGGGGTCGGCAAGGCCCTGCAAGGAGAGCCCTGCACGCCAAGTTAAGGGGGCATGGATTTCCTTGTGAAGGTCATGGGACCCACTGAGAAGGCTGGGTGGGGATGGCACATCAGCTTTCAGCCTAGAAAACCTAGGGAGGAGGGGCTACAGCGGGGTGCAGGGAGGCCAGGGGACGCTGCCTGGGGGTCCAGGACAAACAGCTGGGCCCAGCCTGACCCGGAAGCCTGACCTGGAAGCCTGATGCAGCCAGGAGCGTGGTCCCCCACCAGACCTGTCTGTAGTCCCGGAAGGGAGCAGCTGGACCACAAGCACCCCTTGCTCCCCGTTTTGTGCTGAGTGAGCTCTGCCCCTTTATGCCAAGGACAATGAGGTGCCCCTCCTCTCGTATGCCACACACCCTGGTGGGCAGAGGGGTCCCAGGCTGGATTCCAACCCAGCCCACTCTCTTGCTCCAGGGACCAGCTGCAGGCCACAAAGTACACAGTGCGTGTGGTGGCCTTGGCCTGGCACAGACTCAGAGCCCACAGGCCAGAGTCACAGGGAAGTCAGTTTCATCTCCGCGTAGGGCATAACTTTCTAGTAATCTCTGTTGACCAAGAAGAGACAGTGGCAGAGTCAGGGTTGGGACAAAGCTTGGGGGGACCTGTCACAGACACCCACAGACAGGGGCACCCAGAGAAAGGCAGAGCCACAGACAGGGGCACCCAGGGACAGTCAGACCCAACAAACAGGCACACCCAGGGGCAGGCCGACCCACAGGCAGACACACCCAAGGACAGGCAGACACACAGACAGGCACACCCAGGAACAGGTGGGCCCGCATACATGCACACCCAGGGACAGGCAGAGCCACAGACAGGCACATCTAGGGGTGGGAGGCACATAGGGAGGGACACCCACAAGGGGGGGCCAACCCTCCCGGGCATAGGCGTGCACACGCAGACCTGTGCAGAAAGACAGAAGGATGTGCACCTGAAGTCAGACAGTACGTGCCCACATACGCACGCATACGCATGCACTCAGAGGATGTCCAGTCACATGGCCCTGTGCTGCTCACAGGCCCCAGACAATCTGGGCAGGTTTGTATTGGGGAGAGATGTGGAAGGTGGAGAACGACAGGGTGAGGTTTTTTGCTCTCCAGTCCACAAACCATCAGCCCTGGAGAGCATTCTACATGCCTGCAAAGGGCAGCAGGAAGAAATAATAGATGAGAACAATGAAGGAAGAGCCCTGAAGGCATGGAAACACTAGCTTTGAGGAGCTGCTTGAGAGAGCAGCCCACGGGAAGCCTCCCCCGCCATGTCACGTGTTGTTGGGGATGAAACCAACTTGGGGGCAGATGGAGGGGGCTCCATGGGAGGGAGAGCCCAGGGAGAAGCACGTTGGAGCAGGCTTCTCGACCTGGTACCCATCGGCCCTCCCTGGACCCCACAGGCCAGGGACGCAGTGCAGACCACCCTGTAGGGGCCTCGGACACAGAGCCACTTACGCGGAGGCCTCTCAGAATGGCTGCAGCAAGTCACACAGCTAGTGTCTCAAGGCCCTGCAGAGCTCTGAATGCAGGTCTGGGGGCTGGAGATGACCTTTGAGGCTGGCCCCTGAGTGAGGGGAACAGCAGTGCTGGATTCAGGAAAATCTCCCCAGGCGCCCAAGTGGGGAGCACAGACTCAAGAGCCTCGGCCATTGATCCCCGGTGGTGTGAGGGGAAAGGGAAGGGAACAAGATGGGGCCACATGGGCCATCTTGTGGGGTAATATTTCAAAGACAAATCTCCATTGCTGACGGCAGCGTGTCTCAAATTCAAGCACTGGAGGACCCCGGATCACAGAGCTGCAGAACCGCGGAGTGTGAACCGTGGGGTCTGTGCGCCTGGTGGGGAGCACTGAGCACTGAGTCGTGTTTGGGAGGATGTCTCTCAAGTAGGATTCAGCCTTGCAGAAGGGAAGACTGATGTCTGGGCAGAGGATTCAGCACAGGTGCTAACCCAAATATGCATTGCCTGTGGCCCAGTCTCCGCCGAGGAGTCCTCAAGGAAACACGGTCAATCCAAGGAACAAGGTGACAAAGTAACTCCCTTCTGCTGGTGTCCCTGGGGGAGCTCCCAGGGGCTCTGGCTCCCAGCCCAGCAGCTTCCTTTTCTTGCCAGGAATTTCACATTTCTCAACCACTCCGGGGCCTCACAGACCCCACCCCATCTCGCAAGTTTTCCCCCCACCCCAGCCCCGTCCTCTGGGAGCCTGAGTCCTCCCGGCCTTAGGTCTGGGTCTCTCTCCATCCTGGCTTCCCTCCAGGACAGGGGGTCCCGGGGTTCAGGCCCCACCCACCGACAGTCCAGGCCACTCATTTCCTGGGCCTTCCTCGCTCTCTGCAGAAAGGCACAGAGGGCCCAGGAACTGCCTTTCACTCTGTTTCTCTCTCTAAAAAATGAAAAATAAAAATAAAAAACTTAAAATTAATGGAGAACTTCAGATAAATAAAATAACCAGCGTCATTCTAGTGAATGTGTGCGGCATCCGCCGGTGTGCTCATGTCAAGACGATGCCTCTACGGTGCAGACTCACGTCTGTGCAGCCCCAGGCTTCAGGACCAGAGTCTGGGAAGCCTCCTAGGCTGACTCCCGAGGCCCCCGTGCTCTGCAGCTCTTCCTTCTGTCCACTGGGAGTTCCCCAGGACTGCCCAGCAGCTCACATTGGCCTCTGTGTGCAGTCTTCTCTGTCTAGAATGCTCCCTGCTCCCTGATGCCCACTTGCCTGGCAAGTGCATTCCACTGTCCGGGAGCCCTCCCTGCCCTTGCCTGGAGACCTTGGCCCTGGTCTCCCTCTGGGCAGCTCCTCCCTTCTTTGTGTGCTCTTGGGTAGCTATCCCCTCGCTCCTCTCCTAGGTATAACATCTTCACGGCTGTCCCTCTCTAAACACGAACCTCCAGACTGACCCATACGCCTGGGTTCTCATTCCAGCGGAGCCATTGTTACCTTCCTGTGAAACCGAAAAGTTCCCTTGTCCCGGACAGAGGGCTTTGTGTATCCAGGGTTCTTGCCTTGGTTTACTGGAAGAATCGAATCACACCTGGGCTTGGAGAATAAGTGTAACATTTTATTGAGTTTTATTAAGGTTTTATTGAGTTTTATTTATAGCTCTCAGCCGATGGGGGAGCCAGAAGGGAGACAGTTTCCCCCGTTGTTGGGCTGCCGGCGGCCCCGGCTCTCCTCTGACTGCCCCAGACAAACTCCGACTCGACCCTGTGGTTCAAGTCCCTCTGGTTCAAGGGCCTGCGGGTGTGCCGGTGCCTGTCACTGTGTGCTTCTGCCAACGTGCTCCCTCCACCGCCTCGCTCCCTCCACATTTTCTTGAGGACCAGTCGTTTGGCGTCCCCTTCCTCTGATGTGCTCTTCTCGTCCTCTGGACTGCGAGTGTCTCGAGGGTATTTTATAGGCCCAGGATGGAGGCGTGGCAGTCCAGGGTGATTCTGGCAAATGCCACATTTGGGCAGGAAATACCTGTCCTCACCTAGGTCCACGGGGATATAACCCCAGCCAGGGACCCGCCTTTCTCTACCCAGCACTTCCCTTCCCTGCTTCCTTATCATTTAAAGGGACCACGCTCTTCCCTTCCCAGCACTCCTGTATCATTGGTGCCTTCTTCCAAGTCTGTGAAATGGGGATAGAGGCGTGATTGTGGATAAGATGGGGTCACCCTCAGGAGGGCTCAGCGAGGACAAGGGCACAGGGAGGGTTTGAGGACCTCATCCCATGCAGGGACTTGCAGGTGCATGAGCCTTGGCCCTTTCTGAAGCTGAGCTGACCAGCGGTGCCCTGTCTCCCTGTGATCCGCTGCTAGAAAGTCACCTGCAACAGTTACCATGCTTTGCTCCCACGGCCTGTCCACCTGCTCAGCCCTGTCTCCCTCTCCCGGAAGCCAGGCCTAGGCCTGTGCTGTGGAGGTGCCCACCCTAACCTGTGCAGGTGCCTCACCCTGCTGTCTCCAACAAACTGAAAAGCCCCAGAAGCACAGCCTGAGCAGTGCCCCCCAGGTGACCACTAGGTCCACGGACCAGGCCGGGAGAGAGGACAGAGCCACTGCAGGGCCACAGAGACCTGGTGTGAGGCCGGGTCATGGATGAGATTTGGGCCCTCATCTATAGAGTGGGCCGCTGGAAACGCTGTGCTCAGTGTGGGAGGATCGAACAGGACCTTGAATATAAATCTCCTATCAGGACTGGGCACAGAGGAGGTGCTGAAGGAAGGCACGAGTACCCCCCTCACCCTGCAGGTGGGCACAGTGCCAGGCCAGGTTGACAAGGTTGTCTGCCTGTAACTCACTCTCCCCTTGCAGCCTCTACCATTTGGACGCGTGCCCTCAGCTCTCACCGGGGCAGTTACAAGAAACAGTTTTATGAGACTCGTCACCGCATTTGCTGTCCAGATGCTGTTGGGGACATTATCCATTTTTCACTTCAGGGCCACCTAGATGGAGCCTCATGGGAAAAGCATCTTTCAGAGCCAAGGCTGGAAAAAGCTTTGCACCTTCCAGAGGACTGAATGACTGCTGCCTTTGACAAGCCTTTCCTCACACAAGTGCGCAAAGACGTTGCTCTGCTCAGCTCACAGGACCGTCTCCAGGATAATGACAGTGGCCCCAGACATTTTCCCCAGGGGTCTCACATATTCCCTGTGTGGCCTGATGGATAGAGAGGTGGGAAATCCTATTCTAAGGGATTGTGAAGACAACTGAACTAATCTTATTTCCCTTTTCATTTTGGCTTCCAGGAATCTCAGAGACAAATTCGAAACTTCAGACAAATCCACTGTACAGGACCTGTCGGCCTGTATATTTGTGTTTTACTTTTCTCTTTGCTGTTCATTTCTTCTCATGTACATTTTACTCTTACCTGGGACCTTTCGTGTGTCTGTACTTCACTTACTTTTGCTATGTCATGCCTGTAGGCTGAGGTGTTCCTTCAAGAAGTGAGACGGGGTTTGAGTAAATGTTTACACGTGTCAAGCATGAAACAGACCCCAAACCCCACACAGCCCACAAGTCCCAGGAGCCAACCCTATGCCTTTTCCTCCTCCTGCGTTCCTCCTCCATGAGCCTCTGCATGTTCAGAATCTGCCTTGGATGCCATGGTCTTTGGACAGCAAATCCTCTTAGCGAGAGCCCACAGACCCATTCTCAGGGTCACACTTCTGACTCGGGATTTCAAAGCCCCAAGAGACACCTGGCCCTGGTCCTTCCTTCTAGGGAACGTCGAGGCCAAAAGAGGGTGGGTGGCAGGTCCCAGGTCACAGAGTGTGGTGGTGGCCTGACCTTGAAGTCGGCTCTCCTCACTTTCACCCACACGGGTCACGCACCAGCTAATCTGCCCCCAGCTTCCAAACAAGGCGATTGTCTCTGGGATGGAAGATTCCGTGTAAACATGAGACGAATTTATTATTATTGACTGAGTGTCTGTTGCCTTGGCTAGAGGTTTTGGGGCCAGGATGAAAACTGGATGCTTTTTCCCACCAAACCTTTCAACAATGTGGGGAACACCACCCTACAACCAGACCACCAGACCTCCCCGTGGAGCCGGTAAACACCGCTGCCAGGGCCAAGGGAAATGGCAAAATCAGAGAGGCATGGCTTGGCTTGTGAGGAGGAGAGGAAAAGGGCCTTTCAAAACAAAGCTTGGGACAGCCCACCAGGCCTCCTTCTCCTTGCCCATTTGAGGCAGCACAGAATTCTTGGTGACATGTTGCCAGTGTTCAAGCACACGGCACACACATGCATGCACAAGCCCACATAGGCCCACACATGTGCCCACCCCTCCCGACAGGGAGGTGCACACACAGTCACGCATGCACAGACGTGAGCATCCGCGCTCACTCGCACACACAGTCATGTGCATACACCCGTACACACATTCTTGTAAGTGCACACACGCGCACTCACATGTAAGCGCACACACACATACGCACACACAAACGCCCCCCCCACCACAGAGTGCTGTCTAGTGCTAGCCTCAGTTCCTCTCTGTGCCATTGCCTGTGATTCATGTGGATGCTTTCATGAACGTTTTCTCTCGGCTCCAGGCCTGTGCTCAGCCCGCGCCAAGCCGTGCTGTCAGGCCCAGGAGCTGGGGTCTGGTTAAAGCTGTGCCTCGCTGTCAAAAAATGTTGGCAGCTGGAGAGCAGAGTTTGCGAAGCCCAAGAGGAGAAGTGTGGCAAAACGAGAGTGCGCAGTGCACCCTGGGCCTCGGGGGCTTCCTGAAAACCTGCCCTTACTCAGGCCCCAAAGGCCCACAGCACAGACAGACCACCCCACCCCACACCACCCCTCCCTCCACTGCTCCTGCCCGGGGGCTGTTTACGAAGGGTGCTGGCAGGCGTTTCCCCAGGAAGGCCCGGGCCTCCTGCATGCGCCTCTGCGGCCCCCTCCACGTGCCAAGCCACCAGGCCTCCCGCCTCCCTGAGCCCACCCAGACGGGGGTTGAGTCTTGGTGAGCAAGATTGATGGCACAGGATCAGAGCCAGGCAGAGGCTCCTGCCAGCCGGAGGCCTAGGGAACTGAAAACAGCGCCTCAACAGCATCTTGGGACCGAGGAGCTCAGAGGAGCATCGGGAAAGAAAACCTCAGTTTTGGTTACTCTCTTAATAGTTCAGGGCCCTTGGAGACGGTTCGGAAGATGAGGTCTCTTACCATAGCTGATGGTAACAGGAATGCCTCAGGATTTCACTCCCCATTCCGGGGCCCCGTTGAAGGCGGCCCCTTGCCCCGGGTGCTTTATATAAACGGATCCTCACAGCAACCCCAAAGGTTGGGCCCCATGTCCTCATTTTACAGAAGAGGAGGAGTGGAGACTGGGGGGTAGCGACTCCCCAAGACCACACAGCAGAGGGTCGGAAGGAAGGCCCACCTTCTGCCCTTACCTGCACAGACCCCGGCCTCAAATGAAGGCCCAGTAAGGCACACTCTGTATGTAGAAACCCTCACCGATTTTGTCTGTGCACAAAACTACAAACGTCCCTAGAACAGGATATGGGATTGTGGCAGTCTTGTCTGGCAACTGGGAGAACTGGACTTAGCCAGAGAATTTCTTCCATGAAAAAAGGCTGTGGGCTGGAACCTGTTCACAGCAAGTGGTGAGGAGAGACCACGGCCCACAGCCACAGCCCACAGCCCCACAGCCTTACAGCCCCACAGCCCCACAGCCCCGCAGCCCCAGGGCCCCACCACACACCCTACCTGCTGCAGATGTGCCCTCTGCTGGGGCCTCCCACGTCCGCCTTTTTGAGGTGAGGGAGTTGGGTGGCCCTCCTTCATCGCACCAGCAGAAAACCCAACAAGGAAAGCGCAGCCAAGGGCTCTGTGTCCGGGGGGTAGAAGAGACGGCCCCTTGGGGAAGCAGAGTAGGGAGGTCTCAGGGAGCTGTGACCATTCGGGCAGACATGGCACTTAGGGGTGAGGAAATGTTTGTTTGCAGAGAGAGGAAGGGTGTGGGAGCTGGGGGCTGTGTTGTTTTCATATTCATAGAGCCGGAGGAAAATGGGGTGGTCTAGAGGCAGTGGGGGAGGGACTTCAGGGCATTGGTTCCCGTCGCCCACCCGACAGGGGTGGGCTCACCAACGTCCCTGAGGGGAGCAGCCCCCTCTGCATTCAGACAGCTGTGAAAAGATGCTCCTGACTTGCGTGTGACCCTGCGCAAGCCACTCCCTGTGCTGGGGGCCCAGGTTTCCCTTTGTAAGACAGAGGGAGGATGGCAGCTGCAGGAAGACAGCTAAGGACAATGGTGGAAGAGAGAGGGAAGGGGGAGAGCAGTGGGGGTGGGGGACTTTCTCAGACTCCAGCCTAGCGAGGAGTCCCCGCGCAGAGGAGGACATGACCACCCAGTGCGATCACGCAGCAGGGTCTGCGTCCAGGCCCCAGCTGGGCTGCCAGGAAGGGCGAAACAAATGGAAAATTCAGTCCCTGCATTCCCAAGAGGGCATTTGGTGCCTCTGCCACCCTTCTGGGCCTGTGCGTGTGCTGTGTGTGCAAAATAGGGTGCATGTGTGTGTGAACAAGTCTCTGTGTGTTGTGTGTGACTTACAAACGTGTGTGAGTGCATGTCTGTGTACACGTGTATGAATGCCTCTGTGTGTACATGTACATGTATTTGCGTGTGTGCACTTGAGTGTGGATGTTTATGAGCGTGTACGTGTTCATGTGTGTGCTTACGTGTGTGTGTGTGTGATTGTGTATGGCCAGGGCTGTGATCATGGACATCAGGAAAAGCTCAGTACCCAAGCAGGGTCTTGGCCCCCAAACCACCTCAGGCAGGAGAGCCGGGGGTGCCTGCCGGGGCCCCTCACCACCCTGGGCCGCTTCCTTCTGGGCAGGGCCCGCTGGGCAGGGAGCTCCAGTGGATCCCTGCCAGGTCTCCTGGCTCGCACTGCCCCCCAGTGGCCATCCTCAGTGCCCAAGGGCCTGGGGCTGGAGTGGACAGTGAACCACAGATACGGCCCCGGAAGGACCAAGGCCACGGGCCCCCTCTATGCAGGGGCTCTCTCCTCCAGCCCCCCTCCAAGAAAATGGCAGATTTTCTGACCTCAGACCTACAGACCCACCAAGATGGTGCCTGTCCCTTCCAGGTGGGCCACCTCCCCCAGGCGTCTGGAGGGAAGAACCAGCTCCCTTTGACTAAACCAACTGCCAGGGATCTTAAAGAGGAAGGACCAGCCCACCCCATGTGCCCGCCCGGAGATGCCTCCTGCCTGCTACCAGCTCCTGGTGGCCTCTTCCAGGTCACCCCTTGGTTCCAGGCCTCAGCGGCAGCATCTGGGTTAGCAAGGCTGAGGACCCTCACGATCAGACATATCGTGAGTTTCGGACTTTAAGTCCTGATCAGGAGGGTCTGGGAGCCGCCCTGAATGTACCCTCAGAACCCCGACAGAGGGGATCCTCAAAACTTCTGCAGGATTGAGCTATGCGTCCAGCTGCGGGAGCCAGCCACCCGGGTTTTCCTGTTCTGGGGAGAAGAGTGAGTGCTTTCTGGGTCAATGAAGACTCAGGCTGGGAGAGCGAGGGGCTGGGCCAATACCCATCCCCCTGTCCCTGCCAGATGCATTTTCAAGAGTTTCTATTTTGGTCAAGAGAGTAGGCCTGGGAGAGAAAAGCGCTTGCAAGCAGAAGTCACAGAGGTCCTCTTGGGGCCACGGGGATGGGTGGGGGGTCCCCAGGAGGTGGGGCAGGGCTGTCCTCTGAATCCCCCCAAATGGCAGCCCCATGGCATTGTCAGAACTCGTCTTCCTTACACAATTTCCAGATGAAATATTTGAAAAAAAAAAGTGCCCAGTTAACACTGGAATGTCTGACAAAGATGCAACATTTGAGATATGCTTATATGAAAACATTATTTATTGTTGATCTGAAATTCCAATGTAACAGAGTGTTCCGTATTTTTATTTGCTGAGTCTGACAACATCAGCCCTGTCTCTCCTCCGGTTCCTGGTGGATTTTCTCTTTCCCTGGCACAGGGCTGTGCCTTGCTCCCCTAAGGGAAGCCCATCTCAGGTGACCGGGTCTGTCCATCTCGGGCCGCCTCTGCCCAGCCCCCAACTTCGGATGGACTCTAGCGGCTGGACTTGCAAAGCCCACTGCCTGGGGTCCTGGGGTTGTTAACGCAAAAGAATGTGCCTGTCGGTTCAGTCGCATTCATGGTCTCCGTCTCCTGCACGGCCTCCCAGGGTCCTGGCACACATGCCAGGCCCACCTTCCCTCATTCGGGAGCCTCTGAGGGCCTTTTACCAGCAGGGCAGGAGGAAGTTGTGGAGCGTGCCGGATCCTCACCTGCCTGCATGGCTGACTGTGGACCTTCTCCTTTGCCTTTGTCCTCAGGCCCTCCCAGGGTGCATCCCACAGACGCTGGTCTCAGCTCAGGAAGGTAAGCAGTGGATGTGGGTCCCGTCACTGAATTCTGTGGCTCCTTCCCACTGCTGGTGGTAGGTGAGTGCCAGGTCCTGAGGACTTGATGCTGGTCTTGGGGGCTGCGGACTCAGCATGGGGTCCCCGAGAAGGGGTCTGAGGCCCCCTGTGATGGGCGGAGTCTATCCTGCTTAGAGTCTGATTTAAAACAGGTTCTCTGTTGTACAGAAACACTCGCCGCGGGGCTGGCTGAGCAGAACCTTTGTGTGGCCTCCTTCCCACCCATTCTGGCCCAGTGTGTCCTGCTCCCGGGACCTCGTGGGTGCTGCGGCCTGCTCCAGATGCCCTTTCTACCTGCCAGCCCCAACCATGCCCACGGGTACACAGCGCCTAGTCTCACAAAGCAGCTGCCAGGTAAGAGGACTCCGCCTCCCCTGACTCCTTTCCCAGGTGGTATCCGAAGGAGAGGTAAGTCCTAATTTCCACACTCCTCGGTTTCTTTTTAGGCAAACTTGGCCGATTTCAGAGCACTGGTCACCCTTGCCTGGACCCCTCAGCTCCGTGTCCCCAGGCCTCTGCCAGGTAGGAACGTGCGTCCAGCCCTGCCGCCTCCTGCAAGTACTAAGGCCCCAGCCTGAACACTCAGCGTCCATCCTCCACAGGACGAAGCTCCAGCTTCCTGCAGGGCCTTCCAGGGCTCCCAAACCACTGCGGCCCCGTCCGCCCTCCAGGCCCGCCCGGCACGCTGCCTCACTCCACCCTCCAGACCTTCGGTGGGTCTTCAGGACTTCTCACCCAGGTCCACCAGCGTCCTGAGGGCAGGGCCCCCATTCTCCTCCACTACGCGTCTCCAGCGCTGAGCACAGGCCTGACACTGAGCAGGCGCTCAGTAAACACTGCATCCGAGAGTACATGTCAGCCCTGCTTGGGAAGCCTCCACCCCGATAGCCCCCTCACTGCACGCTGGAAGGCAGCTCAGATGTCACCTCCCCTCGAAAGCCTTCCTTGATACCTCAAGGCAGGGCCACAATTTGCTCCCCTGGGTGTCCACCACCTGGGTACAAACCCCTCCTGTGGCAGTGCTTGGGAATAAAATAGATGTCTGTATTTTCATAGAACATATAAAAGTGTATTTATATAGTATAATAATGTCATATCATATTGTATTACATTTATGATATAATTGATTACAATGTGTAACTTTATAATTCTATTATGTAATAATAGAATTAGTATAGTATTTTATATTGTTAATATTGTACAATATATTGTTGTTTTTATTTTAAATTAAATTTATAATATATACTACATAATAATATATTACATACAATATTTATAAATATATTTATATGTAAAATATATGTATAAATAAGAATAAAGGATATTCTAGGTATAAATGGGTAAATTTGGACATGGTCTGTATTATTAAGTAGAATTACTGCATCAAAGTTAGGTCATAAGATTGTGATTATGGGCTGACTCCAGTGGCTCATGCTTGTAATCCTGGAAGGATTTTACTTTGGGAGGCCAAGACAGGTGGATTGCCTGAGCTCGGGAGTTCCAGACCAGCCTAGCCAACATCGTGACACCTCGTCTCTACAAAAGTTTTTTTTTTTTTTTTAATAGCTGGATATGGGGCGAGCACCTGTGGTCCCAGCTAATCGGGAGGTTGAGGTAGGAGGATTGCCTGGTCCAGGAGGTTGAGGCTGCAGTAAGCTATGATTGTACCACTGCACTCCAGCCTGGGTAATGGAGCAAGACCCTGTATCAAAAATAAAAATTTAAATTAAAAAATAAATAAAATTGTATGGTCTTATTGACAGGTGATACGTGCTGAAATGTGGGCCACTGTCTTTGCCTCCCTGAGGACAGCAGTCCCTAGGGACGGGGAGCTGTGGCACCCTCCTCTGGCTGCATCAGCACAGACTCTTGGGAAGGACTCCTGGGCTGTGAGCTCCTCAGTCCCCCAGGGCTCCAGACTGTCCCTCCCACACAAAGCCGCTTTGCCCCGGGTTGCTCAGGAGGGCAGCTGCCTAGTTGGGCTGCCAGTTGTCTTCACAGGAAAGTAGGTAAGAGGAGCATTTCTGGAAACAAGTGGGTGTCATTTGGCTTCTGTCCGGAGTAGAAGGTAAGCTCCCGGGCTGAGACTTTGGTCTCCGGCAAAGGATGGTCGGACTCATTGAGAGAAGAGTGGGGAGGCATCTGCAACCAAAGTCAGGGTGGGGGGAAGGAAGGGACAGCTATACCTGGGCATGGGCAGGTGAGCCAGGGAGGAGAAGGCAGAGGCCAGGCGCAGTGAGGAGGGGTGTTTCTGAGTGGGAACCAGCACACTTGGAAGCAACTTACTCCCACTCTTTGGCAAACTGATGGAAAAGAGCAGGGAAAGGCACAGAGAGTGCTAGCAAGCTTGGTTCTAAACTAGGGTTGCCTGATCCCTTGGGAAGCCCTGTCCCTAGAAGCAGGGGGAATGGGGACGAATGACCAACAGAGACCAGCTCTGGTTTTGGAAAGAGCGTCTGGGGTCTGTCACTGCCAGATCCCAGGGCCTGGACAGGCACAGGATCTTCTGTGTGTGCAGAGGGGAAGGGGCACTTCTTACCCCCAAACACAAGTGTGCTCAGGAAGGTCATGCAGCGTCCAGGTGCAATACAGGTTGCACCCCAAAGCCTGCCAGGGCCCAGGTGCAATGTAGCATGCACCCCAAAAGTCAAACAGGGCCGAAGTGCCACACAGGATGCACCCAAAGGGTACACAGGTCCCAGGTGTAAGGAAGGATGCACCCCAAAAATCACACAGGCCCAAGTGTAACATAGGATGCTCCCCGAATGCTGCACAGGGCCCATGTGCAATGCAGCACCCTCCCCGAAGGCCACACGGGGCCCAGATGTAATGCAGGATGCTCCCCAAAGGCCACAGAGGGCCCCAGTGGAACATAGGATACACCTGGAAGGTCACACAGGGCCCAGGTGTCATGCAGGGTGCACCCCAAAAGCTACCAGGGCCCAGGGACAGTGCAGGATGCACTCCAAAGGCTGTACAGGGCATAGGTGCAACACAGGATGCATCTAAAGGCTGCCAGGTTCTCAGTGTCGACAGTCAGAGTCCCCTCTGTATGAGCTTCCTGTGCCATAGACTGGGTGGCTTAGAACTGCAAAATGTATCATCTCACAGTCCTTGAGGTCAGAAGTCCAGGATCACAGTGTCTGCAGGCCCTGTCCTATCTGGAACCTGGAGGGACATCCTTCCTTGCCCCTTCCAAATTCGGGAGTGGCTACAGTGCTCCGTTGTTGGCGATTTCTGACTGTCAGCCACATCACTCCAGCCTTTGGCTCCGTCACCACGTGGCACTCTACCTGTTGGACTCTTCCTCAAGGACCCCAGACACACTGGCTCTCATGAGGGCCACCCTACTCCCGAATCTTCGCTCATCTTAAGTATAATAATTATATTTCGGCCATACTCGGTGGCTCACTCCTGTAATCCCAGCACTTTGGGAGGCTGAGACGGGCAGATCACCTGAGGTCGGGAGTTCGATAACAGCCTGACCAGCATGGAGAAACCCCGTCTCTACTAAAAATACAAAAAATTAGCCGGGTGTGGTGGCTCATGTCTGTAATCCCAGCTACTTGGGAGGCTGAGGCAGGAGAATTGCTTGAACCTGGGAGGCGGAGGTTTCGGTGAGCCAAGATCACGCCATTGCACTCCAGCATGGACAAAAAGAGCAAAACTCCATCTCAAAACAAAAAAAAATTATATTTGCACCAACCCTTTTCCCAAAGAAAGCCACATTCTGAGGTCCTGGGGGTTAGTATTTCAACAGATCTTTTTTTGGGGGGTCACAGTTCAACCCATAACACCCTCGTTATCTCCCCTCCTCTGCCTCCACATTTTTTTTTTTTCCAGGCTGGAGTGCAGTGGTGCGATCTTGGCTCACTGCAAGCTCTGCCTGCAGGGTTCACGCCATTCTCCTACCTCAGCCTCCCAAGTAGCTGGGACTACAGGCACCTGCCACCACACCTGGCTAATTTTTTTGTCTTTTTTTTTTTTTAGTAGAGATGGGGTTTCACCATGTTAGCCAGGGTGGTCTCGATCTCCTGACCTCGTGATCTGCCCACCTCAGCCTCCCAAAGGGCTGGGATTACATGCCTCCACATTTTTTTTTTCACTGAGAAAGTCTGTTTTGAAATCTTTAAAACTAATGAATAAATTAATGACACGTTCCAGCTTCCAAAAGGACCCAGTTTCTCAAGGGAGAAAATGGTGCCTTTGCCACAAGAACCAACCCCCAGGACCAAGTGCTCTCAAATGAATCTGCTGATCTTCAAAGAGCAGAAGTGGGCTTGTCCCAAGGACCATGCCCCCCAGTGAAAGTGGGTCTCCAAGTGTGCCTCCTGCCACCCAGGTCTCAGAGGAGGCTGGCCAGTCCTCCAGGGTGACCACTCCTCAGAGGGCCTCCGTGCTCTCATCAGTAGAAAGAAACCGTCTCCAGCTCTCAGAAGCACGGTGAGGCAATGGGACGGGGGAGGCTACCAGGAGTCACTCAATTATCAAGCAAACGGGGTGGTCCCTGAAGAGGCAGAGAACTCCAGGCAGAGCCCGGAAGTCCCAGAAGAGGTCCAGGCACTCGCCATGTGCTGATTGGGTGGGTGAGCAACGGGTCTCACGCTGGGCTCTGACCTTTCTTCTTCCCAAACCATCACGCACTGTTGGAAGTTGGGGGCTGTGTCTCCCTCACGCCTGCACTCCTCTGGCGCCTACTGGGTGCCCAGTGAGTGGTCAACGGATGCAAGAAGCAGCAAATAGTGTCTATTGTTGGCTGCACCTGACGTGTGGCTATCAAACATAAAGTTTCAAAGGAACCTTTTAGACCTAAGAGTCTTTTCTCAACAAATGATTTTCAATGAGCCATTTTCACATTGTTCAAAAGGTTTATGTCTACTCACCACTCAACAGGTGACGTTTGACATTTTAACTTTCTCGTGGGCTCATCCCTGGTGAGCCCCCAGGTACCTACCACATAAATAGCCTGCAAGAGGTACTTGATGAATGAATGAATCCATCAACAAACAAAGGGGCTACGTCGTAACGGGTGGCCTGCCAGTATGTCTCTTTCCTTAGACTGGGAGCTCCAGGAGGGCAGGAAGCATTTTACATTTATTTTTTATTCCCTGGAGCAGGCAGGAAGCTTCCGGCATATTTCTTGAATGAACAAAGGGATGAATGAAGACATGCATGTAGAAATAGATGCACTGCATCCTTTCTGTGGATCAGACTACCAAGATCTCAACAAGCAGCACCTACAAAGCCTCTCTGACAGTGGGAGCGGGATGGCTCCATCCTGTTGGCTGTACCAGGACGCCCAACCTGCTGCGGACTCGTCCCATCACATACCTGTGGTTCTCAGGAGCTTATCAGGAGGAAGGCAGTGCCTGTGACCCCAGCCCTTCTGCCAGGCGCTGCTGGCCCGGGTTCAGGGTCAGCTGCAATTCTCCCTCAGTGGGTGCCGACCTGCAGAGCTCTTGCTGCGGGTGTTATGCAAACAACTAGGGCTGCCGCAGTGTGTGCATGGCCCTGTCTCGTACTCTGAGAACTCGGCCCCTTGAAAGATACCCTTTGAACTGTTGACAGGGCACATGTCCAAGCAAAAGGTAGTGTTTGCGCTGACCATCCTCCCCCAGCAGTGTTAAGTCTTTTGGGGCAAGATGGTAAGATCCACAGGGGAGCCTGAGAGGAAGGAAGGACATGGTAAAGATGAAAGCTTTGGGGCACTTGCTGTTGGGAGCTTGTTCATCTCCCTGGGAAAATATTTCGGTCGCATCTTGGATTTTGAGAAGCCACACGCCACGGGTCTTCTCGGTTGCTTGCTGGCATCTGCGGAGCCAGCTTCAGAAAGAACAGGTGGATGTAGGGGCCGGGGGCTGGCCAGTGCAGATACAGATGTTTCACCTCTAGAATCTCCAGATGTTGCACATCATTCTGCAGTTTCTCTTTCTGCACCTCGCTCCTCCTGAGAAAAAGACGTAAAGAAGGCAAATAGCTGAACCATTAGTCACATCAGTGGATGCTCTCCACACCACTCCCCACATTTTTGCTGAGAAAGTCCATTTCAGAAACCTTTTACGTTAATGACTAAATCGAGTATATATTCCAGTTTCCTAAAAGGACCAATTTCAAATATGTAAAATTCATGGGTTGTTTTTTTTTAATGCTCTAAAGTGGGAGCATTTTACACAAATCACCTGTGCAAACAGCAGAGCACTCCATCTGCTTGAGTCTGACAGACACAGGAAGGCTCTAGGTCCCCACGCCGCCCTGGGGACTGCCACTCGGCCTCCCTGACGCTTGAGTCTTTCACCTCAACAGAGGAGGACAACTCTCAGAGGCCACCATGAGGAGTCAGAAAAAACATTGGTGGAAAGGCCAAATCAAGCATTTGGCCAGATAGGGCCTTGCTCCAGGGCACCTGCTTCAGTGACGATCCACTGATATGTCAGAGCCCTTGTTTCTTCCTGCTCCAGTGACCTGACACCAGGACCTGGGAAGGACCTTGGAAATTATCTGGCCTGCCTTCTCATATGGGGAAAATAAGTCTCAGACAGGCCAAGGGGCTTCTGTGGTTGACAGAATAATGTCTCCCCCCGCACCATGGCATCCATGTCCCAATCCCAAGAATCTGTGAATATGTCACCTTGCATGGTAAAAAGGACATTCCAGAAGTGATTACATTCAGGATTTTGAGCTGGGAGAGTATCCTGGGTTAGCCAAGCAGTCTCAACCATCTAATCACTGAGTCCGTGTAAGTGGAGAACCTTTCCCAGCTGTGTCAAGAACAGATCTGATGATGGGTTAGTAGAGGATGGGAGGTCCTGCTGCATGGTTGGTTTTGAAGAGGGAGGATGGGGCTATAAGCCAAGGAATTCAGATGGGTCTAGACACTGGAAAAGTCAAGGAAACAGATGTTGCTCCTAGAACCCTAGAAGGAACACAGCCCTTTGGGTGCCTTCATTTTATCCCCTGGGACTTGGATCAGACTTCTGACCTCCAGAACCGCAAGGTGATGCACGTGTGTTTTGGTGAGCCACTGGGTATGTGGTAATTTGTTATGGCAGTGACTGGAAACTCATTCAGTTTTCTAAGCAATAGAGTCCATGTGCAGTGGAGCCACGACCCTGCGGCCAGTTTCCTGACTCCCCATCTAGTGAGTGGCACCCAGAGCCCTAGACTGGCTTTTTCTCCCAAAAGTTGGCTATAGATGGTGGTTGTAGCAGCTGGGATCCCTCTCTTCCCTCTAGAAGGTCAGAGCACAAATGCTGTCACTGTCACTCCCGGCAACCATACCCAAGTATTCATTCATTTGTTCATTATTCAGCAAATATTTCCTGAGCACCTACTCTGTGCCAGGTGCTGTTCTAGGCACTGGGGATGCAGCTGTGAATGTCATGCAAAGTCCCTGCTTCCTGCAGGTCCCACTCAGAGACGCCTCTGGAGATGAACGGACCCATTGAGGCACCCAGATGCTCCACCTCCTCTACAGATTAATGGATAAACACAGCGTGCTCGGTGCACACGATGGAATATTACTCAGCCATAAAAAGGAATGATGCAATACAGGTTCCAACATGGAGGAACCTTGACAACATTATGCAAAGTGAAAGAAACCAGACACAAAAGACCACATATTGTGTGATTCCATTTATATGAAATGTCCAGAATAGGCAGACCCACAGAGACGGAAGACAGCTTAGTAGTTACCAGGGGCTGGGAGGAGCAGGGAGACGGACGGTGATTGCTCATGGGTTCAGGGTTTTCATTCGGGGTGATGAAAAAGTTTTGGAACCAGATGGTGGTGATGGTGAGTCAACAATGTTAATATATTTAATGCCACTGATGTGTACACTTTAAAATGGCAAATTTTAGGTGATGTGTTGTTACCACAATACACACACCAAAAAAGGCAGTGAAGTTATGTGCACCTCTTGCCGGAGGCATTTGGCGAGTCCTGTCCTAACTGCAAGGAGGGGCCTGGGAGTCTTTGGGGCTCAGCAGAATGTGCACATGCCTGCACGTCCAACAGCCCTGCTGAAGTCAGACCCTCTGCCTCGCATCACGTCTGCAAAGTGCGGAAACATGGCCTCCGCTCGGAGGGTTGTAGTGCTCAGTAGGTGGCCTGCCAAGAGCGAGCCCCTGCCACCTTCTCAGGGGCTGCATCTTTCCAGGGCCACCTTCTACAGGAGGCTGACCAAGCCCCTCACTCCCTGGCTTCCTGTGGCCCACTTGCACATCTTTGGGTCATTACTCACATTTGTTTATCATTTAAATCCAGCCTCTATGTGAATGTGTCTCACAGCGGATCCTGACCATGGAAGAATCAGAGGGGCAGCCGACATGCACAGTCACCCTGTAGGGAGAAGGAGAGAAGGAGAGATAGAGGAGGGGGAAGGGAGGGAGTGTTCTGGATACCTGTCCAGATGTGTGGCTGCCCAGTCATGGGAGAAACAGGGGGAGAAGCATCTGAGATGATTCAGTGAACACAGGGCACAGGCAGCTCTTCTCCTTTAGGGTCAAGCCTCAGAGATATCAAGACATCATTACGACAATATACTTCACAATTGATCCAGCATTGGGCAGTGTTGGGTACAAACGCTTCCAGACTTTTTATTAACCAATTTAATCATTTGCCTGGAAGGAGGACCAAAATGTTAAAATGAAATATAGCTTTAGTGACCAGCGGGGGGAAAATCTCCACCGACCATCTGCATGAAATCCTCTCGCTGGAGTTCAGGCGTTACCTTCACAAAGCATGAGTCCCTCCTTAGCCTGGGTCAGAGCAGACGGCTCCACCATTTGAAGAAGGGTAGGGTCACCCAACGGCGGCAGCCCAGACGGGCACCCTGGGACCACCCCGTCCAGGGTATCTGTGCAAGCTGATTGCTTTAAATAAAGTCAGCCGCTTTTCCAGCTAATGTAAGGATGGTGGGATCAATTGGGTACACAGAAACAGATTACCAAGCAGGTGGCTTCGGGCTAAAGATAAATTGTGTCCTCATGTAACTTGGGAAGAGTGGGTGCAGCAGCTCCTAATGTGCAAAGCAAGATCGTTTAGTTACTTCTTTCTGCTGGGAAGCCCAGGCTGTGACTGTGGCTCCGAGAAGCCCCAGAAGACCCTCCCCTGATGGAAAAGGTTATTGTTGAAAAGTGCTACCCAGAGCTCCAAATGGAATCAAGTTTTGGCTCCTGCAGAGCCGGTTTTCCCCAGCGGTGGAGTGGGGGACACAAGTCCCCGTCTGCCCCCTGCTTGCCTGGGCACACACCTCTGCGGGCAGAGGGCTCTCTCTGCTGGGGCTGAGAGGTTACATCCTGTTCCCAGCAGGCACCATTCCTGGGGGCCCACCCTCTCCTCCTCACCTGAGTTAACCTCCCCAGACGTCTGGCCTGGCAGTTCTGCCTAGGATGTTGGAAGCAACCTGCCCTCCACATATTTCTGCTGCTTCCCATGTCTCTGCTATGCCTGGCCCTCGCCCACGCTGCGCGCCCTCCAGGCATCCGTACTCTCCCTTACTTCTTTCTCCTTTTTTGGGGGGGGTTTGGGGTGGGGGGAATAATTATACATTCACAGGGAGTTGTAAAAATAGTACACAGAAGTCCCATGCACTCTTCACCCAGTTTCCCCCAGAAGGAGCATCTTGCATAACTATAGTTCAATATCAAAATCAGGAAACTGACCTGGGTGGAATCCACGGACCTCATTCAGATTTCACCAGTTTTACAAGCCATCCTAGTCAGTGGGGGTTTCTGTAACAAATACTACAGACTGGATGATTTAAACCATAGACATTTATTTCTCATAGATCCGGAAGCTGGGGAATCCGAGATCACGGTGCCGGCTGACTCAGTCCCTGCCCTCTCGCTGTGTTCCCGCACGACGGAGAGACACCATCTCTTCTTGAGTCTCTTCTCACTAATTTCGTCATGAGGGCTCCACCCGCAAGACCTCATCACCGCCCAAAGGCCCCATCTCCTAATACCATGCCCAGTGGGGGTTAGGGCTTCAACAGGAATTTTGGAAGAATGCAAACATTTGGTCCACAATACATGCATTCATCATGCTCACGTGTGCGTGTGTGTGTGTGTTTAGTTCTATGCAATTTTATCACATGAGTAGATTTAGGAAAGCACAATCAGTTCCATCACCACAAGGATCCCTCTTGCAACTCCTTTGTGTCACATCCATGCCCTTCTTCTCCCCGCCCCCATTCCTACCCCCGGTAACCAACAGTCTGTCTCCATCTCTGTAATTTCGTCATTTTGAGACTGCAACACACCACTTCTGGAGACGGGCCCCGAGGTCCATCCACACTGGGCTTGTCCCCAGGTGCTTCCTTGTGGGTGCTGACCAGTGTTCCCCGGTGCAGATGCACCACGGTTTAACCGTGCACCTGCCAAAGGGCCTTCGGGTTTCTGGCTTTCCGCTGTCGCAAAAGAAGCCACTGTGAACATTGTGCACAGGTTTTTGTGTGAAGGAAAGTTTTTGTTTCTCTGGGAATAATTCCCAGGAATGTAATTGCTGGGTCACAAGGTAAGGCTATGCCTCATTTCTAAAGAAACTGCCAAATTTTCCCAGAGTGGTTCTGCCATCTGACACTCCCACTGGCCATGTGTGAGAGACCTGGTTTCTCACCATCCTCACCAGCATTTGGTGTTATGACTGTGTTTATTGTTGTGTTTTGTTTTTTGAGGAATATAGTCAGGTATTATGTAGAATGTCTCTCAAATTGGGGACATTTGATGATTTTTCTCATGGTTGTCACTAGTTTTTATTTTCTTTTAGCCATTCTAACAGGCATATATTGATAACTCATCATGATTTTAATTTGGATTTCCCTAATGGCTAATGATGTCACCCATTTTTCGTGAGCCTATTTGCCATCTGTATGTTCCCTTTAGAGAAATGTCTATGCATGCTTTTTGCCCATTTTTTAAATGGGTTGTTTGTTTTATAGATTTGAGTTTTGAGAATTTGTTATTTTTCTAGATATGAGTCCTTTCTCAGATATGTGCTTTGCAGATATTTCCTCCAAGTCTGATTTGCCTTTCCATCCTCTGATCAGGGGACTTCACAATGCAAGCATTCTTAATGTCAATGGAGTCCAATGTCTGACTTTTTATTTTATGGATTGTGCTTTAGGTATCATGTCTAAGAACTCTCCACCAAGCCTTCAGGTCACAAAGCTTTTCTCCATTTTAAACAAAGTTGTGTAGTTTTGCATCAAAATCTCTGATATATCTTGAGTGAATTTTTAGATAGGATGTGAGGTTTACATAGGATGTGAAGTTTAGACAGGATGTGAGGTTTGATAGGGTGTGAGGTTTAGATAGGACGTGAGGTTTAGACAGGACGTGAAGTTTAGATAGGACGTGAGGTTTAGATAGGACGCGTGGTTTAGATAGAATGAGTGGTTTAGATAGGATGAATGGTTTAGATAGGACGTGAGGTTTAGATAGGATGCGAGGTTTAGATAGGATATGTGGTTTAGATAGGATGTGAGGTTTAGATAGGATGTGAGGTTTAGATAGGATGTGAGGTTTAGATAGGACGTGAGGTTTAGATAGGACGTGAGGTTTGTTTTATGTCTGTGGGTGTCCAATATCCCCAGCACCACTTGTAGTAATCCTCCTGTAGTTTTCATGCCTTCATCTTCTGCACTTCCACTCTAGACTCAGAGACCTGTATCTGTTCCCCAGAGCCCCCACCTTTTCGCTCAGCCTGCCTCCCCTATTCCCACACGTCTCAGAAAGACAGGCCCACCACTGCCCCACAGGTCGCCCTCCATTTCTGGAGGCACCGTCCGCCCTTCACAAGTCGCTCCTCGTCCACTTGGTGCACCTCGAGGAGAGGACAAGGCTGTGTCTAGGATTGCCCCCAGCCGCCCTGCCCCTCCCTCTGAGCCCACTTCCTCGGACTCCATCTCCAGCCCCAGCTTCCCATCCTCCCAGCTCTCTCACTGCAAACCTCCAGCCTCTGCAGCACCCTCCTTGGTGAGCCCCTCTCCCCCATCCCCGGCTCCCCAAGGCCTTTCCTCTCCACTTCTTCCTGTGGATCCAATCATCCCCGTGGAAGAATGATGGCAAAATCCACCTCTTGAGGTCTCGGACTTCCAGATCTAAGTTCCAACTGCCAAAAGGGCACAACCCAGGGTTCTCAGAGACGCTGCACCCTAATTTCATCTCCCCGCCCCACAAGCCCCTGGGAGCCCCATATGGTAAACAGCATGTTGGGGACCCTGCCTCCCAAACAGCACCCCCCGGATGTCTCTGCTCCTGGCCTCTGGAAGGCAAGTCCATCCAAGGCGCGCTTCGAGTCCTCCACTGTCTCCCCTGACTCTACCTACTGCCTCCCATCACTGTGCCCCTCCCCTGGCCTCAGCCTCTCCTGGACCTTCTGGTTCTGATGACCCTCGGGCTGCTGCCTTCTGGCCCATGCCCTGCACTGCAGCCAGAGCACACTTCAGGTCTCCTCTCCTGCGATGAGGGTCCACCCTGGCGCCAAGGCCTAGACTCCTCTTCCTACCACACGATGCCCTGGGGAACTCGGCCTCCGCCCATCTCCCCAGCTGCCCCTCCCTCCAGGATGTGTCCTCGCTGGCACCTGTGCTTCTCCTTTCTGGGACTCCACCCATTCCGCCACCCCTTCCACTGGTCAATCCTTACGCAGTCTCCAGATCTCTGCTTTGAATCACGTTTTCTGTGAAGCTTCTGCTCAGTGTCCAGGGAGACCCTGTGTCCCCACCAGGAACTGTTTATTAATGTCTGTCTCAGGAGAAGGCTGTCAGATCCATGAGGACCGGTCTCCTCCCTCTCCAGGCCTCAGTTTTCCCGTCTGCCCCTCGAGGTCGGGGTCTGAGTTCTATCACACTCTGTTTCTTCGTGGGTCTCAGAACCTGGCGCAGAACTGGGGCTTGGGTAAACGTATGTTTAATGAAAGAAGATGGATGGAGAGAAAAACTCGAGACCAAGAATAATGGGAGATGGTGCAAACACAAGACAATTCCACTCAAACAAAGCCCAGCTGGAGTCCTGGAGGATCCCTGGGGTCACAGCGAGGGGATCTAGACAGGAGCCACAGCACACCCCTGGCACCCCAGATGAGGGCAAACAAGCCTCTCAGGGCCAGGAGGGATGATTCCTCTGGAAGCTTCCAAGCTGTGGCCCTCCCCTTCTCCCCAGGGCCAGGCGCTGCTTGGGCAGATGGCAAGGAGGTTCACCTGTGCTCCCAAAACCTGACTCAGGCCTGGCCCATGGGGAATGGTCGGGTGTGAGGAAGGGGCACTGACCGATTGTAGGGGACAAGGGACAGGAGCAAGGCCTGCACAGAGCTGCGTGTGACTATGAATGGCTGCCCGGAAAGATGGGAGGCCCAGGATTAGCAGGGGCGGCCTATGCGGGCATTGTCATGGCCGGGCGTTGTCCTGGCCTATCTGGTGGTCCCAGGTTGGAGAAACTGGGAAAGAGCAGCCCCTCCAGAAGGGCTTCTTTGACCTCAGGCGACATCAGTCGGCAGCTTACGGATCCCCCACCACTGTCCTTCCCACCCAGCAACCAACA
This sequence comes from Piliocolobus tephrosceles, assembly GCF_002776525.5. Classification (NCBI taxonomy): domain Eukaryota; kingdom Metazoa; phylum Chordata; class Mammalia; order Primates; family Cercopithecidae; genus Piliocolobus; species Piliocolobus tephrosceles. The sequence goes on along the minus strand of NC_045439.1, from coordinate 5,310,956 downwards.
GCCAGCAGAAAGCCTCTGCCCAGACTTCTTCAGAGGGATGAAGAGCAGCCATCTGTGGTAGGTCACTACTCTCTGACCTGGTCATGTTCTCCAAACCACCCTCCTCTAATGTTTGCCAGAGACAGTTGTGGGGCCAGCTGCCCTTGGGTGGCTGTGAGCAGGAAGGGCTGGGGCCTAAAACCCGGTAGCAGGAGCCCCGAGACGAGGCCACAGCAGCCAGGTACCTGGGCAGGTGAGACAGCAACCCCACCTGCCACGCCCTCCCCACGGGCCGCAGCGGGAGCACATCCTCTGCCTCTTCTGGCACAGGGCGGTGGTTCCTGGTGAAGTCCAGGGTTAGCATGGGCATAAAATGCCACATGCATCTACCTGGGTTTGGAGGTGAGGAGGGGGATGCCACACTAGGGAACCACTGACCGTCCATCTTTGTCCTGGTCAACAGGAAGGAGGCCATTTGGGAGAGCTTCCCTGGGGGCTGTGGCCCTCACTTCCAGAGCCATGCTATGGCTGGGCTCTCCCAGGATGCAGGTGCCAACAGGGTCTCGGCCCTCCTTTCAGAGAGGGGAAGGTGGGTGAGGCCAAGATCAGGAGAACGTTGTTAGAACTGTCTGGTGTTGGGCGGGGGGTGGTAAGCATGGGCCCTTCCCTGTCCTCTGTTCTGTGATCTGCTTTGGGGGGCAGGACCAGCTATGTGATTCATGGGGCTCTGTGCAAAATGGGAATGTGGGCTCCTTATCAGGAACTTCAAGCCAGAGACAGCAGAACATCCAACCCCAAGAGCCGGGCCCTGTTGCACACCCAGGAAGCCGGCCCAGCTAGGGGGCCCCAAATATAAACTTGCCTCCCTGCCCAAAGAGATGGATGCCAGTTTACAAAAGTGGCCTCCTTTTGCTGTTGTATAAATTCACACATCACCCAAATGTTCTTCATCTAGAACCACCTCCTCTTGCCGACTTCAACTTGTGGGGTGCATTGAGCAGTGGATCTCCACTCAGGGGCAATGTCAAGGGTTCTAGCCTCAGCTCTCTCCTTTGTAAAGTGGGGGTGCTGCACTCCACCAGGGCTGCTCTGCTCTGTGTGGACCAGGGCGGGGTCTGAGTCAGCATCACCCTGCCCGGTTCTGAGGGCAGGGCCTGGGGAGACCACGAGAGCCCACCCCACTGTGACGCTGTCCTCCCATCCTTCTGGCCCTAACATCGAGTTCTGTTTCTCTTCCCTGGCATGGTGTTTTTAACAAGAATCCCACATCTTTGGACCAAACCCGGCTGTTACCCTGAAGGCCACCAATAAATTTCTTAGGCAAATAAAATTGACTAAAAATTAGCATAAGAAGTCTTAAATTAACAGGATGTAATTTTATGAGTATTTCATAAACTAGTCAAAGATGTATGTCAGCCTGGGGTGAGTCAACACTTTCAAGTGTCTTTCATTATATAATGCTGCTAATTTTTTTCAAATGTAAGCAATGTGCTTTCTTCCTAAACATCGTGTTCTTTGTTCTGCAATTTGGAAAAATAAATTCCCTTTAAAGCACTGCTTTGCTCAACCACAAAACAAGGTAGGGAGGCCAGATCAGAGGTGCCCTGGCCCCCCTCTGTCTAGGTAGCCCCCAGCCACACAGTGGGGGCACTTGCTCCCTGAAGAGGAGACTCCACACTCAGGGTCATGGGAGCTGGCACTGGAAAGCTTCCAGATGGAGGCTGCGTACAAGGTGCTGACTCCTACGGCGATGGGCGTTAGCTGGGAAAAGGCGAGCGCTCCTGCCTTCTGTCTGCGATGCGAGGCAGCACACAGGATTACTGTGCCCCAGGGTCTCGGTCACAGGCGCAGGGCTGTGAGTGTTTCACATCTGCTAAGCTCCTGCAGGCACCAAGCTCTGTGCTAGGTGCTGGGGGTGCAGAGGCAGGTAAACCCTGGCCCCACCCCCAAGAACTCACAGTCTAGTTTCGGAGATGAGCAGCAGGTAGCTGCCACACATGTGATCAGGGTGGACAAGGGGGCCTGCCTGGACCACCTTAGAGCACACGAAGCAGGCCACTTCCCAGCCCACAACCTGAGAAGCCTGCAGATGGGACAAACTTGAAGGAAGTCTTAGAGAATGAGCCAGCACTCGCTGAGGATGGGGGAGGCATGATGGAGTTGAGGGGACAAGGACCCTGCAAACAGAGCTGACCCTGGTTCACACCGATGCTCACCCTGAGTGTCCCCCATGTACCAGGAAGACATGCGGTGGCAGCATCCTTGGGCAGTGACTGTCCTAGATGCCCTGGTTAGTGAGTGACACTCACAAAAGTGTGCTGGAAGGTTCTGACTCAGCTCTGCAACGCCATATTTAGTTTACCAAGGAGGCGGGCTGGTGTGTGAAGTCTAGAGGTCAAATGTGGCCCAAGGAGGAGATCCTCAGCGTTCAGACGGTGGTGGGGGCCTGGGACCAGGTGAAGCTCCCCAGGGTGATGCAGAGATGCAGGAAGAGTGCCCAGAGCAAAGCCCCTGGAAATCCAACCTCAGGGCCCGGGGGATGGCAGGCAGCAAAGAGGCTGGAAAGGTGTGGCCAGTCTCAGGCAGGGAAGGACCAGGACAAGAAGAAGGTAGGCGCTCGAGGAGGGAAGGAACAAGAAGTTGGGATCTGACAGCAAGGAGACCACCAGACCCATGGCCATAGGACTCTGGAGTGTGATGGGCAGGAGCCCCATGGGTGTGGGCCAAGGAGGCGCTAGGGAACAAGGGAGTGGGTTCTTCATTGGCTCATGTCTCCCTCCCTCTCCAACCACGATCCTGAGCCCTCATCTGTGCCCTGGGCCAAGTGCTGGGAACAGAGCAGTGAGTTCAGTGCCCTCAGTCCATGACCCTTGGAGGTCCCAGGGCAGAGCACCTGAGCCTTGTTGAATCCTGGTGTGACTGAATAGCCATGACCAGGAGCACGTGGCCACCTTGGAGCCCACCCCACTGGCCTCGGGCCAGCCTGGGTCTGCATGTGCCTTCCACCATCTCACCTGTCTTCTACCAGCAGAAAGCATGAAGCCCCCACCAAAAGTGACCAAGCTGAACAAGGGGGTCCCCTGGGCTGTGGGTTTTAGATTCTCAGAGGCCAAGCAAAAGGGCAGAACTAGGCCTCTTCCTGCCTCACCATCCACAGCTTGCCCATTCATCCCCCTGATCTGGTGCCCGTGGCACCGAGTGGAGCCTTGTGGCCCACCGTGAGCAGAGCTGCAGAGGACCCACAGGGCTCCGCTCACACCACAAAGCCTCTCTGTGCCTGCCTGCATGGTGTGGACAAAGTACCCATCCGTTCCAGCCAACCATCGGGCACATCTGCACCCATCAGGTAAAGGAGCATGAGGACGTCGCCTCAGTACTGCAAAGGTCTGGGGTGACATACACTCCAATGAGAGAGCAGAGAAGTGCATCAGAAGTATCAGAGCCTTCTATGCAGTGGAAATGGACCCCCCTTCTTGTACGAATGTCCCCTTAAAGGAGGAAAGTCCCTTCCCTGACAACAGGCAGCTTCCGGGGGTCAGGCGGGAAGTGGATTGGGAGCCACAGGCCCTGCATGCTGGCCACACCTCTGCTTTGCTCACACTGTGTGCTAAACAGTCTTTTCCTCTGGCCTCCCTGCCTCGGTTTCCCCTTCCATGCAAAGCCAGGGGCATGACCTCTATGGGATCTGCCTGCTCTGACCATTCCAGAGCTCCCTGAAATCCACACAGGGTAAGGACCGGTAAATAGCCATGCCTTTGCTCCTGCCACTGAAATCTCAGCTGAACCTCTCTACAGGACGTTCAGGTCCCGTCACCTTCATCCTAGTGGCCACTGTCACCCTCCATGAGGCCCTTTGCAGGGCAGCAGACAGAGTGGAAGATCTTGTTCTGAAGTTCAGCAGCCAAGGAGGTGAGAACAGATGGGGGGACCCAAAACCCGATTCACCCCAGACCTTGTCAGCTGCAATGTCTCGTGCACCTGGCTGTGTGCACTGAGGTGACTTCCATGTGCTGCCCAATGCCAGGGCCCTCCTGTGACAAAGGCACCACCATCCACACCCAACAGAAGAGAAAGACAGGCCTTGCAAGAGCCAGCTGACCTGCTGTGGGACAGGGAAGCCTCCATCCAGACCCACTGCTCATCTCACTCTTCAATTCTCCCTCTTAGCCCATGAGCTCAGGTCCCCAGGGAGACCTCTCAAATACGGAATAAGGGGAACAAAACCTCCTTCTGAGAGTGTAGCATCAACCCAGCGCAGGGAGGCTTGGAGGGCAGAGATGCAGGTCACTGCATGGGTACAGTTGGCGCCCCTGGGGTTCAACGTTGACTCAAATCAAAGTAGAGCAAGACTGTGTCATCGAAGCAAGCCTGGGGAGGTCCCACGGAGGCAGACGGGGGGGAGCAGGCTGACAGCATTGGCCACCCCCACCTAGGGAGACCGAGCAGGGGGGTTTCTGGGGTATGCAGTCAACATGAAACAGTCTCCAGGTGGCTCCAATCCCATCACACCAGCAGGGCCGGACGCCGTGCTGCAGCCTGTGCAGTTCTCTCAGTCCAGGGCAAGTAAACAACAGCCCGCCTAACTCCCCACCTTCACTCCGGCTCCATGTCAGCCCCAGGCCTGGCCCTGATGGGCCATCCCACGGACCCCCAGCTACAGAGAGTACGCGGGTCATGCCCACATGCATCCGGGGCACATGACAGCCTGTGCTGCCTGCTGAACATCAGCACGTTGGCACCTGGTTTTACAAACCTGGCGCTGAAGAGTCCACCTCTGAGGCATGGAGGTGGGGTGCAAGCCAGGCCCTGGACACAGGAAATTCCCCAGGGCCATGAGAGACAACCTGCCAGCCTCCAGTCTTGCCGGGGGCCTGAAACACTGGCTCCTAACCTGTTTTGTTGCAAGCTCACACGATTACTTCCTGTTCCCTTTTGCTGTTATTCCTATTTTGGTTGTGGTTGTGGTTGTTGTTGTTGTTTGAGACAGAGTTTCACTCTGTGGGCCAAGCTGGAGTGCAGTGGCGTGATCTTAGCTCACTGCAACCTCCACTTCCTGGGTTGAGGTGATTCTCCTGCCTCAGCCTCCCAAGTAGCTGGGATTACAGGCACCCACCACCACATCCAGCTAATTTTTGTGTTTTTAGTTGAGGCGGGGTTTCACCATGTTGGCCAGGCTGGTCTCAAACTCCTGACCTCAGGTGATCTACCTGCCTCAGCCTCCCAAAGTGCTGGGATTACAGGCATGAGCCACCGCACCCAGTCTCTTGTTCCTGTTGTGGATACTTCTGTCCTTGCAAGCCCCTATCACATTCAGCCTTCTCAGTATATACCAGAGCAGACAGCAGCCGGTAGTGGGAGGGCACACCCTGACTTGGGTACATGAGACCTCAAATGGCCTGCCGTGCATGGAGGCTGAACAGGCTGCCTCCAGAGGAAAGGTGCTTCCCATATTTTTGAACCTGCAATTAGAAAACAGACTATAGCTATTTGAGGGGTACAGATTTTGGGGTAGGAGTGGTAATAGATGTTTCAATGGCCCCCAAAGTCCAGTGTTGGTAAATCGGAGAATGTAGAGCTATTGGAGGATGCTGAACAGGGATGAATGCGTCTACTGGGGCTCCCATAACAAATTACCAGGCTGAGGGCTCAAACTACAGAGCTGGAAATCCAAGATCAGGGTATCAGTGGGCTGGTTTCTTCTGAGCCCTCTCTCCTTGGCTTGTGGATCCCGTCTTCTCTCTGTGTCCTCACGTGGTCTTCCCTCTATGCCTGTGTGTGTCCTAATCTCTTCTGATAAGGAAGACGCCAGTCTATGGGATGAGGGCCCACCCTAAAGACCTGGTTTGAACTGATCACCTCTTAAAGACCCCGCCTCCAAACACAGTCACATTCTGACCCCCACGGTTTCAGGGATTCAACACAGGAATCTTTGGAAAGACGCCATTTGGCCTGTAACAGGACATGAAAGTTGTGTTTAAATAATTTGAAAACGAAGAAATGGAACCTAAAGTTGAAAAACTGCCCTTCCCCGGAAGTCCTTTGGTTCGGGAGGGCTGGGGGCTGTGAGTGAGCTGGCTGGGAGAGCCGGCCCTGGCTGATTAAGTGGTATGAGCTCTCAGCAAGACACATCCAGTGATAAACGGAGATACGCTGCATATCAAGCGCATTAATCTGCCCTGAAATCAGCCAAGTATTCATCATGATGATGCCATTTTTCCAGGAAAATGAAATAATTGCAGCCCAGGTGGGAGGACCTTAGTCATCACCTCATTATCCTGCCCTTAATACATCCTTAAGGGCCCTCGCTCAGCTTAGCCGCCCCAGGCGGGATGAATTCCATGGCGATGGACACTTAAGAAGCCTCTTTTTCATGTCCAGGGACTGCGGGACTCTGACAGCTGAGAGCTGGTGGGCGGCTGTCTCAGTTCCCTTCTCTGGCTTCTCCAGTTTTCCGGGTAACGACCCACTCCAACAGAGTGTCAGGCCATTTGAAAGGTTGATCAGATCTTCTCACTCTCCAGCCTGTGGCCAGATCTTAGAACTTCTAAAATTATAAAGAAGAGGATAACCAGGGCTGGGCTCCCCCACTGAAGCCCTGCATTGGTCAGCTTGAGTGGGGCTATGCTCCCGAAACAGGCAGCCCCCAGAGTTCAGTGGTTTCCAGCCACCCCTGTTGCTCTCTCACCCACCCTGCAATCCATATTAGTGGCCCTCTTGTCCCTGCTCTGGATCTGGGCGGTCCTCGCAGTCCTCATCCCCACACTGCTGGCCTTGAGGCCATGGAGAAGCACCCACAGGCTCTGGAAGCTGCTCCCTGAAAGTGAAACACCATGTACCCACCCACACGTCGTTGGCCGAGCCAAGTCCTGTGGCCAGCCTTGACGTCAGCAGCATGGAGAAGGTAATCTTCTTGCAGAGAGGAACAGCAGACAGTTGGAACAATATAACCACCTGCCACAGCCTGGAAGCATGCCTCCCCCACCTTCCTCTCACCCCCCAGGGAAGGTGCTTTCCCTAGAGTCCTCTGGGAGGGCACTGCTCCCAGCCTGCTAGTTCCAGCATGGAGGCATGCCCACGGGGACACAGCTGAGGCTTAGGGAGGCAGAGATGGCTTTCTCAGAGCGGTCGCCCAGACCTCTGGAAGGAGCAGCATCCGTGGAGACCCAACCATCACATTTCCTTTATGTACGCATGTTTGAAATGTGCACCTTAAGTTCAGACAGTTGAATTCACCCTACTCCTTACTCCATGGCACATAATTATCAATTGCCCATCATATTTTATGCCACTAATTCTCACCTTCTGTTCCCCATCCTCATCCCCACCGTATTTGTGGGAAGGTTTCATATATGTTCTTGAATGGGTGTTTAACTTTGAAACACATGTAGCTTGTTTTTGTGTGTAAGTACTGCTTCCAATGTGAGTATGTTTTGTTGTGCCACCGAGCTCCTGCTTCTCACTTTTTTCATTCAACAATATGCCTTAAAAATCTGTGCTGCTTGTGGCTGTGTAGACTTCTAGTTCAGGGATTTTGACAATTTCACGGAATGCTGCACTACGCATCTTCATTGTACTTACCCAGGCCCCTGGGGTGGACACTTAAGTTGTCATCTCTGCAAAAGGAGCTGGAACAATGATGCTTTTGGCAGTCCCCGGGCCCCTGGATCTGTGCTTGAGTTTCTCAGGGGCATGTTTTAAGGAGGGGGATTGTTGAGTCGAGAGCCATACAAAGTAATGCGTTAAGTGCAGCCAGATCACTATCAGCTGCTCCCAACGACAACACAGTCAACATCAGTGTTACCCAACAACGTTTGGTTTTTCTGCAGAACTGGTGTCTTTTTATTTTTGCATCTCCCTCCCAAATTGCTATTGAAATTGAGTATCACTTCACCTACTTGTTAGCTTTTCAGATTTCCCTTCTCTGAATTGCCCAATGTTTTCTGCAGGTCTCCCATCTCTTCCTCGTTGATTTCTGACAGTCCCTTGTATGTTCTAGACAGTAATCCTTTATCAACGCCAGCACTGTAAACAGCATATTACAGTCTGTCATCCTCCATTAACTTTGAGTCTATTTCCTGCTGATCAAATCTTTAATTCTGATGTAGTCAACCCCATTAGCATTTTATTCTATAGGATGTGCTTTGTCAAAGACCCTATTCAAGAAGCCTCACCGCCACCTGAAAATCACGGGGTATTCTGCACACTTCTAATTAATACTATAGTTTTATCTTCACACATAGTATTTTAATCCATTTATATTTAACCCATCCAGACTCTCTATGTGTGTGGTATGAGGTTTTAGGAAATCAATCTAATTCTCTCTCTGTACAGTGAGTCAGTTTTCCCTGCATAGACAATTAAATAATGTATCCCCTCCCCTCTGGCTGGTGACTCCACCTCTATCACACACACTGTTTCCTATGTGAAGGATACGGCTTTAAGCCCTCGAGTCTGTTTTCATTACTATGATGTGGTAGGTGGAATTCTAATATACCCCCTAGAATGCATATGATCTCTGCTCCTTGAGCTCAAGGACTCCCTGTGACCTCTGGAGGGGTATCCTCCTTTGATTAGGTGACTAATCAGGTGACTTGGAGTTAATAAAAAAGGAGACAATCCCTGGAACCTGCATCAGGTGAGCTCTGGGCCCTCCCTGAAAGAGATTTGAGGTGTGGGAGGGCTCAGATGAGAGGAAGCATCCCCATGTTTGGCTTTTGGGTTTTGAAGACGAAGGGGCCACCTGGCAGGAGTGCAAGTGACCTCCGGGAGCTGAGGGTCAGCAAGGAATGAGGGCCTCATCCCTACAGCAACAAGGAGCTCAATCTAGCCAGCATATGAATGGGCTGGGAAAAGTGGTCTTTCCCTGGGGCCGTCACACAGGGGACAATCAATCCCTGGGGACCTGAACCACCTAGGATGGAGGTGGCGCCATATGAGGCATCCCTGGGCCTGCCCGGCTGCAGAAAGCCAGCTGAGCTAGGCACTGGCTTTGCAAGACGTCTCCAGATCATGCAGGGTAAGTCCACTCCTCACCCCCAAACCATGTGCTCTTCTTTGTCAAAATAGACTTAGCAATTTGTGGACATTATGGCTTATATATATTTTAGAATGAGTTTGTCAAGTCCCTCAAAAAAATCCAGCTGGTATTTTGAACAAAATTACATGAAATTTATAGATTAATGTGGGAAGATTTGACATTTTTACAACTTAAAGCATCCATAAAAATGGTCTATCTCTCCATTTGTTCATGTTTTCTTTTATGTCCTTTTGATGTTTTCAATTTCATCTCTCCATTTTTATGTCTTCTTTTATGTCTTTTATGATTTTTTAAATTTTAATTTTTTTCATCTATAAAGGTTTTCTGCATTTATTTCTGGCTTAATTTCTAGATACTTCATCATTTGGGTTCCTCTTGTGAATGTATCTCTTTTTCTATTATATTTCTAATTGGTTAATGCTGGTGTAGGGAAAGCCACTAATTTTAGTAAGTTGATCTTGTATTCAGCAATCTTGCTAAACTCTATTATTAGTTCCAATCAATTTTCTGTTCATTCTGTTGGGTTTCTATGTAGATGATATATAATCTGTGTGTGATGACAGCTGCGTCTCTTCCCTCCCTCTTCTCTTCCTGTCTTTTCATTTTCTCATCTTATGGCACTAGCCAGAGCCTCTCGGGTTAGGTTGAGTAGCTGCGGTGCTTCCATTTGTCCTGTTTCCAACATTAAAGAGAATGAATTAAGGTTCATCTGCAGAGTAGTAGGTTTTCTACAAAGTTTTTAATATGCAAAGCTTTACTGCATTAAGGATGTTCACTTCCCTTCAGAGTTTTCTGAGAAAGTTAAAAAATCAGAAAGAGACGTTGAACTTCATCAAATCCTTTTCGGCGTCTGCCAAGAGTTACTTTGCTCCGTTAGTTCGATAATATGGTAGATAAATTGATAAAGTTTCTAATGTCAAATTGTTCTTACCCTTCTAGAATAAACCCAACTAGATTATTTTTCAAACTACACAGTAGGGTTAATTAGCTAGTAGCTTGTTTGGAATTTTGCATCTATTTTTATAAATGAAGTAGACCTGTATTTTTTCTTATATTGGTCAAATCAGTATTTGGAATCAAGGTTATGTTAGCCTCATAAAATGAGTTGGGCAGATTTCCCTTACTTTCTACTTTCTAAAACAACTTCTCTAAAAGTATTTCATCCTTAAATATTTGGTAGAATTCTTATCTAAAGCTGTCTATGCCTGAAAATTTTGTGAGGGAAATGTCTTTGCCATTTCCATTTCTTAAGAGCTCAAATTCATTGTTATTCAATCTTCTCTATCTTTGCTTTATGTTTTTGATGGCTTGATCTGCCAATCTAACAGTTTCCAAGAGTTTTATTTTTAATAACAATTATAATTATTCACTTATCTAGTTTCCTCTATGGTTTCATTGGTTGCAGCTTCATGTATTTCATTGTTACTTTTTTGGGAGAACATATGTTCATGGTTATTTTTTTCCGTAATACTCTTTTCATTGAGGCATAATTTACATATAACAAAATGCACAGATTATACGTGTACGGTATAATGTGTTTTGACAAATGTGTACACTCATGTGCCCAACTCCCAAATCAAGATGTAGAGCATTTTTATCAACCAAGATAGCTGCCACATGCCCACCCTGGCCACCGTTCTGACTTCACTCCCATAGCTGAGTTTGTCTGCTGCAGAACGTCATGTGAATGGAATTGTGAGGCGTGTGCTCATCTCAGCACAATGCTTTGGATATTCATTCATGTTGTTGCACATATCACTCATACATCCCTTTCTGCTGCAAAGTAGTTTCCCACTCTATGAACAGAACACAATTTGTTGAGCCATTTTCCTGTTGATGGACATTTGGGTTGTTTCTAGTTTTTAGCTACTATGAATAAAACTGCTATGCATAATTTTATGCAAGTATTTTATGGATTCATGTTTTCATTTCTCTCAGGCAAATACCTAAGAGTGGGATTGCTTGATGATCGACTAAGTATATATTTACTTCTTTAAGATTGCCAAATAATTTTCCAAAGTGGTTGCAGCATTTGACACTTGAACAGCAAGTTATGAGAACCCTCGTGGCTCCATATCCTCATCAGCACTTGGTATATTCAGTTTTCAAATTAAGCCATTCTGTGGGTATGAAATGGATTCTCATTACTGTGTTAAATTGCATTTCTCTCATGACTAATAATGCTAAGTACCTTTTCATGTACTTACTGGCCATTTTATATATTCTTTTGTAAAGTATCTATGCAAATCTTCTTGTCATTTTTTATAGGACTATCTTTTTAGTTTTGATTTGCAGGAGCTCTGTATATATTCTGAATATAAGTTATTCTTCAAATACATGTACTGAAAATATTTTCACCTCTTCTGTTGATTGCATTTTCACTTTAGTAAAATAGCCCTTTAATGAGCAGAAATCTTTTATTTTCTGAAGTCCAGTTTGTAATTTTCTTCTTTCATGGTTATCATTTTTGATTCCTCTCTGAGAAGTTTGGTGTACACCAAAGTCTTGAAGATATTCTCCAGTGATTTAACATTTAATTTTAGGTCTATGATCTACATCAAAATAATTTTTATATGGCATTGGAGTCAAGATTGTTTTTTTTCCATATGGATATCCAGTTGTTCCAGTATTGTTTGTTGAAAAGTTTCCTTTCCTGATTGAATTACGCTGGAACTTTCATCACATACCAATTGGCTAGATACATGTGGATGTACTTCTAGGCTCTGGATTCTGTCACACTGATTTAGCTGTCTAACAACATACCGCTCCCCTTTGTCCATTCTTTGCTTTTCCAGGTTTCAGTGACCCATGGCCTGAAAATATTAAATGGGAAATTTCAGAAATAAACAATTCTTAAGTTTAAAATTGGCAACAGGATGAAATCTCGTGCTCTCCCACCCCATCATTTGCCCAGACTATCCGTGGTGTCTGTACCTGCGCCCATTAGTCACTTAGCGGTCATCTCAACTATCAGATCAGTTGTTCTGATATCACAGTGCTTGTGTTCAAATAACCCTTATTTTACTTGATAATGGCCCCAAAGTGCAAGAGTGGTGATGCTGGTATATTCTTATAAGTGTTCTATTTTAGGGTCAATTATTTTTGTTAATCTCTTCCTGTGCCTAATTCGTAAATTAAACTTCCTCATGGGTACGTATGTACAAGAAAAAAACAGAGTACATATAGGGGAGTCTTGGAATGTACTCCCTGTGGATAAAGGGGGATCACGGTCTCATACTAAAATAATTACTGTTGCTTTACAGTAATGCTTGAAGTCAAATAGTCCAAGTCAGCAACAGTGTTTAGCATGCTTCTGGTGGCTATTCTGAGTCCTTATATTTCCATGTAATTTCTTGAACAGCTTTATTAAGATATAACAATTGGCATACAATAAACTTATTGTTTATCGTACCTTTTTTTTTTTTTTCCTGAGACAGAGTCTCACTCTGTTGCCCAGGCCAAAGCACAGTGGCGTGATCTCAGCTCACTGCAAGCTCCCCCTCCTGGGTTCACGTCATTCTCCTGCCTCAGCCTCCCAAGTAGCTGAGACTACAGGTGCCCACTGCCACGCCCACCTAATTTTTTTTTTTTTCGTATTTTTAGTAGAGGCAGAGTTTCACTGTGTTAGCCAGTATGTTCTTGATCTCCTGACCTCATGATCCACCTGCCTCGGCCTCCCAAAGAGCTGGGATTTACAGGTGTGAGCCACCGCGCCTGGCCTGTTTATCGTTTCTTAAGTCTACAGTTTGGTAAGATCCAATATATCTATACAACTGTGAAATCATCACCCTTATCAGGATAGTGAATGTATCCATCATCCTCAAAAGTTTTCAAGTGCCTCTTTCTAATCTCTATTTTTCTCCCTCCCCTTTTCTCTAGGCAAACACTGATCTGCTTTCTATACTACATATTAGTTTGTCTTTTTAGAGTTTATATAAATTGAATCATACTGTCTCTCTTTTTTTGGTCTGATCTCTCTCACCCAGTTATTTTGAGATCCACACATTGTTGAGTGTATCAATAGTTCATTCCTTTGTTTACTGAGTAATATTCCATTGTATGCCTGTAATAAAATTTATTTATTCACTGGTTGGTGGAGATTTGGGTTGTTTCCCAGGTGAGGATATTATAAATAAAACTTCTATGAGCATTGACATACTCATGCTTTTGCATTCTGTTGACATATGCTTTCTGCTATGGTTTGAATATTTGTGTCCCCTCAAAATTCCCATGTTGAAATGCTATTCCCCAATGTGACGGTATTAGGAGGTGGGGCCTGTAGAAAGTGATTACGTCATGAGGATGGGACCCTCATCATGGGATTAGCATCCTTACGAAGGAGGCCAGAGACAGCTCCCTCACTCCTTTCGTCATGTGAGGACAGGAAGGTGGCATCTATGAGGAAGAGAGCTCTCTCCAGGCACCACATCTGCCAGCTTCTTCTTGTTGGACTTCCCAGCCTCCAGAGCAGTGAGAAATAAATGCTTATTGTTTATAAGTCACCCAGTTTGTGTTATTTTATTACATCAGTCCAAGTGAACTAGACACTTTCCTTCCTCTTGGACAAATGCCTCAGGGTAGAATGACTGATACATATGGTTGGTGTATGTTTAGTTTTTAGGGAACTGGAAAACTGTTTTACAAAGTGATTATACCATTTTACATTCCCACTGGCAGTGGACAAGAGTTCCAGTGGCTCCACCTTTTTGCTAAAACTTGGCATGGTCCATCTTTTTAGCTGTAGCCATTGTAGAGGGTATGCAGTGGTACCTCATTGTGGTTTTAATTTGCAGTTCACTAATGATTAATTATGTTGGGCATATTTTCTTGTGTTTATTTGCTATCTATATGTCTTCTTTGATTAAGTATATGTTCAAATATTTTGTCCATTAAAAAATTAGGTTTTCTTATAATTGAATTTTGAGAGTTCTTTATGTATACTAGATAAAAGTTCTTTATCAGACCTATACCTTAAACATATTTTCTCCCTGTCTGTGGCTTATCTTGATTTACCTAATGGCACCTTTTGAAGAACAGCAGTTTTTACTTTTAATGAAGTATAATTTATCTGTTTGTCCTTTTATGGATCACGCTTTTTAACATCACATCTAAGAAATCTTTGCCTAACTCAAGGTCGCACAATTTTTCTCCTGCATTTTCTTTTAGAAGCTTTATGGCCTTGGGTTTTACATTCAGGTCTAGGATCCACTTTGAGTACATTTTTTATATATAATGCAAGTTATGGATCAAAGTGTAATTTATGAGGTATAGATATCCAATAGATCCAGCACCATTTGTTGAAAATGCTGTTTTCCATTCCCTCACTTTTGCACCTTTGTTGAAAGTCAAGTTTGTATGCCTTTGTGGATCTAATTCCAAGCTCATGATTCTCATTCCCTTAACCTATTTGTCTATCTTGCAGTCAATATGACATGATAGTTTTTTTTTCACAGCTTTTTAATAAGCCTTGAAATCAGGAAGAGCCAGCCCTCCAACTATATTTTTTAAGTTGTTTTGGCTATTTTAGCTTCTCTGCATTTCCATATAGATTTTAGAATCCGCTTTTCAATTTCTACCAAAAAAGTCTGCTGGAATTTTGATTGGGATTGCATTGAATCTACAGATCAATTTGTGGCGAATTCATATTTTAACAATTTTGAGTCTTCTGATCCATGAACAAGGGGATACCGTTCCTTCAGAGTCTCCAATTACATGTACATGAGACTGCTTGAAGTTGTCCTATAACACATGGATGCCTTTTCCATTTAAATCTTTTCTCTGTGTGTTTCATTTGGGTATTTTCTATTGCTGTATCTGAAAGTTCACTCTCCTTTTTTTCTGCAGTGTCTAATATGCTGTTAATCCAATTCAGAATATTTTTCATCACGGACACTGTAGTTTTCATCTCTGGGTGTTTCATTGGGTCTTTTTTATATTCTCCATGACTGTGTTTAACTTTGGAACATAATGAATACAGTTATCATGGTGCCTTCAGTGTCCTTGTCTTTTGATTTTAACATCTGTGAAATTTCTGGGTTTGTTTCAATTGATCATTCTCCTCATTATGGGACTTATTTCTCTGCTTCTTTGCATGCCTGGGAATCTTTGATTGGATTCCAGACATTGTGGATTTTACAGTAAGGTACTGGATTTCTATGCATATTATTGTGCTGTGCCCCTGAGATGCAGTTAAATCGCTTAAAAATAGTTTGATCTTTTAGGCTTTCTCTCTAGGATTTGATAGACAAGACCAGCAAAGTGTTTGATCTAGGGCCAGGGCTGGATCAAAGGTAAAGAAAGTGAGGTGCCTATGGTGCAAAATTTAGGGAGACACTTGTTCTCAGAGTCATACGAGGGCAGGCTCCTCCTTAAATTTTTGTGCCAGAGAGGTCTCATTTGCCTCAACCTAGCTCTGGCTCTGATTAGGCCTAATTATTTTTCATTAGTGAAGCAAAACCTTTATAAGTATTTTACCCAAAGCTCCATAAATTAAGAGGTTTTCCAGCCTGGCTGTTGGAACAGGCAATATTCCTGGCCCTGAGTGAGCAGCAGGCATGGTTACCTCTAATCTGTTCAAGTCATTCTCTCCTCGGCCTTGCGTAGTTTTCTCACATGAATATGCAGATCAACAGTCAACGGAATTTTCCAGGGGTGCCTCTGCTGATATCTGGGGCTCCTTCTCTGTACCACTTTCTCCTCCCTGGTACTCTGCCCAGTGAATTCTGGTTGCCTTGGTCTCCCTGGACCCTCATCTTGAAATCCTCAATTCAGGGAGTCTTCCCTGCTCTGCTGGGCTCCCCAGTCCTGCACTACAGCCTGCAAATTTTCTGCAGGCAATAACCTGGGGTAATTGGAGAGATCACCTCATGTATTTCTCATCTCTCGAGGATCACTGTCCTTCGTCAAGGGTCTTGAAAAAAGTCATTTCGGGTGTTTTGTCTTCTTAAAAAATTTGTTGTTTCAGATCAAATAATCTGGTTCCTGTCACTTAATCTTAGCTGGAAGTGGAAGCCTATTTCTACATACATTTAAAACTCAGCTTAATCAATTTCTATAAGAAAGCCTGCTGGGGTATTGACTGAATTGAGATTGTGTTGACTCTGTTGATCAAAGCCTGCTGGTGTGAATTATCATCTTCCTAACACCAAGTCTTCCCATCTGTGAACATGGCCCCCTATTTATTGGAATCTTCTACAAGACTACATTATTTTGAATTTTCAGCTTTTTTAATCTATCCCTAAAAAGTTAATTTTTATATTATCTTAAGTAGTATTATGTTTGAATTTCATTTTCCAACAGTTTTTTGGCTAGTGTACAGAAAGAAATTGATTTTAGTATACTGACCTTGGATCCTGAAACCTTGCTAAATTAACTTATTATTTCTAGTAAGGTTTTGTTTTTGTAGATTTCTTAGTTTTTCATATACACAATCATGTCCTCTGAGAATAAAGAGTGCACTTCTCTTCTTCCTTTCCAATTTTTTTTCTTTTTTTTTTTTTTTTGAGCCTGAGTCTTGCTCTGTTGCCCAGGCTGGAGTACAATGGCATGATCTCAGCTCACTGCAACCTCCGCCTCCTGGGTTCAAGTGATTCTCCTGCCTCAGCCTCCCAAGTAGCTAGGATTACAGGCATGCACCACCATGCCCAGCTAATTTTTGTTTCAATAGAGAAGGGGTTTCACCATGTTGGCCAAGCTGGTCTCAAACACCTGACCTCAGGTGATCCACCCACCTCAGCCTCCCAAAGTGCTGGGATTACAGGCGTGAGCCACCATGCCCAGCTACTTTTGCCTTGGTCTCTTAGGACCCTCATCTTGAAATCCTCCATTCGGGGAGTCTGCCTCACTCTGCCAGGGCTCCCCAATACTGCACCACAGCCTGCAAACTCTCTCCAGGCAATAAGCTGGGGCAACTGTAGAGATCACCTCACATGTTTCAGAATGATGAGAAATAGATGGGGTGAGAGTGAAAGTTCTTGTCTTATTTATGATCTGGTTTAGGCTTCCACAATTAAGGATGATGCTAACTGTAGGTTTCTGATACCATCTCTTTATCAGTGAGAGGAAATTCTCTTATATTACTAGTTTCCTGAGATATTTCTTTTTAATTTTAAATCATAGATAAGCATTAAGTATCATAAATTTTTTTCTGCATTTATCAAAATGGTTATATGATTTTTCTCCTTAATCTGTTAAATGTGATAACTTAAATTGAATTACTTTTTCAAATGTTAAACCACGGTGAAACCCCGTCTCTACTAAAAAAATACAAAAAACTAGCCGGGCAAGGTGGTGGGCGCCTGTAGCCCCAGCTACTCAGGAGGCTGAGGCGGGAGAATGACGTGAACCTGGGAGGCGGAGCTTGCAGTGAGCTGAGATCCGGCCACTGCACTCCAGCCTGGGTGACAGAGCGAGACTCCGTCTCAAAAAAAAAAAAAAAGTTAAACCAAACATATTTCTGAGATAAACTAAACCTGATCATTATGTATTATCATTTTATATGCTGTTGGATTTGATTTACTAATGTTTTCTTAAGAAATTTTGCATCAATATTCCTGAGCAATATTAATCTATAATTTTCTTTTTCTTATAATCCCTTTTCAGATTTTGGTATTAGCTTTATATTGACCTCATAAAATGAGTTGAGAAATTTTCATTCCTGTCTTTGAAAAAAGTTTCTATAGCATTGGTATTATTTTCCCCTTAAATGTTTGATAGAAATAAAAATTGAAGCCATCTGGGCCTGGAGTTTTCTTTGTGGGCTTTAAATTATAATTCAAGCTCCATGATAGATAAAGATAGGGATTTTCATCTTTTCTGTTTCTTCTTGTCTTCATTTCAGTCAGTTGGGTTTTCCAAGGGAATTTTCCATTTCATAAAAATTGTTGAATTTATTTGCATAAATTTGCTTATAATATTTCCGTATTATCCTAGTAATGTCTGTAAAATTGTAGTGATGGTCCCTCTTTCATTCTTGATATTAGAGATTTGGGGTTTTTTCTGTTTTTCAAATCAGTCTTGTTGCTAGATTTGTTATTAATTTTATTAATATTTTTAAAGAACCAACTTTTGGGTTTGTTGATTTTCTGTATTGTTTGACCATATTCTATTTAATTGATTCCCATGCTTATCTTTAGATTTCTTCATTTTATTTACTCCAGGCTTGATTTGTTCTACTTTTTCTAGCTTTGTAATATAAAATATATGGTCATCGATATAAATTTTAATTATTTTCTAGTGTAAATATTTAAAGCTGTAATTTTTCCTAAAATTGATGTAGCCGAATTCTATACTTCTATAAAAAATTTATTAATTTTAAGAATAGCTTTACATTTACAGAGAATTTACAAAGACAATACAGAGAGTACTCATATACCCAATACTCAGTTTCTTCTGCTCTTAATGTCTCTTATGTGTAAGTAAACATACATCTATATGTATGTCATAACTAATGAACCAACATTGGTATATTATTCATAACTAAGTCCATACTTCATGTGAATTTCCTTAGGTTTACCTAATATCTTTTTATGTCCCAGGATCCTATCCAGGAACACATTATATCTAGTTACCATATCTTCTGAGGCTTCTCTAAACTGTGACAATTTTTTAAACTTTGCTTGTTTTTGATGATCTTGACAGTTTTGTAGACTAGTGGTTAGGTATATTGTAAATGTCTGCACACACACATTTTGATATATTGTATTTTCATTCTAATTGAGTTTGAGAGCTTTTCTAATTTCTCTTGTCATTTTTCTACTCATTGGTTATTTAGAAGTATGTTGCTAAATTTCCTCAAACTTGAGGATTTCTAGTTATCTTTTTGGTATTGATTTCCAGTTTAATTCCATTATAATCAGAGAATGTACTCTTCTAGAATTTTTACAGTTTCAGGTCTTAGATTTCAGTCCTTGATCCATCCTGAGTTGATTTCTGTATGAGGTGAGAGATGAGGATCCAGTTTCATTCGCCTGCAGGTGACTTGCCAATTATACCAACTTTCCCCACTCTATGTTTTCGTTTGCTTTGTCGAAGATCAGTACTGGTATTTGGTTTACAACACAGCACAGATTCTATCTTCATGAAGTTCCGTGGGCCCTGGAAAAGAACGTGCATTCTGCATTCTGCACTTTTTGGGTATAATCACCTGTAAATGCTAATTATAAGAATATGGTTGGTAGTGTCATTCAAATGTTCTATGTCTTACAGATGTTTGGTCTGCTTGTTCCATCAGTTTCTTTTCTTTTTCTTTTTCATGTTTTTTTTTTTTTTTGAGATGGAGTCTCGCTCTGCTGCACAGGCCAGAGTGCGGTGGTGGGATCTCGGCTCACTGCAAACTCCACCTCCTGGGTTCAAGCAATTCTCCTGCCTCGGCCTCCTGAGTAGCTGGGATTACAGGTGTGCACCATTACATCTGGCTCATTTTTGTATTTTTAGTAGAGACAGGGTTTCTCCAAGTTGGCCAGGCTGGTCTCAAACTCCTGAACTCAGGTGATCCACCCTCCTCAGCCTCCCGTAGTGCTGGGATTACGGGAGTGAGCCACCACGCCTCGTCTGTTCTATCAGCTCCTGAAAGAGGAATGTTACTGTCTCCAATGATCATTTTGTATGTATCGATTTCTCCTTTCAGTTTGCCAGTTTTTGCTTTATGTATTTTGAAGCTCTATTATAAGGTGCAAAGACACTTAGGGTTAGTATGTCTTCTCAATAAATTAATACTTCAAGTGTGAAATGTCCCTTTTCATATCTGTTAGACAGCATGTACATCTAACGTAACTACTAATATGGTTGAGTTTAAATAAATCATCATGCTATTTGTTCTCAATTTGCCCTTTTTGTTCTTTTTACTTTGTTCCTCCTTTCCTGCCAAATCAAATCATTACTTTAGCAACTGATGAAACGCCTCTTTTGGATATTTAGGCATCTCTCTTTGCATGATTCTTAATATTTGAATCATTATTCTTTTAGTGGTTACTTTGAGGATTAAAACATGCATCAAGTAGTCACATTTACCTTGAATTAATATTATACCACTTAATATAGAAGAATCTTACAATAGTATATTTTAACTTAATGCTCTCCCATCCCCTTTGCAATTGTGTATATATTTTATTTCTACATGTAATAAGCTCCACATTACATTGTTACATAAACAACCACTTACTTTAAAGAAATTGGGAAAAGAATAGCCTGTTGACTATATACTTACCATTTCAGTGGTCTTCATTTCCTTTCCTACAGGTGTGTTTCTTTTCTTTCTTTTTCCTTTTTTTTTTTTTTTTAATTGAGACAGAGTCTGGCTCTGTCGCCCAGGCTGTATTTTTAGTAGAGACAGGGTTTCTCCATGTTGGCCAGGCTGGTCTCAAACTCCTGAACTCAGGTGATCCACCTGAGTTTGTGCAGTGGCACAATCTTGGCTCACCACAACCTCTACCTCCCGGGTTCAAGCAATTCTCCAGCCTCAGCCTCCCAAGCAGCTGGAACTACAGGCGCCTGCCACCACGCCCGGTTAATTTTTGTATTATCAGTAGAGACGGGGTCTCACCATGTTGGCCAGACTTGTTTCGAACTTCTTACCTCAAGTAATCCACCCGCCTCAGCCTCCCAAAGTGTTGGGATTTTAGGCGTGAGCCACCGCGCCCTGCCTCCAGGTGTGTTTCTATCAAGTCTTACACACCTTCATCCTAAGGAACTTCCTTTAGCATTCCTTTTTTTTTTTTTTTTTTTTTTTTTTTTTTTTTTTTTTT
>NC_045439.1:5243832-5290096 GCF_002776525.5 Piliocolobus tephrosceles | reverse complement strand
CCCGTCTCGGCCTCCCAAAGTGCTGGGATTACAGGCTTGAGCCACCGCGCCCGGCCAGCATTCCTTATAATGCATATCTGCTGCCAATTCTTTCACTTCAGTTTAATGGCAGTGTGTTATTTTATCTTCATCTTTAAAGGATATTCCATGTTGGCTGTTTTTTTTCTTTCAGTATTTTACAGATACTTTCTTGTTGCCTTCTGGCTTACCTTGTTTCTTATGAGGAGTATAGCATCATTGTGGGATTGGTTCCCTATATTTCATGTGACTTTGTTTCTTCCTTTTTGTCTTTAAGCTTCAGCAGTTCAAAGTCAAAGAGTAAACTTGTGCCACACTCCAATATGCCTAATTGTGATTTTCTTTGTATTTATCCTGCTTGAGTTTCTCAGAGGATTTTAGATCAGTGGCTGGATTTTTTTGATAAAATTTGGGAAAGTTTTGGCAACTATTTCTTCAATTTTTTTCCTACTTCTTCTCTCTTACATACTTCTGAGATTCCTATTTCACATATAGTAGACTGTTTAATAGTGTTCCATTGGTCATTGAGGCTCTGTTCCTTGTTTCTGCCTTTTAAAATTCTCTCCTTGCTTTGGTTTAGGAAATTCTTTTGACATTTCTTCATTTTTGCTGATCATTTTCTCTCCACAATATATCCAATATCAAGTTAGTCCTATCCAATAAATACTTGATTTCAGATAGTGATGTACATTTAGTTCTTTTTTATGATTTCTATCTCTCTCTTAAAATTCCTCATCTCTTCAACTATTATAGACAGTCCCTGACTTACAACGATTCAACTTATGGTTTGTTTTTTTTGTTTGTTTGTTTGTTTTACTTTATGATGGGTTTGGTTTATAAGAGTATTAAGTACATTTTTGACTTTTTAACTCATTTTTAACTCACTGAGTTTGGGACATAACCTCATTGTAAGTTAAAAAGCATTTGTATATTCATCTTCACCTGTGAATCATTTACATATTATAATATATATTTTAAAGTGATCATTCTCTAATTCTAAGATCTGGATTGTTAATGCAGTCTGCTTTTATTAAGAACAAACTATTCTTTTCTCGATAGGTCAAACGTTTCTACTTTTTGCATGCCTATTAATTTTTTATTGTATGCTGAACATCATGAATGGTACATCTCAGACCTTTTGATTCTGTGTCTTCCTGTGAAGAATGCTGATTTAAGTAACTTGTGGATCACCTGACTCCTGCAGAGATTTGGTTTTAAGCTTTGTCAGGGCAGGTCCATTTATACTCATGCCTTAGTCCTGGAATATAGCCCTTGATCCTGGGATGTGGCCCTTGTGGGTTTCTCATGGGATTCCAAAATGCTTATAAAGAAACAAAGATAAACTCTGAAAAGCAGAAAATGAAGGACAACTGATCATGTACAGGGAGAAGTGATTAGTGGCTGACTTCTTATCAGAACTAATGATAACAAGAAGACAGTAAAATGGCATTCAATGTGCAAAAAAAGAAAAAAAACAAAAAAACTCAACCAAAAATTCTATAGCTAGTAAATCCTTCAAAATTGAATAAGCAATAAAAACATTCTCAGACAAACAAAAAGAATGAGTTTCTAGAAGCTCTGCTTTATAAGAATGAGCAAAGGAAGTCCCTCAGGCTAACAGGAAATGGATCTACAGGAAGAAAGGAAGGACACTGGAAATGGTAAGTATGTGGATAATGTGAAAGACTGAGTATACACATACACAAATGTAAACACATGTTTAATGTTTTTTAAACACCAGCAAGAATGTCTAAGACAAAAATTATAACACTGTACTATTTGATTTATTAAATACAGTAGGAGGCTTCTACTTCTGGGAGATGGAGTAGATACTTTTTCTATCCACTTTTGCTAAGTACAGCTAAATGCCTTGGACGTTATATATAAAACAAACATTAAGAAAATCAAAAAAGTGAAAAGAAGAAAGCAAGCTGGCTAGGTACCTCAGTATCTCAGGAATGACATGGAATTGAGTTCCCTGGGTTTTCTTTTTGCCTTAAATATCCCAGACTTGGTGCTCAATAATCTGGCAACATGGAAATGCCAATGTGTGCAGACCAAAACAGCCCCAACAGAAGCCCGTTCTCTCTTGGTAAAGGATGAGGAAATGGGCAATCTAGTAATATAGAAAATGTTCCGACAAGAACCTCTCTACACCTGCCAAATACCACAGAAAGAGCTGCAGCCCGAACTCCACCCTTGCCCTTTAAAACTGCAGGGGGAGCGTAGCTCTCTGCCTTTGTGGACATCAACCCCACATCAGCCCCTCCACTGGGGTAGTGTCAAAGAAGGCTGAATGAGGAGTAAGGACTTTCATCCACGCCAGGAGGCAGTGGGACACTACACTCCACAGTGTCAGGGGAGACCATGTGGAGAGCCTGGATTTCCATTCCCACCCATCGGTAATGAGTGACCCCTCCCCATCCCTACTGAAGTGGAATCAAGACATAAAGGTCAGCAGTCACAAGGTCACCCCAAGGTCAATGGAAGCAAGGTGGGGATGAGTGATAAGGCATCCCTGGGCCTTTCAGCCAAGGTTTTATCAGTGCAGCCCTAGCAGAGAATTTTAACTCCTACCCCTGCCCAACAGTAAGGAGGAGTCTCTCCTTTCCCTGGGTGTCAGTGGAGGCTGAGAGGAAACCTTGACTTCCACCTCCATCTGGCAGTAACAAAACAGTATTTCTCTTTCTCCAGTGGGGTAGTGTCAGCGGAGGCCTGATGCAATAGGTTTAAATATATTCTAGGATCCAAAAATATAACACCCAAAATGTCAGGTTTTCAATTTAAAAATTACTAATTATACCAAGAAACAAAAAAATAACAGCTTGAATGAAGAAAGACAATCAACAGATGCTTAAAGCAAGACTCCATAGATATTGAAATGATCAGATGAAGGCTTTAAAGCAGCTATACTAAAAATGTCTCGAAAAATACATTCAACCCAAATAAAAAATAGAAAGATTCACCGAAGAAATAGAAAATATAAAGACAATCCAAGTGAAAATTACAGAACAGAAAAAAACAATAACAAAAATGTAAAACTCAATAAATGTGCTCAACAGCCGAATATGAAGGACAGAGAAAAGAATCACTGAAGTTAAAAATAAAACAACAGGGGAAAAAATGGACTGAAAAAATGAAGAGAGCTTCAGGAAACTGTGGGACTATAACATGATATTTAGCATTCATGCCACTGAAGTCCAGAATGAGAGGAGAAAGAAAGTGGGGCTGGAAAAGTATTTGAAGAAGTAATGGCCGAAAATTTCCCAAATTGGCAAAAGGCATATAAGCCCACTGTATTAGTCTGCTCTCACACTGCTACTAAAGACATACCCAAGACTGGGTAATTACAAAGGAAAGAGGGCCGGGCGCAGTGGCTCATGCCTGTAATCCCAGCACTTTGGGAGTCCAAAGCAGATGGATCATGAGGTCAGGAGTTCAAGACCAGCCTGGCCAAGATGGTGAAACTCCGTCTCTACTAAAAATACAAAAATTAGCCGAGTGAGGTGGTGGGCGCCTGTAATCTCAGCTACTTAGGAGGCTGAGGCAGGAGAATTGCTTAAACCTGGGAGGTGAAGGTTGCAGTGAGCCGAGATTGCACCACTGCACTCCAGTCTGAGCAACAGAGTGAGACTCTGTCTCAAAAAAAAAAAAAAAAAAAAAAAAAAGGAAGGAGGTTTAATTGACTCACAGTTCCACATGGCTGGGGAGGCCTCACAATCATGGTGGAAGGCAAATGGGGGGCAAAGTCACATCTTAACATAGCAGCAAGCAAGAGAGCTTGTGCAGGGGAACTCCCATTTATAAAAGCATCAGATCTCATGAGACATATTCACTACCACAAGAACAGTATGGGGGAAACTGCCCCCATGATTCAGTTATCTCCCCCTGGCCCTGCCCTTGACACGTGGTGATTATTACAATTCAAGGTGAGATGTGGGTGGGGACACAGCCAAAACATATCACCTACATATTTAAAAAGCTGAGCGTATTTCAAACATGGATAAACCCAAATAAGTTTATACTAAGACACGTCAAACTCCTCAATACTAAAGACAGTTTAAAAAATAAATAAAATCTTTAAAGCAGGGAGAGAGAAACAGCACTTAACTTACAGAGGAAAACAATTAAAATGACAATGAATTTTATGTTCGAAACCATGAAGGCCAGAAAGAAGTGACAAAGCGTTTTTTCAAGTCCTGAAAGAAAAGAATTGCCAACCCAGAATTCTGTATCAAGAGAAAATATTCTTCAGCAATTAAGAAGTAGTCAGAGAATTTTGAGATGAAGAAAAACTAAGAATTTGCCACCAGCTGCCCTACCCTAAAGAATGGTTAAAGGAAGTTCTCTAAGCATAAAGGAAATGATTAAAATAAAGGAATCCTGGAACGTCAGGAAAGAAGGATTCACAACAAAGAGAGCAACAATATAATTAAACACAATATACTTCCCTCCTCCCTTTGACTTTTTGAAATCGTGTTTGACAGTTGAAGCAAAAATTATAACGCTGTCTGATCTCAATGTATGTAGAAGAGGTATTTAAGACAACGGTATTATAAACTAGAAAGAGTAAAGAGATGTAGAGAGGGGTGATTTTTTAAAGCTTCACTTGAACTAGTAAAATGGCACCAGTAGACTGTGATCAGTTATAGATGCACAGTCAGGCGTTGCTAATGATGGAAATGCATTCTGAGAAATGTGTCATTAGGTGACTTTGTCATTGTGAGAGCATCTTAGAGTGCACTTGGACAAACCTAGATGGTGGAGCCTGCTTCATACCTAGGCTTTATGGCTTAACCTATTGCTTCTAGGCTACAAGAAGTGATATTGTACTGAATACTGTAGGCAACTATAATACAATGGGATCTGTGTATCTAAACAGAGAAAAGGAACAGTAGAAATACAGTATAAGAGATAAAATAAGAGGACACCTGTAAAGGGCGCTTGCCATAAATGGAGCTTGCAGGACTGGAAGTTGCTCTAGGTAAGCCAGTGAGAGAGTGGGGAGTAGATGTGAAGGCCTAGGACATCCCTGTACACTACTGTGGGCTTCACAAATACTGAAAACTTAGGCTATGCTAATTTTACTGAAATGATTTTTCTTTCTTGAATAATAAATTAACCTTAGCTTACTGTAACATTTTTCTTTGTAAAATTTCCAATAGTTTTGACTTTTTGACTCTTTTGTAATAACATTTAGCTTAAAACACAAGCACATCATATAGTTGTACAAAAATATATTCTTCCTTTATATCCTTATTCTGTAAGCATTTTGTTCTATTATTATGATTATTTGCTTTTCAAACTTTTTTCCTAAAAACTAAGACACAAACACACACATTAACCTAAGCCTCCACAGGGTCAGTATCATCAGTATCACTATCTTCCACCTCCACATCTTACCTCACCAGGAGGTCTTCAGGGACAGTAAAACAAATGGAGGCTAGGTGCAGTGGCTCAGGCTTATAATCCAGCACTTTGGGAGGCCGAGGTGAGCAGATCACTTGAGGTCAGGAGTTTGAGACCAGCCTAGCCAACATGGTGAAGCCCTGTCTCTACTAAGAATACAAAAATTAGCCAGGCATGGTGGTGCGCGCCTATAGTCCCAGCTGCTCGGGAGACTGAGGCACAAGAATCTCTTGAACCCGGGAGGCAGAGATTGCAGTGAGCCAAGGTAATGTTACTGCACTCTCGCCTGGCAACAGAGAGAGACTCTGTCTCAAAACACAAAACAAATAGAGCTGTCATCTCCCATGATAGCAATGCCTTCTTCTGGGTACCTCCTGAAACACCTGCCTAAGGCAATAGTTAACTGATTTTTTAATAAGTAGAAGGAGTACACTCTAAAGTAATAGTAGAAGTGTAGTGTATTGAATCCATAAACCAGTAACAGAGTTGTTTATTATCATGATCAAGTATTAGGAACTGTACATAATTGTATGTACTAGACTTTTCTATGACTGGCAGCACAGTAGGTTTGTTTACATCTGTATCACCACGAATGGGTGAGTTATGTATTGCACTATGACAGCTATGATGTCTCTAGGTGATAGAAATTTCTCAGCTCCATTATGGGACCACCATGGTAAATGCAGTTCACTGATGACTGAAATATCATTTTGCAGTGCATCACTGTATATATAGCACAGAATATCTGTAAGATACATAATACTTGAAAAGCATTATCAAATAACCCGATTTAACATGTATAGAACAATCCACCCAGTGACAGTAAAATGTGCTTTTTATTCCAAGCACAACTGCAACATTCTCCAAGATAGGTCATGTTGTAAGGCAAAAATTCTGAATAAATTTAAAATAATTGAAATAATCTAAAGTATCTTCTCTGACCACAACAGAGTTAATTAGAAGTCGACAACAGAAGGAAATCAGAGAAGTGTTCGGATATTTGGAAATTAAACATCACCTTTAAATAATGCATGGGTCAAGGAAGAAATAAATTGAAAAATATATTGAACAAAATGAAAATGAAAACATGACATTAAATTGATGTGATAAAGCAAAGGCAATGTTTACAGTGAAATTTTAGCTTTAAAATCTTATACCTAAGCCACTTGACTTCAATACTTATTATGAAGGTGCATAAACCAGGCAATTTGGTATTGGGATAAAGGTAGGCAAATAAAGCAATGCAATGGAAGGGGAAAAATTCTTAAGCAGACCCATACTTAAGTGTCAGTTGTCTTTTAATGAAAGTCCCAATGCAATTTAATGAAGGAATAGATAATCTCTTTAACGAATGCTGAAACAATGAGATGTTCATATGCAAAAAAAGAGAATAATGTAGCTCAAGCTTTGCCTCATACCTTATTACTTCAAATGAACCACAGACTTAAGTAAAAGATCTAAATGATAAAAATTCTAGGAGAAAATATAGAAGAAAAACTCTGTGACCTCAGATTAAGAAAAGACTTCTTAAATAGGATGCAAAAAGTACAACCTATTTAGAAAAAGATAAACTGGATTTCATTAAAATTAAAACTCTTGCTTCTCAAAAGTCATTGTTAGAGAAATGAAAAGGAAAGCCACAGACTGAGAGATAATATTTGCCAAACACATATTTGGAAACAGACTTGCAGCCAGACTAAACAATCTTTACACTGCAATTAAAAGACAAACAACCTCATTAAAAATGGGAAGAACATTTAAATGAATACTTCACAGAGTAAGATATACAGATGGCCAGTGAGCACTTGAAAAGATGCTAATGCCATTTTTAATTAGGACAGGTAAATTAAAACCACAATGAAGTTACCCCACCACACGCCCACTAAAATGGCTAAAATGAAGTTTGACAATATTAAGTGTTGACAAGGATAGGGGAACAACTAGAACTTTCACATATTACTGGCAGAAGTGGAAAATTACACAGGCACTTTGGACAACAGTCTGGTCCTTTTTTTTTTAAAGTTACACACTTACCATATGATCCATGAATTCTGTTCTGAGGTATTTGCCCAAGAGAACTGAAAACATGTTTGCAGAAAGACTTATACATGAATGTTCATAGTAGTCTTATTCATAATTAGCAAAAACTGGAAACAACCCAAATGTCTGTTAGAAGTGAATTAAAAAATTAAAAAATTGAGGTATAGCCATACAATAGCGATCACTGCAATAAAAATGAATGTATTTCTAATACATGCAACAAAGTGGATGAAGCTGAAAAGCATTACATTGACAGAGGTCAGACAGAAAACACTTAAAACCTATACACTTTATGATTCCAATTATATGAAGTTTTCAGAAAGTCAAAACTGTAGTGATTAAATTCAGGTCAGCCATTGTTGGGGTTCAGGGGATTGAGAAGGGATTGATTGCCAAAGGACAAGAGACAAATTTGGGGGCTGACAGAAAGGTTCTATATCACAGTTGCAATGGTGTTTACATGAATATACATTTTTTTTTTTTTTTTTTTGAGACGGAGTCTCGCTCTGTCACTCAGGCTGGAGTGCAGTGGCCGGATCTCAGCTCACTGCAAGCTCTGCCTCCCGGGTTCACGCTATTCTCCTGCCTCAGCCTCCCGAGTAGCTGGGACTACAGGCGCCTGCCACCTCGCCCAGCTAGGTTTTTTTTTTTTGTATTTTTTAGTAGAGACTGGGTTTCACCATGTTAGCCAGGATGGTCTCGATCTCCTGACCTCGTGATCCTCCCATCTCGGCCTCCCAAAGTGCTGGGATTACAGGCTTGAGCCACCGCGCCCGGCCCCCATGAATATACATTTTTCAAAATGTGTATTACGTAATTAGACCCTTAAATTGGGAATTTTACTGTGTGTGAACTATATTAGGTTGATGCAAAAGTAACTGCAGTTCTTGGCGCTACTTTTAATGACAAAAACTTCAATTACTTTTGCACCAACCTAATACTTTCTGAAAGGCAACAAAAACCGTTCCTAGCTTCTTTCAGTCTTGGTTTCTCACTCAAACCTTTCAACCTGATAGGACTTCACTTTCTATTTGAGCTCAATTCCTCCTGTGCCCCAAAGACTAGAAGTGCCCTCCCTAGAAAATCTAGTTGAATTGAAAAAATGTAGGACTCAGACAGTAGGTTTGTTTTCCATCCCTCTGGGGTCACATCCCTTCTGATTTATTCTTGCCTTTGGTTGCACAGCAGTGCCATCAAGCAGTTGCTTTTTTAGTTGATCCAGAGTTTGTAATTGTTATTGGCAGAAGGCTGGTCTGATACAATCTACTGTGCCATTCCTAGGACCCAAAAGTTTGTTCTCTATTTTTTTTGTTTGTTTGTTTTTGAGATGGGGTTTCACTCTTGTTACCCAGGCTGGAGTGCAATGGCGCAATCTTGGCTCACTGCAACTTAAGCCTCCTGGGTTCAAGTGATTCTCCTGTCTCAGCCTCCCAGGTAACTCGGACTATAGGCATGTGCCACCACATCCAGCTAATTTTTGTATTTTTAGTAGAGATGAGGTTTCACCATGTCGGCCAGGCTGGTCTCAAACTCCTAACCTCCTAACCTCGTGATCCACCTGCCTCAGCTTCCCAAAGTGCTGGAAATACAGGCGTGAGCCACCGTGCCCGGCCCTCTAATGTCTTTTCATATTTACCGTTCTCTTCCACTACTATATAGTATCTCTTTTTTGACCAACATGATATTTTCAAGTTTAAAATCTATTTTGGAAGACCTTTAAAAAATTGTTACCTTAGATTTATTTTGATTCCTGTATGCCTGCAATATATATTTTTGTCTCTTTATTTTCAACCTTTAGACATTCTTTTATTTTAAACACATCTCTTGGAAAGAATTTATTGTTGAAACTCTTTTTTAAAAATCCAATGCAAAAGTCTCCTTTTAATTGATTCAACCAATTTACACTCACTGTAATTACTGTCATAATTAGTTTTATTTCAGCTGTTTTATTCCATTTTTTCTTCTATTTCACTTTCATTTTGTTTTCTCTCTTCTTTTCCCACCTTGCATTAGAAAGATGGAATTGTTTTTCACTGATAGAAATGTATGCATTCTATTTTTGTTTCAATAGCAGTGTAGTTACGTTATTATGACCTCAAATTAAGCTTAGCTCACTACCCCAGTTTCACTCCACAGCCCCTCCTGAAATCACGTGGGTATCATTTAGAGTTTTCATTTGAGACTCTTACAGGTTTGTGTTTTGGCTTTGTTTTGGTTCCGTTCCTGCCTCGAAATGTTAATATTGAATGTCAACTTGATTGGATTGAAGCATGCAAAGTATTGTTCTTGGATGTGTATATGAGGATACTGCCAAAGGAGATAACATTTGAGTCAATGGACTGGGGAGGCAGACCACCCTCAGTCTGGGTAGGCACCATCTAATCATTTGCTAATGGAACGTGGAAAGACTAGACTGGCTGAGTCTTCCAGCCTTCATCTTTCTCCCATTCTGCCCTCAAACATCGGACTCCCAAGCTCTTTGGCTTTTGGACTCTTGGACTCACTAGGGGCTCTTAGACCTACCAGGGGCTCTTGGACTTTCAGCCACAGACCAAAGGCTGCACTGTTGGCTTCCCTACTTTTGTGGTTTTGGGACTTGGAGTGGCTTCTTTGCTCCTTACCTTGCAGACGGCCTATTGTGGGACTTCACCTTGTGATCATGTGAGTCAATTCTCCTAATAAACTCCCCTTCATATATTCATCTATCCTATGAGTCCTATCCTTCTAGAGAACCCTGATTAATGCATGCCTGTTTAGGTAACTGTACCTAATTTTAGGTAAATTAAATTGCTCTCCTTTACCTCTGTGTTCTAGCATCCTACTGGCTTTAAGTCTCTTCTGCTCTGAGTGACATTTTCCCACGTAGCAGGACCCAACCACCTTCAGTTGCCTCAGAGACTTCACAAGGCTGGCCAGGCCTGTCTCTCTCTCTCTCCCTCCCTCTCTCCTTCTCTCCCTCCTTTGCTCTTCCTCGGCATCACCAGGTGTGGTTCAGAGCAGGGGGCCAGCAGCCCACAATTGTTCACCATCTTGTCAGGAAGCAGAAGTCATGCCGCCCCCTCCTGTTGATGATGGGCAAGGGCTCCGTCACCCCAATCGATGTGCATTCATTGATACCCAGTCTCCGCCAAGCTCTGAGCTGGGCTGCAGGCACATAGTCGTGAGTGACACAACGCCGTTACCTTCCAGTGGGGCAGATGGGCACACAGGAATGCACGATAATAACTAAATGTGACGATTGTGAGTCACAGAGGCAAGCACACAGCTGAAGAGTGCAGCTGACCTGGGGGGGAGGACACCGAGAGAGAGTGGGGTGAGGCGGTAGTTCTGCCACATCTTCCAGGATGAGGAGCCAGTCCAGGAGAGATGGGTGGCATCGGAAAGGTGGGAGGGCAGAGCATCCGTGAGGATGGTCATTGGAGGATGGAGAGAAAGGGGAAGAGCAGAGTGAGGGAGCCTGGGCAGACCGCAAAGGGCTTTCAGCAAGGGTGGCAGGAACCCTGGTGCAGTTCTCTGGAGAGCTGATCTGATCAGGGTCTATTTCTGGAAACCGGCTATTGCTTCTGGGTGGCTGGGGAGGCCCCGGAGGCCCCGGAGGCCATGGTTTTGAGCTCTGCCACTTCGGTGTAGAACGAACATCCATGAACATGTGCTAAATGGAAGAACCGAGCGTCTCCCCATCGCCAACAGAAGAGGGCTGGTGGGCTTCTGACTCCTGACAAGATGGTGAACAATTGTGGGCTGCTGGTCCCCTGCTCTGAACCAAACCGAGAGATGCCACGGAAGAGAGAAGGAGGTGGACGGGCCTGGCCAGCTTTGAGGGCAGCAGTGGTGAGACCTGACATGGGACCCTGTGGTCCTGAAGTCCAGGAGGAGCCCAGCTGGTCCTGGAACCCACCCACCCACCCACCCACCTCTGGATCCTCCGCAGGCCTCACTGCCTCCTGTGCAGGCATCCCCGGGCCCTCAGCTACTGGAGGCCGAGGGTAGGGGAGTGGCAGGGTGGGGGCAGGGTTAGAGGAGATGGGTCCATGTTCCTGCATGGAATTTGTTCTGGTGTGGAAGTCGGAGGGAAGCATGCCGTCGTGGCAGGGGTAAAGATCAACAAGGGGGGTGAAAACGGAGAAGGCGTCAAGGCTGCACAAAGCACAAGCTGTAAAAAGATGAGCTCCCTGCCCGGCTGACTAAACAGGGCTCTGGGGAGGAGAAGCCTCCAGGAGTAAACAATACAAGGTCTTCTACCTGTGCGACGGGACAAGATGGAAAACACATCCAATGATGAAACCCCACTTAAAAGGCGCAAGGCAAAACAAATAAATTAACTTAGTATGTTCTGAAGCAATTACAACAATACGCACTGCCTTGCCCGCCCCCACCCCCAGCTCTGACTAGAGGTCCTCCTCTGGCTTGAACCCGGAGGTCTTGGCAACATTTGAAATGGCCTCAGAGTACAGTGCATGCCTTTGGACTGAGCCCGACTGCGCATGGTCTCCATCAGCTCGCACATCTGGCTGCCTTCCCCGAATCCTCTCTTGTGCCTAAATACAGAATAGGGACAAGTTCTCTCTGCCCTGTGGGCTGCTGCCTCGAGGTCTGCAGGGGGTTGCGCCCGCTGGAAACGGTGCCAATGTCATGGGCATGGTAGGGACTGGGTGTTTGCTGTAGCACCCCCAACTCATGCTGATCTCTACAGCGTCTTGTCTCCTTTTCAAAAAACCACCCCCTTCCTAATGTCTCCCCACCCCACCCCACCAATCTTTCCAAATGTCCAAGAAGACACGTAAGAGATCTGCTCTGTTGGTGGTGAGAGCCCTCGTGCTGCCTCAACAGAGCCTGGCAAGCTCCTCCGTGCCCTTCCAGGGCTGGTTTAGATGCCAGTCCCTCTGGGAAGCCATGGCGGGAAAATCATGCACCCCCAAAGATACCTGCATCCTGATCCCGGGAACCTGTGGCTATGCTGCTGGTAGGTCAACGGGTGGAGTTAAGGTTGCTGATGGGATTAAGGTCACTAATCAGCGGACCTTCAAACAGGGGGATTATCCTGAGTTACCCAAGTGGATCCCAGTGTCATCAGGGGGCCCCTAAATGTAAAAGAGGGCGGCAGGAGGGGATGTGAGAAGGACTCAAACCTCCAGACTCAGCAGCCACTCTGAAGATGAAGGAAGAGGCCATGAGCCAAGGGATGCAGCCCTGACTGGCTGTGTGCTCCTTGCTCAGGGCAGGGCCGGTGGCTAGTCATTGTGTCCCCAGTTCTGTGGCAGACACATGCAGGGTCTCCATGCTTAATGATGAATGAAGAAATGATTAAAAAAATAAAAATAAATAAAAACTAGCAAGAACCAAAACGATGGTACCTGCAGACATTCTTCTGGTTGACAGCATCCCATTTTCTTTGTGGAGGACGGCCCCAGCCTCCCAGTTTCTCTCCTAAAGGCGTTGCTACCTCATGGCTCACTTCAACCCTTCTGAGCTGGCTTCTGGACTCAGCCTTCCCCAGCCTGGACTAGGCACTCCCTCACCAGCTCCAGGAGCACCCCAGCATGCCTGAAGCACAGCTGCTTCCAGCAATGTCCACTCTGAGTCCCAGCCTCCATGTCCCTGGCATCCCACATCGGAGGACGGACGCCTGTAAAGCTTTGCTGAGCAGAGTTACCTGAGGCAAAGATGTGGCCAGGAACAGTCAAGCACTCTGCCAGTGTGCCCGGGAAGTGGGGCAGGTTTGATGCTATTACATTTGCATGATCTGTCTTCACTTTCTCTTCACTTTCCCTGCGTGTGCCTGTTTTTGCTGAATTAATGAAAGGGCGTGTGCCTGAGCTTGCCTCTCGTGCAGGGCACCCTACAGTGCACTGGGACTCTGTTCCTGTGGGACTCTGTTCCTTGAAGCCAGGCTGGAGCTCGAAGTGGACACGGGGTCCCCAGGAGTCAGTGGTGGGGACAAGAAGCAGAATTCAGGGACCCAGGGTGCTCCCCTGGGAAAGGTGCTGGCTGGTGTGGCCCCCGCTGGTGGAGGGATGCTACCCTGAAGCCCTCTTCTGCTGCCCTGGAAAGGAGGTAGAAGCCTCACGTATGGCAGGAATGACCATTCCTGTTACTGTATCCTAAAAGAGTCAGCACCACCCTCTCACACTGAGGGAGGAGCCCCTGTGAGTCTGGGGCGGGAGACGGTAGAACAGACTCCTAGATCAAAGGCAGCAAGTTCCCAGAGGACCCTGTTGCTTGAGATCAAAGTCTGGTCAGTAATTACACAACATGGAGCGTGACTTGCTTCCGGCCCCTTTCCGAGCCTCTCCTATGTCCACAGCCACCCACAGCAGCTTTCCAGCTATGGCCACCCCCAGTAGCAGGAAGGAATGTCGGTGATTACCCAATTCTGATTTCAAGGCCAGCTCCCAATTCATTCATGATGAAGATGGGCCTTGGCCTTTCTGCCTCTCCCCTCTCCCTGGTGGACTCGGCCTTGACTCTTCAACGATTTACTTCCAGACCCAAACAGCAGCCCGAAAATTGGACAGTGGCATTCCCCACTTTCCCTCATCGCAGACCCCAGACCCTGAAATTAACAGACCCTTCCAGGAATGGCAGGGAGGTCTCGGGACCCACAGAGTAGCTGCGGGGCAGGTACAAGATCCTCCCAAGAGCAGGTAGTGGTTCTGGCTGATACAGCAAACCCACGCCCTCAGAGTGGCATCAGCAGGGATGCAGGACACATCTCTGAGCAGGGGAGTGAACTGTCCATGAGGAGCAGCCATGGAAGGACCACCTGTCCAGGACATCTTCTTCAGGGAGGCTAGAGGCGAACCTGCCCTGCTAAACGCCACAAGATCGGCCAGCGCCTTCACCAGAATCTTCTACTGGAAACAGCGGGAGGGATGGTGAAGATGAGGAGAGGGCCACAGCCAACTGTGGGCAAAAGAGCAGCCAAACTCACACCACGTCTTGTTTTTTATTTACCTATGCGGTTCCCAGGCTGAAAATTGCACAACCACATCGCATCCCTTTACAGTTGAAACAGATTCCCTGACAGAGCGACGGTGGTCAACACGGCTGCACTTTGCTCTCCCCAGCACACCTAAGTTCATCAGCTGTGTCCCAAAGAGGAGAGATAGCATTGAACACTGCAGTTAATTTTTACCGAGTCACCTTTGGTAAACAGTGGACTTAGCATAGTTTTTTTTTTCCCCCCAGCACAGCAGCCTCAATGTGTTTGTAGTATAACAAACAAAAGTGTGTTCTTGGAACCTCCAGGAAATTAATGGCTCATTTTCCTGGCAGGCTGATGTGAGGGGTACTAAATTGCCTTACGCTGATTAAAGACAAGCGTTGCAGCCTTTAGGCAAAGAGAAAAAGAAAAGGAAAAACCGAAGCCCATTAGCAAAAGGAGGTGGTGGTATCAGAGATGTAAACAAGTGGGACGCGCTGTTCTGCTTAAGTGTCGGTTCCAGATGCCACGAAATGGAACACGATGGCGCTGAGACCACCTTGTCATCAGGCTGCCCTTGGAGAGTTCTTACGTGAGATTAAAAGGGATATTTACCGAGGACCTACTATGTGTGTGACCCATTCATGTAATTATCCATTTTCCAAAAATGTCCTGCAAAGTAGGCGCTATTGAGCTCATTTTGCAGCTACAGAAACAGACTTGGAGTGCTCTGGCCACTCTCCTCCCAGGGTGCAGAGGTGGAATGAGAACATGAGCTCAGGCCTGCGGCGACATGACTGTGTCAGTGGCTCTCAGACCACCGTCAGGCACAGACTGACTCTTTAGGTCACCAAAGGCTGTGGAGTTAGGTGTAGGTG
Organism: Piliocolobus tephrosceles; assembly: GCF_002776525.5. NCBI lineage: Eukaryota > Metazoa > Chordata > Mammalia > Primates > Cercopithecidae > Piliocolobus > Piliocolobus tephrosceles. Next base: position 5,274,829 of record NC_045439.1, on the reverse strand, counting down.
TCCAAGGAGGTCACTAGCCACTTATTTTCTGTCCTGACCACTGGTAAACACATGCACGCACACACAGACATACACACACACACAGGCACAACTGTGCACAAACTGGAAATATCATAGGTCACCGCCCCCCACTCCTAGGGGAGAGAAGGGAGGCCAGGGGTATTTACGGAAAGAAGATGGGGTTTGGGAGCCCAGAGGCTGACTTCTAAGTCCTGGCGCTGTCTCTCAACAGGTTGGCCCCGTGGGCTCCATCATTCCATGACCCCCTGGACAAAGGAGGCTGCAGGGCTAATTTCCAAGGTCTTTTCTAGTTTTATGCTCTATGATTCTGTGAGTGCTGAGAATGGATTTTAAATGCTAAATGGAATCTATGAAGGCTGAATATTTCTCGAGATTTAAAATGTCTCTCTGCTAATTGAAACTAATTCTCCAAACTGTGCATTAAAAGCCCCAGGCTGATTTTTCTATGTGATGGGCGCTGACAAAGTGGAGCACGGTGACAGAAGGGCCCAGAGTTGATCTCTCTCCAGGCCCCTCCGCTGTACCCTCCCCGGGAAGGCTTCCCATTTATATCAATCCATTTTTGCTTTCCTGGCCATCACCGCTTCCCATGCCATTAAAATGGCACAATGCATCGCTCCCCCTCTCTTTCTCTCTTCTCTTTTGCTACTCAGAGCTTGGCGGACTAATGGCCATCATCATTATGGTGAGCGTTTAACACTGATGGGTGCTGCTCCGAACACAATGCAGTTCCTCCTCAAGAGAAGAGAAATTGAAATCCTATTGCCTGGATAAGTGGGGTAGAGAATGTCATCGGCCCCAATTCTGGATGTCTGGAGGAGAGGCTGGAACTAGCAGCAGGAGTGTGAAGGTAAAACTGAAGTAATAAAAAGACCGAGAGGTGGAAGAAAAGGCGTGAGGGTCTGTCGTCAGCCTTCCTGAGCCTGGCTGCCGGGGAGCCTTCTAAAAAATGGCCTCTTCTATCCCAGAGGGTTTTGAGTTTCCAGTTGTTTAAATCCATGAAAAGGAAAGGTTCATGAAGCAATAGTTACCCTTGCTCCATGCCATGCACTCTTTTTTCATTGTGCAAAAATATCCATCACAAAAATGTACTATTTTGACCCTTTTTAAGCATGCAGTTGAATGGCACTCAGTGCACTCATATTGTTGACTATCAGCACCAGCATCCATTTCCAGAGCCTGTTCATCCCAAACAGAAGCTCTGTACCCATTAAACACTAACTCCCCCTTCCCCTATCCCCAGCCCACGTAGTTGATGCATTCATGTTTTCTAATGTATTCTGGTCTATTCCATTAAACAAACACTGGTGAGGACTCAGTAGCAAGATCCGCTTCGAAGTACACCCCTCATGCCACAGCTGGGGGCACTGACGGGCAGAGAGGGCCAGGGGTCACACAGAGAGCCAGGGACCAGCCGGGCAGCCAAGCAAATTGCCTGACACCCGTCACCACCGTCCTTGGCCTCACACTGCACTTGTATGGATGGTCCAAACTGATTTCTGTCTTTCTCTCTTTCACAGGAAATTAAGAAGACAGAGAGCAGAGAGAACAGCATAGCAAACACTTGTGTGGCCACCATCTCGAACTGACAAGTTTTAATGTTTCATCACAGTTGCTTGACATTTTTATAAAAGGAACGCAATATTACAGATAAGGCTGCCTCCTTGTTCTTGCTCTCAGGGCACTCTCCCCGTGGGTACCATGAATTTCACCCCCCTGAATCTGGCGTGGGTTTCTCCAGTCCACTGTTTTCATGTTTACACCTACAGAAAGAGATATCTATGAATAATTCATAGTGTTGTTTGCAGTGTGTTTTTAAACATTTTCATAAATGATATTACACAGTGAGCTTGCTTTTGCACTCAACATAATGTTTTTGAGATGTAACCATGTTGATATATGTGTGTGTGTGTACTTAAGTTGTTTCCAATTTATTTTCCTATTATAATGCCGCAATTATATATGAGTCTCTTTAGATAATAGATCTAGAAGTGGAATAGCTGCGTCTTTGTGAATATGCATTTTCAATTCCAATTTTGCTTTGGATATTGACAAATTGCTTCTCAAAGTGGCTGAATTAATTTACACTCCTACCAGCAGTGTGTGAGAATGGCTGTTTCTCGTTATCTCCACTAACTCTTGATATTGTCAGTCTTTTAACATTTTCCCAATTTGATTAGTGTGAAATGTCCTCTTGCTTACTTTAAATCATTTTTTCCTGATGATTAGGGAAGCTAAGTCTCTTTTCATACCTGCATTAGTAATTTTCTTTTTCTTCTTCTGTGAATGGCTTATTCTATTATTCCAATTCCATCGTAATGGTTAACAAACTATAGCTAGTTGGCCAAACTCAGCCTGTGGACTATTTTTCTATTGCCTGCGAGCTAATAATAGTTTTTAGAAAAGGTCATAAAAGGAGATGTGACAGAGATTATATGTGTCCTGCGAAGCCTAAAACATTTACTACTGGGTGTTTATAGAAATAAAGTTTAGTGACTCCAGTTCTATAGGGGTATTTTCTTTTATTGATCCATATTCTGGATAACAGTAATTTGTCTAAATTAGACCCCCTCCTCGTCTCCGATCATTCTGCTAGTGGAGTGTGGTGAGTTTCTGCTGTCCCAGGGCCATGCTGTGACACATGTTTCATTAGAAAAAAACTGTTTTCCAACATTCTGTTAAGTTTCGATTACATCCAGAAGGTGTCATCTAACTTTGACTCACTCTGAGATTCTCTGAATAGAATCCATTGAGCTCTCTGCCCCGTGGAACACAGGCTGTAGAGTTCTGCCTCTGGTCCTGATGGAGGCACTGGTGCTGAACTTGCTCTCCTGGCATAAACAACCAGAAAACTAGACAATGACTGTGAAACAACTGCTTCCAGACATGGGAAAACAAGCAGCGAAGATTGTAATCTCCAAGAGAAGAGGGGACAGGGAGGGAGACCCAAGCACAGGGTGGAGTGTCACCGAGGTGAGGATACAGTGTGGAGTCTGGGGAAGTGAAGGCAGCCAGTCCTGGGGGTCCAGAGTACCTGAGATGAGGGGGCTACCCAGAGAGGGAGGGTCCCGGAGTCTGCATGGTGATTCCCTTTAGACATTGACTGAAGACCAGGCCGAGCAAAGTGGCTCATGCCTGTAATCCCAGCACTTTGGGAGGCTGAGGCAGGCAGATCACTTGAGGTCAGAAGTTCGAGACCAGACTGGTCAACACAGTGAAACCCCATCTCTACCAAAAATACAAAAGTTAGCTGGATCTGGTGGCACACGCCTGTATTCCCAGATACTTGGGAGACGGAGGCAGGAGAATCGTTTGAACCCAGGAGGTGGAGGTTGCAGTGAGCTACAATCCCCATGGCACTCCAACCTAGGCAACAAAGCAAGACTCTGTCTCAAAAAACAAACAAACAAACAAAGACATTGACTGAAGACTAAGCCATACATGTGCAGGGTGAGACTCCATAAAGCTGGGTAAAGAACTTCAGAGCTGTAAGTTGAACAATGCCTAGAGTTCACTCAGGACAAGAATAAATTTGCATTTCAACTAGCCAGAGAAGAGAGACCTCAGGAACACCCAGGACATTCAGGAGACCTCAGAATGGATATGACTAAATAGTCAGGCTGAATTAGCTCTAGAGGGAGCCTTCTTTAAACACGCTTTCACAAAGATTAAAAACAAACCTCAAAAGGGTCTGATCTGCAAGCAACTTAGCTGAGTGCTAAAATGAACTTCAACGTTCTTTGGAAAATAACAGAAGTTACACACTCAATATTGTGTTGACCTAAAGAAAAAAATTGAGGCAAACAAGGTAAGACTTTATCTGGGTCAAGTCTGAGAACTGCAACCTGGGAGCACTGATTTAAATTGCCCTGAATATATACTCTGATAAGCAACAGTTGCTAGTAGGTTTTTAAATTAAAAAGAAAAAGAAAAAAAAGAGGCAGTTCCTAAGTTGTTTACCAAGAATTTATATTAAAATAACATAAGCAGCTGATTGGCTGTATATTATTCTTTTAGCACAAATTCCAGGAACATGAAGACAATGGGTGAGGCAACTAGTCAGGAACAAAATGCCTTTCAACAATTGCCCCTGGGCATGGGTGTGGAAGGTGTGACTGAAGTCCCCCCACACACTGATGTCTTGCAGGGCCTGATAAATTTTGCATACCTCAAATAGCCCAGACTGCTCTGAGCTATTTTTCTTTTCTCGAATGTAACATGCATAAGGTCCAGCATCCAACTTAAAAATGATTAGACATATAAACAATCAGAAAAAGTTGGCCCATAAGCAGGAGAAAAATCAATCAAGTGAAACAAACACCAATGGCAGAGATGATGGAAGAAGTAGACAATCACTTTACAAAATAGCCATTTGTGTTAGTCCATTTTCATGCTGCTGCTAAAGACATACCTGAGACTAGGTAATTTATAAAGGAAAAGAGGTTTAATGTACTCACAGTTCCACATGGCTGGGGAGGCCCCACAATCATGGTGGAAGGAGAAAGGCACATCTTACATGGCAGGAGGCAAGAGAACTGAGAGTCAAGCAAAAGGAGTTTCCCCTAATAAAATCGTCACATCTCATGATGCTTATTTACTACTATGAGAACAGTATGGGGGAAACTGCCTCCATGATTCATTGGGGGTCCCTCCCACAACATGTGGGAATTATGGGAACTACAATTCAAGATGAGATTTGGGTGGGGAACACAGCTAAACGATATCGTTCTGCCCCTGTCTCCTCCCAAATTTCATGTCCTCACATTTCAAAATCAGTCATGCCTTCCCAACAATACCCCAAAGTCTTAACTCATTTCAGTATTAACTCAAAAGTCCACAGTCTAAAGTCTCATTTGAGACAAGGCAAGTGTCTTCTGCCTATGAGCCTGTAAAATCAAAAGCAAGTTAGTTACGTCCTAGATACAATCAGAGTACAGGCATTGGATAAATACACCCATTCCAAATGAGAGAAATGGACCAAAACAAAGGGGCTAAAGGCCCAGTGCAAGTCCAAAATCCAGCAGAGCAGTCAAATCTTGAAGTTCCAAAATGATCTCCTTTGAATCCATATCTCACATCCAGGTCACACCAATGCAAGAGGTGGGTTCCCATGGTCTTGGGCAGCTCTGCCCCTGTGGTTTTGCAGGGTACAGCCTCCCTTCCGGCTGCTTTCACAGCCTGGAGTTGAGTGTCTGTGACTTTTCCAGGTGCATGGTGGAAGCTGTGGGTGGGTCTACCATTCTGGGGTCTGGAGGATGGTGGCCCTCTTCTCACAGCTACGCTAGGCAGTGCCCCAGTGGGGACTCTGTGTGGGCACTTCAACTCCACATTTCTCTTTTGTACTGCCCTAGCAGAGGTTTTCCATGAGGGCCCTGCCCCTGCAGCAAACTTCTGCCTGGACATCCAGGCATTTTCATACATCCACTGAAATCTAGGCAGAGGTTCTGAAACCTCAATTCTTGACTTCTGTTTACCTGCAGGCTCAACACCATGTGCAAGCTACAAAGGCTTGGTGCTTGTACCCTCTGAAGCCACAGCCCAAGCTGTACCTTGGCCCTTTTTAGTCATGGCTAGAGTGGCTGGAACTCAGAATACAAAGTCCCTAGGCTGCACACAGCACTGGTGCCCTGGGCCCAACAAACCATTATTTTTCTCCTCAGCCTCCTGGCCTGTGATAGGAGGGGCTATGGTGAAGACCTCTGACATATCCTGGAGACATTTTCCTCATTGTTTTGGCAAGCAATATTTGGCTCCTTGTTACTTATCCAAATTTCTGTAGCCATCTTGAATTTCTTCTCGGAAAATGGGCTTTTCTTTTTTATTGCATTGTCAGGCCACACATTTTTCAAACTTTTACGCTCTGTTTTCCTTTTAAAACAGAATGTCTTTAATGGCACTCAAGTTACCTCTTGAATGCTTTGCTGCTTAGAAATTTCTTCTGCCAGATACCCTAAATAATCTCCCTCAAGTTCAAAGTTCCACAATTCTCTAGGGCAGGGGCAAAATGCCACCAGTCTTTTTGCTAAACCATGGAAAGAGTCACCTTTGCTCTAGTTCCCAACAAGTTCCTCTTCTCCATCTGAGAGCACCTCAGCCTGAGTTTCATTGACCGTATCATTATCGGCATTTTGGTCAAAGCCATTCAACAGGTGTCTAGAAAGTTCCACCTTCTCATGTTTTCCTGTCTTCTTCTGAGTCCTCCAAAATGTTCCAACCTTTGCCTGTTACCCAGTTCCAGAGTCACTTCCACATTTTCAGATATCTTTACAACAGCACTCCACTCTGCTGGTATCAATTTACTGCATTAATCCATTTTCACACTGCTGATAAAGACATACCTGAGACTGCATAATTTAAAAAGAGGTTTAACGGACTCACAGTTCCACATGGCTGGGGAGGCCTCATAATCATGGCAGAAGGCAAAAGGCATGTCTTACATGGCAGCAGGCAAGAGAGAAATGAGAGCCAAGCTGAAGGGGTTTCCCCTTATTAAACCATTAGATCTCATGAGACTTATTCATTATCCTGAGAACAGTATGGGGAAACTGCCCCTATGATTCAATTGGGGCCCCTCTCACAACATATGGGAATTATGGGAGCTACAATTCAAGATGAGATTTGGGTAGGGCTACAGCTAAGCCATTTCACTGTTTTATGGCTATTATTAAAAAGCCAAAAAATGACAGATGCTGGCAAGGTTGTGCGGAAAAGGGAAAACCAATACGCTGTTGGTGAGATTGTAAATTAGTTCAGCCATTGTGAAAAGGACAGCAAGTTCTCAAAGAGCTAAACACAGAAATGCCACTGGACCCAGCAATCCCATTACTGGGTATATACCCAGTGGAATATAAATCATTCTACTATAAGGACACATGGATGCAAATATTAATTGCAGCACTATTCACAATAGCAAAGAGATGGAATCAATCTAAATGCCCATCAATGACAGATTGGATAAAGAAAATATGGTTCATATACACCATGGAATACTATGTAGCCCTAAAAAAGAACAAGATCATATCTTTTGTGGGAACATGGATGCAGCTAGAGGCCATTATCCTTAGCAAATCAACACAGGAACAGAAAACCAAATACCACAAATTCTCACTTATAAGTGGGAGCTAAATGATGAGAACTCATGAATGCAAAGAAAGGAACAACAGACACTGGGGTCTACTTGAGGATAGAGGGTGGGAGAAGGGAGAGGATCAGAAAATATAACTATTGGGTACTAGGCTTACTACATGGGTGATCAAATAACCTGTGCAACAAATTCCCATTACACGAATTTACCTATACAACTGACCTGCACATGTACCCTGAAACCTAAAATAAAAGTTAAAAATTAAAAAAAAAAAAATTTAAATGACTATTATGAATATGCTGAAGGATTTAAAGGAAAACATGAACACAGTGAGGAAAGACACGAAATCTATAAAAATGAGCCCAATGCAAGTAATAAAGATAAAAATTATCTGAAATTAAAAAGTCACTGGATGAATTAACAGTCTAATAGATACTGAATAAATGATTAATGAACATAAATACTTGTTATTTATCTCAGTAAAACTGAGGGAGGGGGATGGAGGAGGAAAAGCCTTAAAAGAATCTAGGAAAACAAAAAGAAACAACACATACAGGAGCATGAAGATAAAATGGCTGATGATTTATCATCAGAAATAGTGCAAGACAAAAGACAATGCAAAACATCTTCTAAATAATGTAATGCAAATGGGTTCACCTTGTCAGCTGCCTAGGCAGAGCCAATTTATCAAGACAAGGGAATTACAATAGAGAAAGAGTAATTCACACAGAGCTTGCTGTACGGGAGACCACAGTTTTGTTATTATTCAAATCAATCTCTCTGAGCACTCAGGGATTAGAGTTTTTAAGGACAATTTAGTGGGTGAGGGGAAGCCAGTGAGTCGGGAGTACTGATTGGTCAGGTCAGAGATGAAATCATAGGGAGTCGAAGCTGTCTTCTACTGCCGAGTCAGTTCCTGGGTGGGAAGTCACAAGATCATATGAGTCAGTTTATTGATCTGGGTGGTGCCAGCCGATCCATCAAGCACAGGGTCTGCAATCTCAAGCACTGATCTTAGGAGCAGTTTAGGGAGGGTCAGACTCTTGGAGCCTCCAGCTGCACGAATTCTAAACCATAATTTCTAATTTTGTGACTCATTTCTTCGTCCTACAAAGGCAGTCTAGTCCCCAGGCAAGGAGGTCTGCTTTGGGAAAGGGTTGTTATTGTCTTTGTTTTAAACTATAAGCTAAGTTTCTCCCAGAGTTAGTTCAACCTACGTCCAGGACTGTACAAAGACAGCTTGGAGGTTAGAAGCAAGATAGAGTCAGTTAAGTTAGATCTCTTTCACTGTATCAGTCACAATTTTGCAAAGGCAATTTCAATATCCTCATAGAACTTTACAGTCATTGAAAGTATCCTTCAAAAATCAAGCTGAAGCTCAGGTGCAGTGGCTCACACCTGCAATCCCAACACTTTGGGAGGCTGAGGCGGTTGGATCACCTGAGGTCAGGAGTTCGAGACCAGCCTGGCCCACATGGTGAAACCCCGTCTCTACCAAAACTACATAAATTGTCTGGGCATGATCGTGTGTCCCTGTGATCCCAGCTAGTTGGGAGCCTGAGGCAGGAGAATCACTTGAACTTAGGAGGCAGAGGTTGCAGTGAGCCGAGATTGTGCCACTGCACTTTAGCCTGGGCAAAGGAATGAGAATCCGTATTAAAAAAAAAAAAAAAAAAAAAAATCAAGCTGAAGTAGAGGCTTTTTCAAATAAACAAAAGCTGTGAAAATTCACCATGAATAAATCTACACTATAAGAAATGATAAAGGAAGGTTTCTAAACTGGAAGAAAATTATATGAGATGGAGATTCAGATCAACACAAAGAAATGAGCAGGAAAAAAAAAAGCGAAAATGTGAATAAATCTAAAAGGCATTGTTTTCTCATTTTAAAATTTCTTTTAAAAATAATGACTGTTGCTAGGCACGGTGGCTCATGCCTGTAATCCCAGCACTTTGGGAGGCCAAAGTGGGCAGATCACTTGAGGTCAGGAGTTTGAGACCATCCTGGCCAACATGGTGAAACTCCATCTCTACTAAAAATACAAAAATTAGCCCTGCATGGTAGTGCATGGCTGTAATCCCAGCTACTCGGGAGGCTGAGGCAGGAGAATTGCTTGAATGCAGGGATCGGAGGTTGCAGTGAGCCGAGATCGTGCCACTGCACTCCAGCCTGGGCAACAGAGCAAGACTCTGTCTCAAAACAAAAATTAAATAATAATAATAATGACTTTAAAACAAAATTAATGATAATGTATTAGGAATTTGTAACATCTGTAGAATAATATATGAACAAAAATGCACAGAGGACAGGAGGGAGAAACAGAAATATACAGCTTATGTATTTTGCAGAATACACTGGGAAAGGAAATTAAATCTTGGGACCCCAAACTCATTAAGCCAAAGGGCAAAGTCAAGCTGGGAAGTGGGACATGCAAACTGCCTCCCCCTTTTGGCTCCCAAATAAGACGGCTACAAGATGAAAAGCTACATGCCTCTCCTATATTTTGCCCACAAGGAAATTCCTAGTGAGCTGCAAAATCTTTTAAGGTGTTTCTGTTAAAATTTCACCATGGCAATGTAAACTGATAGCTTATCTTTACAGGTGCAGTCACCGTGGCCCACCAGCCCACCAGACACTTCTGCATATCTGACTGTTCCCCTGTCCCTCTGTGTCTATGTTATCTCGCGTAAAATCCAGATTTCCTGCATTTTCCCTCTGCCCCATTTGTCTGTGTCACCTTATGTAAAAAAAAAAAAAAAAAAAATGCAGATTCACTGAGCCAGACAAAGGCATGAATGGCTATTTTTCCCTGCCTGCTTCTTACATGGAAATCGTGTACTTCTCAGTATTTCACCCTTTCTCCTTTAAATTTAGAGCCCTCAAAATTATCTTCAAAGAAAGACGTAGAACTGTCTCCCGGGCACACATCCTTAACTTTGGCAAATAAACCTCCTAAAATGATTGAGACTTGTCTCATCATTTTTCTCGATCGACATCACACAATAGTAACTTTTCTTGAACATAAACTGCAATAGATTAAGCATGCATATCATAAATCCTAGATCAAGCTTTAAAAAGCATAAAGCAAAGAGGCATAACTGATAAGCCTATGGAGGAGAGAAAATGGAATGCTAAAATGAATCCAAAAGAATACAGGAAAAAGGAGGAACAGGAAAAAAGGACGTAGAATGAGGTATAATGAGGTTGAGAAAGAGAAAACAAATAGTAAGATTATAGAATTAAATTGAAAATGTAAATGGTCTAAATTAAAAGCAAAGATTATTAGACTTAATAAAAAGCAATACTGGAGACTTTCAATTTTAGCTCTGACATGTAAAGTATTTGAAAACAATCACTCCCACCTTTACTACAAAAAAAAAGCTGAACAAAGTGAAAATCAGTGCCTTTTGTTGGACCCATCAGAGAATTGAGGTCCCAGGGAAGCCTCCACTCAGGAATGGGAGAGACAGGAGAATGCAGAGACTCACAGCTGAGATCTGCTCACCTGGAGCAAAAGCCACTGGAGTCATAAACTGATGGGAACATATTAATGGCAATTGTGACAAATTTCCAGCAGCTGAATGTGGACTGGCATAAGAGTGAGACATTTCTGGGGGTCACATTCCTAGCCACCTGTCCTCCACTTGATTAGGTTTTATTTTTAATCCCACTGAGTTTTCACTCTGAATAGCCAAGAAAAAAATCCCCTCACATCTCAACCAGGGAGAGAGGAAAATTAACCATTTTGAAATAGTCTCAGAGCATGTCCATAACAAAGCCCTACTCAGCAGGGGAAAGAACTTTAGCAGAGCCTTATTTCAGGAGCCAAGCCAATTACCCAACTCCTACCCCCTCTGGTCTTCCTGTCTTATCCAAGCTGGGGAGAAAAGGGCAAAGCTAAGAAACACTTGTGAAAGTCACGACCTAGGGATACAAACTCATTAAAAGCCAAAAGAATAATCATAAGATGATAGAATGTTTTCCCTTCCCATACTCGACAACCACATCAACAGGGCTATGGTGTAATAACGGTGAATTATAGGTGAAAGAGCTAGAAAGCATGAAGTGTATTTAAGAAATAGTTCTTAGAGAAACAGAAGGGCAATGAGAGAGACAAAAACAAAAACGCTAGAGGAATTTGAAGCCTCTGGAATTTACAACTACATCAAACATTAAACACAGTTCAACTCCTAGCCACATTAACCTAAAACTTCACACTAACGGCTGAATGCCTCAGTTATTATAACCAGATACATTGTGTTAGGCTTTCATTTTTTTTAAAATAGAAGATATTCTAAAAGGTAAGGAAAAACAAGATCAAACTATACGCTGTCTATAAAAATCCCAGTTTAAGTATAAAGGCACACATAGATGAAAACAAAAGAATGGGAAAAGAGATCTCACACAGACACTAATAATAAGAAAACTGGGGTGTTTGTGTGAATAGTAGACCAAAAAAACTTCAGGACAAGGGATATTCCCAGAAAAAGATAAGGACAGTTTACAATGACAAAATGTTTAGTTCAAGATATATACAATAAAAACATGTATGCTCCTAATAACAGAACTTTAAAATATGCATAGCAAAAAAACCAACAAAACTAAAAGAAGAAATGAAAATGCACAATTAATTTGAGATTTCCACCCACCTCTCTTAGTAACTGAGAGAAAAGTATAAAGAAAATTACCAAAGATTAAGGTATACATTAGACTTTTCTTCAGAAAGTACATTAGCAAGGAGAGTGTGGAGTTAAACATTTTAAGTTTGAAAGAAAAAAATCCAACAACCTAAAATTTTGTATCTAGTGAAAGTTATCCTCCAAAAGTAAAGAAAAAATGTTGCAGACAAACAAAAATTGAGGGAATTTGCCATCATTAGACTTGCCTTGAAAGAAATGTTAAAAAGAAGTTCTTTAGCGAGAAGGAAAATGAAATAGGTCGGAAACTTGAGTCAACATAAAGAAGTGTGTTAGAGAATGATATGTAATGGTAAAATAAAATATTTTATTTTTCTTATTCTTAATTGATCTAGCAAACAACAATTTGTTCAAAATAATTGCAACAATACATTTAGTGATATGCTTTAGAATAAGTGAAATGAATGGCAGCAATGTTTTAAGGGACAGGAGGGAGGAATTGAGAGTGGTCTATTACAAAGTACCTGCACTCCCTATGAAACAGTATAGCGTTATTTGAAGACGAATTTGGATTAGTTGCAAATGTACATTGCAAACTCTAGAACAGCCATTTTTAAAAGTAAAAGAAAAAAAGAAAGAAAGATATAGTAGTTCCCCCTTATCCATGGGGGATGCATTGCAAGATCCCAAGTGGATGCCTGAAACTGTGGATAGTACTGAACCCTATATAGACTATGGTTGTTTTTCCTATACATACATACCTAAGATGAAGTTTACTTTATATGTTATACACAGTAAGAGATTAACAACAATAACTAATAATAAAATAGAACAATTGTAACAATATACTGTAATAAAAGTTATGTGAATATGGTCTGTCTCTCAAAATATTTTATTGTACTATACTCACCTACTTTTAGACTGTGGTTGAGAGTGGGTAACTGAAACCACAGAAAGCAAATCTGTGGATAAGTAGGGGAATATTTTAATTAATATGCTGAGAGGAGAGAAAATAGAATCACACAAAATGCTCAGTTAAAACTAGAGAAGGTAGAAGAAGAGTGAAAGACAAAAAGAAACAAAAACAAAGGCAAGGACTAGAAAACAGTGACACATATGATAGATATTAATCCAAACATCACTAGTCACTTCAAATGCCAGTGGTCCAAATACTTCATTTAAAAGGCAGACTGTCAGAGTGAATTAAAAAGAAAATCAAGAAACTTGCTTTAAATATAAAGGCTCAGATAGGTTAAAAGTAACAGGATGGAGAAAGTTATACCATGCTAATACTATTCAATGGAAAGCTGGAGATGCTATATTAGTTTTAGATAAAGCAGCCTTCAGAGCAAGGAAAATTATCAGAAGTAAAGAAAGGCACTGGATAATGATAAAGGAGTCAACTCTCTGATAAGAAATAGCAATCTCTAATATGTAAGAACAGAGTGTCACGTACTTGGAGCAAAATCTGATAGAACAACAAGAAGATGTAGAAGAATCCACTGTCTTATGTGGAGACTTCAACACCACTCAGTAATGGACAGATCCAGCAGACCGAAAATCAGTAAGGACATAACTGAACAGAACAGCACTGTCATTCAGCCAATTTACTGGATATCTGTAGAATATTTTGTGAAGCAACAGCAAAATACATTCTTCTCACGCTCATGTGGAACATTCACCAAGATAGACCAAATTCTAAGCCCCGACACACCTCAACAGGTTTAAAAGAACTAAAAAATAAAATATGCTCTCTGAATACAATAAAACTAGAAATCAATAACAGAAAGACAATTGGAAAATTAAAAAATACCTGGAGATTAAACAAAACACTTCTAAATAACACATCAGTCAAAGGAAAAGGCCTCCAGAGAAATTAAGCAATAGTTTGAAATAAATGAAAATGAAAATACAACTTATCAAAATTTGTGAGATGCAACAAAAGCAGTGTTTAGAGGAAAGTTTATGGCATTGAAAGAAGGCATTTTAGAAAAGAAGAAAGATCAGAAACAAATCATCTAAGTTTCCACCTCAAGAAACTAGAAAAGAAGAACTAATTAAAAACATAGTAGACAGAAAAAATTAACTAAAGCAGACATCAATGAAACTGAAATCAGGAACCTACTAGAGAAAAATCAACAAAACCGAAAGCTGGTTCTTTGAAAAAAAAAAAAAAAAAGCAATGAAATTGATAAACCTCTAGCCAAGTTAACAAAGAAAGAAATGAGACACAAATTATTAGCATTAGAAATAAATAGGGGCCACTGCTACTGATCCTAAAGGAATATTGTAAAGGATAATAATAGAATATTATTACCATAACAACTCTATGCCCAGCAATATGATAACCTAGATGAAATGGATCAATTTCTTAAAGATGCAATCTACCAAAACTTACACAAGAAAGAATAGATAATATGAATAGGTATGTATGCATTAAAGGAATTGAATCAATAAATAATTACCTTCCAAATAGGAAGCACCAGGTCTGAACGGGTTTGCTGATGAATTCTACCAAACATTTAAGGAAGAAATGATAGTAATTTTCTATGATGTCTTCCAGATAATAGAAGCAAAAGGAATGTTTTCTGACTCATTCTATAAAGCCAGCGTTACCCTAAAAACAAAACCAGACAAAGACACAGGAAGGGAAAGCCATAAGCCAATAGCTTTCATAAACATAGATGCAAAAATCTTCAACGAAAAATTAGCAAGTCAAATCCAAACAATGCATAAAAAGAATTATATACCACAACAGAGTGGGACTTATCTCAGGTACACAAAACTGGTTCAGCATATGAAAATCTAGTCATGTAATCCATCACCACAATAGGCTGAAGAAGAAAAGTCACATGATCATAGCAGATTCAGAAAAAGCATCTAACAAAATCCAACACCCATTCATGATAAACACTCTCAGCAAATGAGGACTAGAGGGGAACTTGATAAGGAGCCCGACTGGACGTAAAGCCCACAGTGGTCACACTTAATGGTGAGAAACTTGAAGTGTCCCTGCTAAGATCAGGAGCAAGGTAAGGATGCCCCCCTCAACACTGCTTTCCTTTTTTTTAATTTAAATTTTGGTTTTTAATTGATAATATGAACCCTAAAAATCTGAGACAGGTCTCAGTTAGTTTAGAAAGTTTATTGTGCCAAGTTTGAGGACACACGGCTGGGACCCAGCCTCAGAAGGTCCTAATGACAGGTGCCTACAGTGGTCAGTTTCGCACACATCCATGTGAAGAGACCACCAAACAGGCTTTGCGTGAGCAATAAGACTGTTTACTTCACCTGGGTGCAGGCGGGCTGAGTCCGAAAAGAGAGTCAGCGAAGGGAGATAGGGGTGGGGCCGTTTTATAATATTTGGGTAGGTAGTGGAAAATTACAGTCAAAGGGGGTTGTCTTTTGGCTGGCAGGGGTAGGGGTCACAAGGTGCTCAGTGGGGGAGCTTTTGAGCCAGAATGAGCCAGGAGAAGGAATTTCACAAGGTAGTGTCATCAGTTAAGGCAGGAAGAGGCCATTTTTACTTCTTTTGTGATTCTTCAGTTACTTCAGGCCATCTGGATGTATAGTGCAGGTCACAGGGCATATGATGGCTTAGCTTGGGCTCAGAGGCCTGACATTCCTGCCTTCTTATATTAATAAGAAAAATAATATAAAATAGTATTGAAGTGTTAGGGCAGCAAAAATTTTTTGGGGGGTGGCATGGAGAGATAATGGGTGATATTTCTCAGGGCTGCTTCAAGCAGGATTTGGGGTGGCATGGAAACCCAGAGTGGGAGAGATTAAGCTGAAGAAAGATTTTGGGGTAAGGGATGATATTGTGGGGTTGTTAGAAGGAGAATTTATCATATAGAATGATTGGTGATGGCCTGGAAGCAGTTTTGTATGAATTGAAAAACTAAACGGAAGACAAAAGGTCCGAATAAGAGAAGGAGAAAAACAGGTATTAAAGGACTGAGAATTGGGAGGATCCAGGACATCCAATTAGAGAGTGCCCAAGGAGGTTCAGCATAGCCCTGCCAGCAAAGAGTATTTATTTACTTTAAGAGGGAGTTAAGAGTGGCAGTTTGGGATAGCACCAGGAGACATCAGCTGTGATGGCTTGGAGAAACAGTGTAAACCGGCAGTGTAAACAAGAGCAGGGCATTTATGAGTGTTTGAGAATGGTGAATAGGAGTATGACTAGACAGAAGAGAGTAGGGATGACAAGTTTTTGGGGCACAGTCCAAGTTGGGATCGTGTCTGGAATAAGACTGGGGCCTGATAAAAATGAGCGTTCATACAGAAGCTCAAATGGGCTATACCCTGTAGCATCCCAAGGACAGGCCCGAATTTTGAGAAGGGAAAGTGGTAAAAGTATTGTCTAGTCTTTTTTAAGTCAGTGGCTGAGCTTGGTGAGGTGTGATTTTAAAAGACCATTAGCCCGTTCTACCTTTCCTGAAGATTGAGGATGGTAAGGGGTATGAAAATTCCACTGAATAATAAGAGCCTGAGAAACTGGTTGGGTGATTTAACTAACAAAGGCTGGTCCATTATTGGACTGTATAGAGGTAGGAAGGTCAAACCGAGGAATTATGCCTGACAGAAGGGAAGAAATGACCACGGTGGCCTTCGCAGACCCTATGGGAAAGGCCTCTATCCATCCAGTGAAAGTGTCTACCCAGACCAAGAGGTATTTTAGTTTCCTGACTCAGGGCATGTGAGTAAAGTCAATTTGCAAGTCCTGGGCAGGGGCAAATCCCCGAGCTTGATGTGTAGGGAAGGGAGGGGGCCTGAACAATCCCTGAGGATTAGTAGAATAGCAGATGGAACACTGAGAAGTGATTTCCTTGAGGATAGATTCCCACGATGGAAAGGAAATGAGAGGTTCTAAGAGACAGGCAAGCAGCTTGTAACCTACATGGAAGAAGTTATGAAATGACGACAGAATAGAATGGGCCCGTGAGGCTGGAAGGAGATATTTTCCTTGGTCCAAGAACCATTTGCCTTGTGTGGGAAGAAATTGATAGGTGGAAGTTTCAGCGAGGGAGTAGGTGGGAGTGGCCAGATGAGAAGGAGAAAAACTGCAGTGGGGGACAGAAGTTGGAATGCTAGCTGCTTTTTAGCTACCATATCAGCATAAGCATTGCCCTGAGCAATGGGATCTGATGCCTTTTGATGGCCCTTGCAGTGAATGACTCCAGCTTCCTTTGGAAGTAAAGCAGCTTTGAGAAGAGTTTTTATTAAAGAGGCATTAATGATGGAGGACCCTTGCATAGTGAGGAAATTTCTTTCTACCCATATAACAGCATGGTGGTGCAGGATATGGAAGGCATATTTAGAGTCAGTATAAATATTGATGTTTAATCTTTTTGCAAGAGTGAGGGCTCGAGTTAAGGCAATGAGTTTGGCTTATTGAGAGGTAGTGGAGGGGAGCAGAAAATATGTGCATCAGGTGTGAGGAAGAAAATAGATTTTGGAAGTTATGAGAACTCTAGAGAGTGAGTTGAGCATAGTTTGTGATTTTGAGGGCCTCTAAAAGTATTAAGGAAGTGGCAGCTGCCACACACAGACATAAGGCTAAGCTAAAACAGTAAGGTCAAGTTGTTTGGATAAAAAGGCCATAGGGCATGGTCCCGATCCTTGTGTAAGAATTTTGACCTCACAGCCCTGCACTTTGACTGTGTGTAATGAAAAAGGATTGGGATGAGTTAGGGAGAGCTAGTGTGGGAGCAGCTTCTAGGGCTATTTTTAAGGAATGGAAAGGAGTGGTCAAAGGATTTAGGATCTGTGGGGTCAGCTAGGTTTCCTTTTGTGAGTTTACATCATGGTTTAGTCAAGATGGTAAAACTAGGTATCCAAAGGTGGAAGTACCTAACCAGCCTACGAAGGAAGGAGTTGTTATTTTGTAGAAGGGGTTGGGGTTTGGGAGATTAGCCAGACATGATCAGCAGAGAGAGCACGTGTGTTTTTATGAGAATTATGCCAAGATAGGTAACAGATGAGGAAGAAATTTGGGCTTCACTGAAGTAATAGGGGCTGTCTGCGAAGTCTTGCAGCAGTACAGCCCAAGTAATTTCCTGAGCCTGATGGGTGTCAGGGTCAGTCCAAGTGAAATTGAAAAAAGAGGCTGGGATGAAGGATGTAAAGGAATAGTAAACAAAGCATGTTTGAGATCCAGAACAGAATAATGGGTTGTGGAGGGAGGTATCGAGGATAGGAGAGTAAATGGGTTTCACACCACAAGGTGGATAGGCAAAACAATTTGGTTGATAAGGCACAGATTCTGAAGTAACCTGTAAGACTTGTCTGGTTTTTGGACAGGTAAAATGGGGGAATTGTAAGGGGAGTTTACAGGTTTTAGAAGCCCATACTGTAGCAGGCGAGTGATAAAAGGCTTCAATCCCGGGGCCGGGCGCGGTGGCTCAAGCCTGTAATCCCAGCACTTTGGGAGGCCGAGACGGGCGGATCACGAGGTCAGGAGATCAAGACCATCCTGGCTAACAGGGTGAAACCCCTTCTCTACTGAAAATACAAAAAAAAAACTAGCCGGGCGAGGTGGCGGCGCCTGTAGTCCCAGCTACTAGGGAGGCTGAGGCAGGAGAATGGCGTGAACCCGGGAGGCGGAGCTTGCAGTGAGCTGAGATCCCGCCACTGCACTCCAGCCTGGGTGACAGAGCGAGACTCCGTCTCAAAAAAAAAAAAAAAAAAAAAAAAAAAAAAAAAAAAAAAAAAAAGGCTTCAATCCCTTTAAAGGCTGTTGTGGGATGGGATACTGGCATTGAGCGGGGTAAGGGTGATTAGGTTTTAATGGGATAGTAATAGGCTGGTGATCAGTTGCCAGGGAGGGAGTAGAGGTATCCCATACTTGTGGGTTAAGTTTGGGGGATACGAGAGGAAGGCACGAAGAAGGCTATGGGTTGGGAAGCAGGGTAGCAATGAGATGTGGCTGTAGTCCAGGAATAGTCAGGGAAGCAGACAATTTGGTTTAAATACCTCGGCCTAATAAGGGAAGTGGGCAGGTGGGGTAACTAAAGAAGAGTGCATAAAAGAATGTTGTCCAAGTTAGCACCAGAGTGTGGGAATTTTAAGGGGTTTAGAAGCCTGGCCATCAATACCCACAACAGTTATGGAGGCAAGGGAAACAGGTCCTTGAAAAGAAGACAATGTGGAGTGGGTAGCCTCCGTATTGATTAAGAAGGGGACAGACTTACCCTCAACTGTAAGAGTTACCCAAAGCATCTGGGATGGTCCAGGAAGCTTCCAAGGCGATCGGGTAGCATCAGTCTTCGGCCGCTAAGCCGAAAAGATCTGGGAAGGAGTCAGTCAGAGCCTTGGGTCAGTTGGACAGTCCAATTTCCAGTGGGGTCCCGTACAGATGGGATACGTCTTAGGGGGAATCCTGGGCTACGGGCATTCCTTGGCCCAGTGGCCAGATTTCCAGCACTTGAAGCAAGATCCTGGGGGAGAAAGTCCTGAAGGAATGCCTGGCCACTGTGGCTTAGGCGTTTTGAAGTTCTTGTGTGCTGGAGATGTGGCTGGGGTTTCTCTCACAGAGGAGGCAAGGATTGCAACTCTTCTCTATTATTGTACACCTTGAAGGCAAGGTTAATTAAGTCCTGTTGTGGAGTTTGAGGGCTGGAACTTAATTTTTGGTGTTTTATTTAATGTCAGGAGTGGATTGGGTAATACAATGTATATTGAGAATAAGACAGCCTTTTGGCCTTTCAGGGTCTAGGGCAGTAAAGCGTCTCAGGGTTGTTGCCAAACAAGCCATGAACTTGGCTGGGTTTTTATATTTGATGAAAAAGAGCCTAAATGCTAACTGATTTGGGAGAGGCCAGATAAAGAAAAAGGAGCATTAACCTTGACTATGTCTTCAGCTCCAGCCACCTTTTTAAGAGGTAATTGCTGGGGAGGTGGGGGAGGGCTAGTCGCAGAATGAAACTGTAAGTCGGACCAGGTGTGAGGAGGGGAGGTGATAAAAGGATTATAGGGTGGGGGAGTGGAGGCTGAGGAAGAATTGGGACCTCGCTTGGCCTGGCGAGGAGCAGCCTGGGGAGGAGGGGAGAGGTCAGATGGGTCTGTAAAAAAGGAAGATTAGAAAGACTCAGCAACTCTTGGGGTTGGGACTGAGGGGACAGGTGGGAGGGAAAGAAGGAAGATTGGGACGAGTTGCATTGGGAACAGAGACCAGGGAGGGACCCATGTGTAAAAGAATGCCTGGACATCAGGCACCTCAGACTATTTGCCCATTTTATGACAAGAATTATCTAGATCTTGTAGGATGGAGAAATTGAAAGTGCCGTTTTCTGGCTATTTGGAACCATTGTCGAGTTTGTGTTGGGGCCAAGTGGTGTTGCAGAAGAAAATAAGGCATTTAGGTTTTAGGTCAGGTGTGACTTGAAGAGGTTTTAAGTTCTTGAGAACACAGGCTAAGGGAGAAGAAGGAGGCATGGAGGGTGGAAGGTTGCCCATAGTGAAGGAGGCAAGTCCAGAGAAAAGAGAGGGTAGAGACACAGAGAGAGGGGATGGGGGTGCTTGCCCCCCAAGAAAGTGGAGAGAAGAGAGGGTAGAGACAAGGAGAGAAGGGGTGGGGTGAGCAGCCCTAGGCTGCAATGTGGGTGAGCAGCCAAAGCAGGCATCCCTGCAATTGACTTGCCACCAAGGGAATGTGGATGAATGACCAAGGCAGGCGTCCCTGCAGTGATCAGACACCAATGAATGTGGGTGAATAACCAGGCAGGCGTCCCTGCAGGGATTAAACACCAAGGGAAGACTGTCTTCCCGAGTCGGTGACCGGTGCCGGAGTTTTGGATTCACAGATAAAATGCGTCTCCTCTGTCTCTACCAGAAAAGGAAAGGAACTGAAATTAAGAGAAGGGAGAGATTGAAGTGTGGCACCAAGATTGAAAGGAGAAAGAGGTTGAGGGATAGTGAGAGAGGTTGGAGAAGAGAGTAAAGAGAGGCTGCTTACCCGATTTAAAATTGGTGAGATGTTCTTGGGGCTGGTTGGTCTGAGGACCTGAGGTCGTAAGTGGATCTTTCTCATGCAGCAAAGAGCAGGAGGACAGGGGATTGATCTCCCAAGGGAGGTACCCCAATCTGAGTCACGGCACCAAGTTTCACTAGCATCTGTGTGAAGAGACCACCAAACAGACTTTGTGTGAGCAGCAAGGCTGTTTATTTCACCTGGTTGCAGGCGGGCTGAATTTGAGAAGAGAGTCAGCAAGGGAGATAGGGGTGGGGCTGTTTTATAATATTTGGGTAGGTAGTGGAAAATTACAGTCAAAGGGGGTTGTTTCCTGGCTGGCAGGGGTGGGGTTCACAAGGTGCTCAGTGGGAGAGCTTTTGAGCCAGGATGAGCCAGGAGAAGGAATTTCACAAGGTAATGTCATCATTTAAGGCAGGAACAGGCCATTTTCACTTCTTTTGTGATCCTTCAGTTACTTCAGGCCATCTGGATGTATATGTGCAGGTCACAGGGGATATGATGGCTTAGCTTGGGCTCAGAGGCCTGACAGTCAGAACACAGCTTGGTTTTAAATATTTTAGGGAGACAGGAGACATCAATCAACATGTGTAACATGAACATTGGTTTGGTCCACAATCTAAGCAAAGTCAGGACAACTTGAAGCGGGGAGAGGCTTCCAGGTCACAAGTAGGTGAGAGAAAAATGGTTGCATTCTTCTGCATTTCTGATGAGCCTCTCCAAAGGAGGCAATCAGATATGCATTTATCTCAGTGAGCACAGGGATGACTTTGAATAGAATGGGAGGCAGGTTTACCCTAAGCAGTTCCCAGCTTGACTTTTCCCTTTAGCTTAGTGATGTTGGGGGCCCAAGATATTTTTCTTTCACAATAAATAGTAATTATTTACATTTATACCACTGATTTTTAACATTGTACTGAAAGTCCTAGCTAATGCAATAAGACAAGGAAAGAAAATAAAAGGCACACCGATTAGAAAGGAAGAAATGAACGTCTTTTTTTTTAAGATGACATGATTGTGTCCATAGAAAATCCCTCCACATCAACAAAAAACCCTCCTGAGACTAATAAATGATTATAACAAGGTTGCAAGATGCAAGATTAATATATACAAGTCATTGCTTTTCTATATATCAATAATGAATAGTTGAAATTTGATATTAAAAAGATAATGCTATTTATATTAGCACCAAGAAAAATGAAATACTTAGGTACAAATCTAACAACATATGTTCAAAATCTATGTGAGGAGAACTACAAAATTCTAATGAAATAAATAAAAGATCTAAATAAATGGAAAGATATTCCATGTTCATGGATAGAAAGACACAATATTGTTATCAGTTCTTCCCAATTTGATCCACAGATTCAGTGCAATCCCAATCAAAATCCCAGCAAGTTATTTTGTGAATATTGACAATCACATTCTCAAACGTAGATTGAAAGGCATGGCTCAGAATAGTTAATATAACATCCAGGAGAAAAACTTAGAGGACTTCAAGACTTGCTACAAAGCTGCAGTAACAGACAGTGTGGTATTAGAAAAATAATAGACAAAATACAAAAATTAGCAGGGCATGGTGGTACGCACCTGAAATCCTAGCTACTCAGGAGGCTGAGGCAGGAGAATCCCTTGAACCTGGGAAGTGGAGGTTGCAGTGAGTGAAGATCATGCCTTTTGTCCCTCCAAATCCCTGGCAACCACAAAACTTTTTCCTCCAGATCAGAGAGCCCAGAAATAGACTCTACAAATATAATTGACTGATCTTTGACAAAAGAGCAAAGGCAATCTAATGGAGAAAGATAGTCTTTTCAACAAACGGTGCTGTGATGACCAGATACACCTGCCAACAAATGCATATAGACACAGACTTACACGCTTCACAAAAAATAAGTCAAAACGGGATGATAAACCTAAGTGTAAACCACAAAACTATTAAACTTTTAAGGATAATGTGTCTTAATGTAATTTAATGTAACTTAATTTAGGAGAGCTAAGTAATTAAACATGAGGCCAAAGTACATAAGAAAGCAGCAGCCTTTTATTGCAAATATGCACACACTCTCAGGCAAGGTTCTCTGGTCCTCAGGTGTGGGGGGCCAGGGAAGTTGCGCCGGCACTCTCGGGTGAGGTTCTCCGGGCCACGAATGCGGGGGCCGAAGAAGTCACATCGGCTCCTGCTGGCGGCAGACTTTTATGCATTGGTACTGGAAGGGGGAGGGCAGTGGGCGGGATAAGGGCATGATAGGGGTGTCTCCATAGGCGTGACGGGGTAAGTTGCGATCTCTTCAGATTGACGTCACCTGGCGCATGCTCAGTCGATCTGCATCTTCCCAGGCGCGGGCTGCATTTTCCCACACGCGGGAAAGTTGATGAGGAAGAACCCAGAAGCAACATGGATTGTGCCTTCTTGTTCACCTTCCTCCATCTTGTCCTTTCTCCCTCACCCAAACAGTCCAACCTCTTATTGATTATAAGAATTTAGGGCACCATTGTCTGTCTGGCTGCCTCCTGCAGTTAAGGGGCGTAGTTAGGGTCTGAGGTTGGCAGTTGGGTGTAGGGATGCAGGAGCATTTGATTGAAGGTGACTCGGGTGATTTCTTGGACCCTGGCTCGGAGAAATTTTATTAGAATGGGAGCAAGACATAACATAAGACAGAGGACTAGTATGGGAATTAGGAATGGAAGCATCTGCTTAACAGCTTCTGTATTTTTTGTCCATGAGATTTTACAGCTGAGGTTAAATTTTGTAGGGCCTGTACACCCTTAGGGAGTTGTACTTGCTGAGCATATATTCTCTTTACCTGGATGGTTGTGGTGGGATATGAGGAAGAAGTTGATGCATATAGTCCACCTTTAACTCCCTGGGCCCACCAAGGGTCCCAGAGATCATTAATAATAAGACTATATGTTCCTGGCGAAGGGCTTTGAAACATTCTTATGTTGGGATTGTGCATTGAAGTCATACAAAGGATGGATTTTGCAGTAATTGTATGGACACCCTAGGTTGGTTTCTTGCCAGTAGTTTTTACAATTATATTCTGTTTGGTCGTACAAGAAACATATGGCTGGGAGGCCTCCAGTGATGGAACTTAGGGAAAAGTTTAGGGAGAGGGCAGATTGACAGCCCTGGGGGGGACATTCTGCAGTGCCCTGCATGACTGAGTGTACCTGGTTGTCTGTAGACCAGGTTTCAGTTATAGAAAATTTCGATACAAAGTTAGGATTAGTAGGAGTAACTAGGGGGATTAGAGTGAACCATAATAATGGTGGCAAAAGTGTAGAGAGTAAGTTCAACATTGCTGAAATCACAAAGGGCACCCTGCCAAGCTAGGTCTTCTATGAGTAAAAAGTCGGGAGACCCACTGGTTGGGGGATGGGTCGGGCAGGAGGGTATCTATGGGGTTTGTGAGGGAAAAATCAGTTAAGATGAAGAATAGTGAGGAAACAGGAAAATTTGAGGCGGGTGTGGCTCATCTAGCTTATTTCTATCTTGGTTATTTTTAGACGGGTGGGCAACAGTTGGGTGGACTGCCACTTAGCCTGAGAGGGGCTAGGCTCTCTTCAACTGGGTAAAATGGACCCAGGAACTGTGACCTAAAAGCTTGGCTGCTGTAGAAGTGGTAAGAATTACTGTATATGGGCTCTTCCACTTAGGAATAAGGCCCTTTGCATGTAGATCCTTGAGTAGAACCTGGTCACCTGGAGAAAGGGCCGAGGGGGTGTCTGGATTTCCTTGTGTAGGTGGGGGAAGTGACCTTTTGGCGTGTTCTCTAAGTAATTGTCTTGAGAGAGAGATAGGGCAAGTAGGGTGCCAACGGTGTGGGAAGAATAGGAAGTTCTTGTAATGCAAGAGAGCACCCGTAAACTAGTTCAAATGGGCTAAGGCCTGTAGGGCTTCTAGGTGTCGCCCGTAGTCTGGTAAGGGCAAGGGAAAGTAGGGTTACCCATGATTGACGTGTCTCTATGGAGAGTTTGGTTAAGATGTCTCATCCTAAGAGGGGGGTGGGACACGAGGGCATGATGAGGAAAGAGTGGGCAAAACATGCACAGTCCAGGCAACAGTTTAACATTGAGTTCTGGCGAGGGTTAAACAGTTTGCCATCTACCTCAACTACTAAGATAGTGGATGGCTGGCTAGGACCTCCATAGGTTGGCAAAACAGAATAGGTAGCCTCCGTATTGATGAGAAAAGAAATTGGCTTACCCGCTACCTGTAGAGTTACCCTAGGCTCAGCGAGGGTGGCCGGGGTCTCCGAGTGTGAGCACCATCAGTCGTCGTCCAGGTGTAGGAGCTGGAAGGAGCCTTCTGACCCTCAAGGAGAGGCACCACGTTGAGGCACAATGCCTGCCCTGCTGGCGGGGCAATCAGACTTCCAGTATCCTTCCTGTTGGCAGGTTGGGCACGGTGTGTGGTAGGCAGGTGAGGATTTGGACACTGTTTTGCCTAATGCTCAGTTGTGCCACACTTAAAGCATGGACGAGATGGAGTGGCCGGCTTGGCCTGGGGACACTGGTTTGCCTAGTGTCCTGGGTCTCTGCATTTATAGCAGGAGCCATTAAGAGACTTATCTTTGGTTTTCCCTGCGGGCAAAGTGGGCAACACGGGTTGTAGGGCAGCCACTAGAGCTTGTGCCTGGAGGGCGGCATTTTGTTCTACTCTGGCTTGTCGAAGAGCCTCAGCTGTTTCCTCTCTAGAGTTAAAAACTTTGAAAGCTAGCTTGACTAAGTCCTGAATGGGGGTTTGAGGTCCGTCCTCTACCTTTCTTAATTTTTTCAGATGTTGGGGCCGACTGGGAAATAAAATAAGTGGCAAGGACAGTAGCTCCTGCTGGAGAGGTAGGATCTAGTCGGGTAAATTGGACAAGTGCCTCTGTAAGGCGATTTAAAAAGGAGGCAGGATTTTCCTCTGAGTATTGAATAACCTCCTGTAACTTATTAAAATTTACTATTTTGTTAGAGGCTGCCTGCATGCCAGCTAAGAGGTATTGTATCATAAGGTCTCTTCTGCTACACCCGGGTTGTTGAGGTTAGTAGACAGCTTGTTCGCCTACCAGGCTGGCCAGGTCAGTTAAGTGCAACTGGTCTGCATGCTGCCTGGCGGCTGCAAGAACACGCTCTGCTTCCTCTGGGTTAAGACTGGAAGTAAGAATGACATGTAAGTCATGCCAGGTAAGGTCATATGCCTGGCCTAGGTATCGAAACTCTTTGGAATATTGGGTGGGGTTGGCTGAGAAGTTGCTGAGTCATTCTTCAATTTTGGAAAGGTCAGCCAGGGAAAAGGGGACATGGACTCTAACCACGCCCTCGGCTCTAGCAACTTCTTGGAGGGGGTGCCAACAAACTAGCAGGGGAGGTTGGAACAGACTGACCAGTAGGGTAGGTTGAGACTGGCTGACCGGTAGCGGGGGTTGGGGCAGGCTGACTGGTAGAGGGCTGACTAGTGGGGGCCGCTACTGCGGTCTTGGAGAGAGTGTGGGCGGAAATGGGAGAGGTAAGAGGAGTGGCTGAAGGAGGGGCGGTAGGAGGAGCACAAGGAGGGGCGTTGGTAGGTCAGGAGGGAGGTGCCCTGCCATCGGCCCCATCTGAGATGGAAGTAGAATCTTCCTCTGCTTGTGGTGTGGGGGCCAAGGGCTGGGTTTTAGCTAACAAGACCTGGGCCATTGAACACTGGGCGCACAGGTCTGGGCGAGAGTGCAAGTCCCAAAAGCCTTGGACATAGATAATCTCTGACCACTTTCCAAGCCTTTGGCAGAAATTAGACAAATCAAGTAAAATATTATAGTCAAGGGTTCCTTCTGGTGGCCATTGAGACTGATTATCTAACTTGTATTGTGGCCATGCCACCGTGGAGAGGAAAATTAGTCACTTTCGTTTAAGATCTTGCTCTAATTGTAAAGTTTTGAGATTAGCCAGAAGACACCCTAAAGGGGTGTCTCTTGGTATTTTGGATTGGGGATTTCCCATTGCCTTCCTCTCATGGTAGGCAGAAACCGAACTCTATCTGGCTACAAAGCATCCTTTGGAGCCACTAGAGACCAGAAGGCTCCTGGAGCCGGAATGGAGATTACCTCCAGGCGGACGTCTCTGTCCTGGACGGGTCTCAGGCGGATTGGAATGGAGGTCCTTTGAGCAGATGTCTCTACCTTTGGGAACTTCCCTGTGAGTCACCTGGTGACCAAAAGCCTTGGGCCTGCGCAGGACTTCTGGCCAAGGAGTATGAGAGGGAGGCAAGAGGTACTCACCCCTAGGAGACTTGGAGGTGTGGAAAGCGATGTCTAGGTCCTGGTCCATCTGCGGTGTGGAAGGAGGAGGCTCCTCGGACCTTGGAGGCCCTGAGGAGGGGTCTCCTCCCGGGTTTTGACACCACCTGTCTTAATTTAATTTAATGTAACTTAATTTAGGAGAGCTAAGTAATTAAACATGAGGCCAAAGTACATAAGAAAGCGGCAGCCTTTTATTACAAATATGCACACACTCTGGGGCAAGGTTCTCTGGTCCTCAGGTGTGGGGGGCCAGGGAAGTCGCGCCGGCGCTCTCGGGTGAGGTTCTCCCGTCCACGAATGCAGAGGAGGAAGAAGTCATACCGGCTCCTGCCGGTGGCGGACTTTTATGCATTGGTACTGGAAGGGGGAGGGCAGTGGGCGGGATAAGGGCGTGATAGGGGCGTCTCCATTGGCGTGGCGGGGTAAGTTGCGATCTCTTCGGATTGACGTCACCTGGCGCATGCTCGGTTGATCTGCATCTTCCCGGGGGCGGGCTGCATTTTCCTGCACGTGGGAAAGTTGGTGAGGAAGAACCCAGAAGCAACATGGATTGTGCCTTCTTGTTCACCTTCCTCCATCTTGTCCTTTCTCCCTCACCCAAACAATAAGAGAAAGCCTAAGGGTTTGGCAATGACTTTTTAGATGGGACAACAAAAGCATGATCCATGAAAGAAAAAATTGGTAAGTTTGGCTTCATTAAAATTCATCACATCTGGTTGTGAGAGGTACTGTTGAGGGATGAAAAGACAAGCCACATATTGGAAGAAAAAGATTTTCAAACCACACGTCTGGTAAAGGACTTGTGTCTAAAACCCAAAAAACTAAAACTCAACAATAAGAAAACAACCCAATTAAAAATGGTCAAGAGATCTGGACAGACACCTCACCAAAGAAGATATACAAAGCAGAGATGGATAAACTATGGAACATGCATACAGTGGAATACCATTTAGCAATGAAAAGAATTGATCTATTGGCCGAGCGCACTGGCTCACGCCTTTAATCCCAGCACTTTGGGAGGCCAAGGCGGGTGAATCACGAGGTCAGGAGTTCGAGATCAGCCTGACCAACATGGTGAAACCCCGTCTGTACTAAAAATACAAAAATTAGCAGGGCATAGTGGTGCGCACCTGAAGTCATAGCTACTCAGGAGACTGAGGCAGGAGAATTGCTTGAACCCGGGAGGTGGAAGTTGCAGTGAGCCAAGATCATGCCTCTGCATTCCAGCCTGGGTGACACAGTGAGACTCTGTCCCCCCGCCCCCCAAAAAAGAATTGAGCTATTAAGCCATGAACAGATATATTAAATGCATGTTAGTAAATGAAAGAAATCAATCTGAAAAGGCTACCTACTGCATGATTCCAAATGAATGACATTCTAGAAAAGGCAAAACTATGGAGACAGTAAAAAGATCTGTGGTTGCCAGGGATTTGGAGGGACAAAAGGAGGGATGAAGAGTGAGCATACTGTAACGATGGATACTTGACATAATCACTGGTCAAAACCCACAGAATGCACACCACCAAGAGTGAACCGTAATATAAACTGTGCATTTTGATTAATAATAATGTATCAATTGGCTCATCAATTGCAACAGAGATACCATGCTAATGCAAGATAGAAATCATTGAGGAAATTGTGCTTGGGCATATTTGGGAACTTTATATACTTTCTGGTCAATTTTTCTGTAAAATCAAAACTACTCTAAAAAACAAAAACAAAAACAAAAAAAAAGCCTACTAATTAAAGAGAGAAAAGGTCTTTAAGATTCATCTGCAGTCCCCGGACCTGCATTTAGAGCCCTGCACAGCAGTGGGACACTAGCTGTGACCTCCTGTGGCCTCCTGCTGTGGAGAGAGGCCCCTGTGTAAGTGGCTCTGTGTCTGACGCCCCTACAGGGTGGTCTGCATTGCGTCCCTGGCCTGTGGTATCCAGGGAGGGCCGATGGGTATCAGGCCAAGACACCTGCCTTTACTTGCTTCTCCCTCTGCTCTCCCTTCCATGGAGCCCCCTTCATCTGCCCCCAAGTTGGTTTCATCCCCCCAAACAGGCAACATGGCCAGGAAGGCTTCCCGTGGGCTGCTCTCTCAGGCAGTTCCTCGAAGCTGGTGTTTCGATGCTTTTGTGGTTCTTCCTTCATTGTACTCATCTATTGTTTCTTCCTGCTGCCCATTGCAGGCATGCAGAATGCTCTCCAGGGCTGATGGTTTGTGGACTGGAGGGCAAGAAATCTTACCTTGTCCTCCTTCAGCTTCCACATCCCTCCTCGATACAAACCTTCCCAGATTGTTAGGGGAACAGGAGCGGCACCGGGCTGTGTGACTGGGCATCTTCCACCGTGTCTGTGTGCATGCGTGTGCATGCGTGTGTGAGGACATGTTGTCAGATTGAAGTGCACCCCCTTCTGCCCTCCTGCATGGGTCTACGTGTGTATGCGTCTCCCCGAGAGGACTGGCATGCCCGTGTGAATGTCCCTCCTTTTGTGTGTCCCATGTCCCTGGGTGCGCCTGTCTGTGGGTCTGTATAGGAGTGGCTTCCTGAGCCTTGTTTTACTTGTTTAAAAAGTTACAAAGACAAATAGCCTAGTTTTAACACTAAATAAAAGATTTTAACAGACCTTTCACCGAAGAAGACATACACATGGCTAGTAAGCATGTGAGACTCAGCACCGTGAGTCATGTGTGAAATGCAAGTGAGAAACCCCAATGAAATACCACTGCAGAATACCAGGTGCTGGTGAGGATGTGCAGAAACTGGAACCGTCATTATTGTTTGTGGACAAGCAAAATGGTATACACAGTTCAGAAAACCGTTTGACACTTTCTTTTTTTCTCTTGAGAGGGAGTTTCGCTCTTGTTGCCCATTCTGAAGTGCAATGGCGTGACCTTGACTCACTGCAAACTCCACCTCCCGGGTTCAAGTAATTCTCCTGTCTCAGCCTCCTGAGTAGCTGGGATTACAGATGCATGCCCCCACGCCCAGCTAATTTTTGTATTTTTAGTAGAGGTGGGGTTTCATCATATTTGTCAGGCTGGTCTGGAACTCCTGACCTCAGGTGATCCACCCACCTTGGCCTCTCAAAGTGTTGGGATTACAGGTGTGAAACACCACGCCCAGCTGACACTTTCTTAGTAGTTAAACATACATGTACTTATCCATGACCCAAAAATCCTACTTGTAAATATCTACCCAAGAGGAATGAAAAATGCATGTCTACAAAATACCTTATATACAGATGTTCAAAGCACATTCATTCCTAATAGCCCTAAACTGGAAACAACCCAAATGCCTACTTACTGGTGACTAGAGCATATCTATGCAATAGAACACTACTCAGCAATAAACAAGGACAAACTACTGATACACACAGTAACGTGGATAAACATCCCAAAATATTATGCTGAATGAAATCAGCCAGACACAAACAATGCCTAATACAGGAGCCCGTCTTTTCACAGAAAGCAGTGCAGTGGCTGCCTGTGGCCACAGGGTAGGGAGAGTTGACTATAAGTTCACATGGCAGAACTTTTGGTGAAATATTTCACTATGATTAGTCAAACCTCATGAAATCATACCTCAATCAAGTCAATTAAAAATATTTTAATGTATGCTAAAATAGGTGGTTATTTGGGAAGAGATAGAGTATCTTCAAAGTGAGTGAATAAACTCTGTCCCTTATTGTTTATTAATAATTATGGCGGCCGGGCACGGTGGCTCACGCCTGTAATCCCAGCACTTTGGGAGGCCGAGGTGGGCGGATCACAAGGTCAGGAGATCGAGACCATGGTGAAACCCCGTCTCTACTAAAAATACAAAAAATTAGCTGGGCGCGGTGGCAGGCACCTGTAATCCCAGCTACTCGAGAGGCTGAGGCAGGAGAATGGCGGGAACCCAGGAGGCGGAGCTTGCAGTGAGCCGAGATCGCACCACTGCACTCCAGCCTGGGCGACAGAGCGAGACTCTGTCTCAAAAAAAAAATAATAATTATTATTATTATTATTATGGCTTGCAACTA
>NC_045439.1:5155736-5243732 GCF_002776525.5 Piliocolobus tephrosceles | reverse complement strand
CTTGGGAGGCGGAGCTTGCAGTGAGCCGAGATCGCACCACTGCACTCCAGCCTGGGCGACAGAGCGAGACTCTGTCTCAAAAAAAAAATAATAATTATTATTATTATTATTATGGCTTGCAACTATATCTTTCATAATGGAATGGGCTGCAAGAAGGCCAAATTAGAGAAGCAACCAAAAGCATAGAAATTCAACATAAAAGTTCCAAATTGATTGTAAAATTTAATCAACAAACGAGAAGTGCCTACCCAAAAAGATGATCATTCAAACCAGTATTGGCATTCTTTGCCCTGGTGCCCCTGGCCAGTGTACGTTGGTGTAAATCAGCACCCTGGATGAGTGACCTTGAAAATCTACGTCCGAACCTTGCCTAGTTACAAACCAGATGTGTAGCCTCAGACAAGTCAGTTAATGCTGGCTCATAATAATTCTAGACATCTTGGTCTGAAATATGCAATGCCATTGTAGGATATAATAAATTCCTCTTCAAAGGTTTTAGCCTGTAAAGTGTTAAGTACAATGAGCTCTGAGATCCTCTCCAAAGAACTAATGTATCAGTATGTTCAGCTCCCCTGTTCTTTGTTCTTCATTTTGAAGGTTAACTTCCTTGTTCTCCTTGTCTCCTTGCCCCTAGTCTCAGTAAACAACCTACCAGTTCTAATCAGTAGTTCACATCTGTTCCCCTGGTCACCTGATCCATCCTGAGTCACCCTTGGTCACCTGCTCTGTCCTGAGTCACCCTTGGTCACCTGCTCAGACCTTAGTCATCCTTGGTCACCTGCTCTGTTCTTAGTCATCCTGAGTCACCTGTTTTGTAACTGTCCTTCCTGCCAAACTACTCTCCCTGCCACTCTGGCTCTCTTTAAAATAGCCAATCAGAATTAGCTTAGACTGTGTGGTCCGACCTTAGCTAATAGAGGAATGACACAGCAGTAGGGGCTACCTGCATCAGGGATAAGAACCCTTTTCCCTCCTTTATCCAGGTGTACTCTTGCCATTGCGCCATCCATGAGGCACACCCTTCTATAGAAATAAAATTGCCTTGCTGAGAAAATTTACTTTATGTTTGGGTGTTATTTCTTTGGCGACACTGAAAATTTATTTCTAACACATTTGCAGGTCTGCCCAGGATTCCCATTCTCCTCTGGGGAAGGGTCTCGTCCTTTCCTGTGAGGAGGCACACCCTGTTGCCACATTGTGGTGGCCTCAGGGGTAAGGAATTGGGACCCACCCAGTGTCATGAATAAAGCCAGAATCTCAGCAACGCAGGAAGAAAAGTCCCACAAATACATACCACAGTGACCAGGTAACTCTGTGTACAGACCAAGGTAAGAAATGCCATGGGGATGGTGAAGTATTTCCTTGGTGGATCAGGAACAAGATAAGAAAAGCCACAGGGGCAGTGAAGTATTCCTTGGTTGGGACATATCAAGGTAAAAAAAGCCATGGGGGGCGGTGAGGTATTCTTTGGTGGTCAGGACACCCTGGAGGTTGAAAGTGTGTGAGTAAAACACACAATTGAGTGTGTAGCGAGTGCAGAGTCCGGATCTGGTTCTGCAGTCACCTCACATGGCTCATGCTAAGAAGGACCTGAAAATCCGCACAAGGGAAGTTGACAGACAAGGATGAATCGGAAGCTGGAGGGTGAGAGGTTAAGCCCTACAGACTTGCTAGGGTGCAAGAAATTTCTAATAAGAGAGATTGAGCCCCATGGACTCAGGGAAAAACACATTCTCCAGGATGGGAAATACAGCAAGCAAAGATAGGAAAGATCGTGATCATGATAATATCCCCTCTAACAGCCCTCTAGGCCTAATGTTAGAATGAATATTAGAAAGATAATGGAAGGTCCAAACACAAGAAAAAGTAGCAAATGATAAAATACTGCTGTTTTATTTGGACTAAAGAACCTTCCTCTCCAGCTGCCGCCCCAGACCCTTCCCCTAAACCTAAAAAAAAAAAAAAAGGAGTTTAAACCACTCTAAGATGCCCCTTATGGAGTGGCAGATCAAATTGATCAGTTTTAGGACCCCAGTTATATACTTGGGCCAAGTTAATGTCTATCTTAGGCATCTTATTCTCAGGAGAAGAGAGGAGCATGATACGCAGGGCCGCTATGACCATTTGGGGATATAAACACCCTCCTGGTCAGAATGTCCCAGCAGCTGAACAAAAATTCCCAGCCCAGGATCCTCAATGGGATAACAACAATATAACCCATCAAGGAAATATGAAAGACCTTAGGGAGATGGTAATAAAAAGCATTTGAGAACTGGGGCCCCGCACCCAGAATCTTACCAACGGCTTTAATATAAAACAGGGAAAAGATGTGGGACCAACAGAATTTTTAGGAAGTCTTAAAGAGCAAAAGAGAAAATACGCTGACCTGGAATCAGAAGACCCCCTTAGACAAGGAATGTTAAAGCTCCACTTTGTTACCAATAGCTGGCCAGACATTACTAAGAAATTACGGAACAAATGTTTCAAAAGTGGAAAAATAGATCACTTTAAAAGACAATGTCCCAAATGGGAAAAGGAAGAAAATGTCATCCCACTTATGGCTTTTGAAGAAGACTAGGGAAGTCAGGGGCTCTATCTTTTTATCTTGAGTCCCACCAAGAGCCCTTGATAAATTTAGAAGTGGGACCTAAACCTGAGCTTATTACCTTTTTAATCAATTCAGGAGCAGCTCACTTCTCAGTTTATCTTCCATCTAGTGTAAGTTGTTCACAAGAAGAACTTTGTATCTCTGGGGTAAAAGGAGAGGAATTTAGAGCAAAAGTCTTAGAGCAGACAGAAGTGAAATATAAAAACTGATCAGCTAGTATTAAATTTCTGTTAATTCCGGAAGCAGGGACAAATCCATTAGGAAGAGATTTAATGCTAAAATTAGGCTTAGGCCTCCAAATCAATCATGGAGAATTTCTCCCCTCCCTAACTTTGCTTACCAC
The DNA here is from genome assembly GCF_002776525.5 of Piliocolobus tephrosceles. NCBI lineage: Eukaryota > Metazoa > Chordata > Mammalia > Primates > Cercopithecidae > Piliocolobus > Piliocolobus tephrosceles. Next base: position 5,240,781 of record NC_045439.1, on the reverse strand, counting down.
AACAGACAAAGAGCACATTCATCCCGAGGTTTGGTCAACAGACGGGAATGGAAGAAAGTTACAGATTCCTCTGATTCACGTTAAATTAGAAACCCCTGGGGAAGTAGTAAAGAGAACGCAATATCCTATTCCTTTAAAAGCCAGGGTAAATTTAAAACGTATAATTGATAATTGAAGGTCGTCTACGTGATGGGCTTCTTAAACTATATATGTCTCTCTATCACACTCCAATACTGCCTGTAAAGAAGCCAGATGGGTCATACGGGTTGGTGCAAGACCTTAGAGCTATGAATCAGGTAGTCCAAACCACCAGCCCTGTTGTTACTAGTAACTGCCCCTGTCCTAGCTTTACTCTCCCTAGAACTGCCCTATGATCCCTCTGTCAGTGTGAACAAGGGTGTAGCCTTAGATGTACTTACCCCAAAACACGGAAGTCACTGGCAACCTGTAGCCTTCCTATCAAAATCCTTAACCCCGTAACCCGCGGATGGCCCAAATGCATTCAATCTGTAGTGGCAACTGCTTTGCTAACAGAAGAATGTAGAAAAATAACTTTTGGAGGAAACCTCATTGTGATCACACCTCACCAGGTCAGAATTATCCTAAGTCGGAAAGCAAAAAGCTAGCTTACTGATTCAAGAATCTTAAAGCATGAGGCTATTCTGTTAGAAAAAAGATGATTTAACATTAATCACTGATAATTTGTTGAACCCAGAAGGTTTCCTAATAAGGAATCCAAATCTAAAGAGAGAGCACATGTTTAGATTTAATTGATTACCATACAAAGGTCCGATCAGATCTAGGAGAAACTCCTTCAGGATGGGAGGACTTATTTATAGATAGTTCCTCCCAGGTGGTTGAGGGAAAAACACACAATTGATATTCCGTAGTTGATAGAGAAACTCTTATAGAAGTAGAGTTAGGAAATTTGCCTAATAATTGGTCTGCTCAAACGTGCGAGCTGTTTGCACTCAGCCAAGACTTAACGTACTTACAGAACCAGGAACGAACCATCTACACCGATTCTAAGTACGCCTTTGGAGTGGCTTACACACTTGGAAAAAGTTGGACTTAACCAATTCTTATTAATAGCAAATGCCAAGACCTGGTCCACAAGGAACTAATCACCCAAGTATTAAATAACCTTCAGTGCCAAAAGAAATAGCTATTGTCCATGGCCTCAGACACCAGAAATGCCTTTCTTTTGGAAGTTGAGGAAATAACCTAGCAAATAACCTAGCAGATCAGATAGCCAAACAGGCTACCTTTCCTTAGCTGTACAACTGGCCTGCTTTGCAGCTAGGTAAAACCTAGGACACATGGAGTTAAATTCTAGAATAAGCCAGACCTTATCTGCACTTCTGTCTAGGTTCTAAACCCAGCACATAAGTAAAATCCCAAGCTTCCAAGGTTTACAACAAAAGTAGAGTATGCTAAAAGTTAGCAGTGTAACATGTATTATTCTAACTTCTAACCTTGTGAACTTAGGCAGTCTAGTCCACAGATACGAAGGAAGTTTGCTTTGGAAAAGAATGGCTATCATCTTTGACATTAAAAAAAGGAGAGTTTATGTAAAAAGAATATTATATGGTAAATTCTTACCCTAAAATAAATTGACTGGTTGTTTAAAGAAAGGGATGTTTACAACAAGTCAGAAAGTTAAGGCACGTCAAAGATTGTCTGTGGAAGTTGTGAAAAATGTTATTAAAGAGAATGTATGCAAGAAATGTTGTATAATTTAAAAGGAATTAGGCCTCCTCAATGTAGAACTATTGAAGAAACAATTTATGTGCAAGGTGTGTAAGGCAAGTAAAATATACTTTTGGTAAAAGGATTATAAGGAGGCATAAGAATGTGGATTTTTACCTACATTAAAAAGTTAAAAATTGTTTTGAAGATTTAAGTAAGTTTTGAAAAGTTAATTGTAAAGAAAGTGCTGTGTAAACATATTGGCTAAAGTTAAAGGGGTATCATCCAGTTTTTCTGTAAACTGGACATCAAAATAAAAGCACAATGGGTTTTTCTTAACGCACTAACTTGCTCTTTAACAAAAATTATAAAGGGTTAAAAAAAGTTTATAAAAATCTTACCTTATGATCAGACATTAAAATTGGATAACTATGTCTACAAGATTTTATTAAAATTGAGTTTAACATTAATAGCACACTAATATATAGGTGAAATTTAGCTTGTTTGGTATAAAATCACACAGGAAGCATTGTCAAATATAAAATGGTGTTTGGCTTTCTTTGGTCTAAAAACTAATAAGAAATAGGTGATAAAGAGAATTCCGAAGGAAAATGGATATCGCCAGACCAGAGAGAAGTGTTATCCAAACCCCTTATGAGGGAAATCTTGTTCCAACTGCATCAAGAGACCCAGTGGGGGCCCCAAGCCATGTGTGGCGCAGTTCTCAGAGTTTATGGGTGCACAGGAATTTATATCCTGGCCAAACGGGTTACAGACAGTTGCTTAGTGTATAAGAAAACGAATAAACAAACTATAAAAAGATTACCCTTTGCGGGTAGGAGTCCAGGCTTAAGGCAGTTCCAAAGTACCCAGATTCATTACATAGAGATGCCTCCAATTGGTTGTCTAAAGTATTTATTAGTAATAGTAGATCATCTTACTCATTGGGTAGAAGCTACTCCCTTTTCAAGTACAACTGCTAATAATGTAGTCAAGGCATTAGTTGAAAATTTTATACCCAAGTTTAGATTAATAGAAAACATTGATGCAGATAATAGGACTCATTTCACTGCACATGCCATTAAGAAATTAGCCCGGGTACTGGATATAACATGGGAATATCATACTCCCTGGTACCCACCTTCATCAAGAAGACTGGAAAGAATGAACCAAACTATAAAAAAGCCACCTAGCCAAATTAGTCTTAGAGACTCAGGTGCCATGGACGAGATGCCTTCCCATTGCCCTGTTGAGAATCCGAACTGCTGCTCCAAGAGATGTTGGCGTATCGCCTTATGAAGTGTTGTATAGGTTGCCCTGTTTGCACTCCACTGCTGACATTCCCACCTTCTAAACAGAAGATCAGTTTCTCGGAAATTATATACTTGGTTTATCTTCCACTTTCTCTTTCCTCAGAACTAAAGGTCTTTTAACACAGGTACCACCCCTAGAGTTTCCAGTATACAAACATCAGCCTGAGGACCACATCCTCATCAAAAGTTGGCGGGAAGGAAAACTTGAACTGGCTTGGGAAGTACCCTGCCTAGTGCTTCTAAGCACCGAGACTGCAGTTTGAACAGCAGAAAGGGGATGGACTCATCGCACCTGGGTCAAAAGAGCACCACCCCCTCCAGAATCATGGACAGCTATTCCAGGGCCAACTCCAACCAAGCTACAGCAAAAACAGGTTTGATCTTCTTATATTGCATCTCTTTCTTTTCCCTTTCTATTGCTAGTCCTCTCGTTAGTAATGTAACTAGGTCAAGTTTACCCCAAACCATTACTTTTGATGCTTGCCTTGTGATGCCCTGTGAAGATTTGCCAAACTAGAGGCAACTCTCCACTTCAGAAAAGTATCTTTATCCTTCCTAGCTCTCCTCAGACTGCAAATCGTTAACTGGGATGAGTTAATTTGGGAGGAGTTTGACGAAGATTCCAGTATGAACTGGGAATCTTGTCCTTCTAGAACAGAGCTTCTCTGCCAAAGTTGGTCCAATGCTCTATAAAATACTACAGAAGAAGGGTGGATCACCCCAACTAGTACTTGCAGTTTCTTAAAACCATATATTCATTTTACTAGACGAGTTTCCCCTCCCCATTGTCAGCTGAGCCAATGTAATCCAGCACAGATTACCATCTCTGTTCCCCAGAGTTCATCCCCTTCATCAAGCCATTTCTTTGGTGTAGGAGCACAAGTCTCAGGGAAGGACCCCATAGGATCTTTTGAAATGCACTTCATTGCCTCCTTACCTCCTGCACCCTCTTCTCTGTCTCCTAGGTTCTCTGCTAACCAAACCTTCTCTTGTTATATACCCAATGATAAAACCAAAGTAGCTGTTGTAAAGGTGAAAGATTTAAAACAAACTATAGCAATTGAAACAGGGTATAAGGATGTAAATTCTTAGCTGGGATAGATTAAATATTCTGTCTGCACGCTGAACAAAAGAGACTGTTAAGCTTGTGCGACAGGCAGGCCAGAGACCCAAATTGTCCCCTTTCCACTTGGGTGGTCCTCTCATGGACTGGGCATGAGCTGTATGGTAGCTCTCTTCCAGAACCCCACAGTCTGGGGCAATGAGTCATGCAAGACTCTTTCACTGCTGTTCCCTAAGGTCAAGAGCCCTGTAGGTCAGTCCTCATGGGCCATCCGGCCTCCAGCCCCTGATGTTAACTTCATCTCATGCCTTTCACAGCAGGAGGTAAAGTTAGCATTCCTTGGAGACTTAACAGGGTGCAGTGAAACCAAGGCTTTTCAAGAGTTTACCAATCAGTCAGCCCTTGTTCATCCTCAAGCAGGTGTGTGGTGGTATTGCAGGGGACTATTGCTGGGTACTTTGCAAGAAATTAGAGCAACACTTGTGCCCTAGTCCAGCTGGCCATCCCTTTCACCCTAGCATTCCATCAATATGATTAAGAAAATCATAAAAGAAGTGTTCAGCATGAGTCCTTTGACCCCTATGTTTATATAAATGCTATTGGAGTTCCATGAGGAGTATCAGACAAATTTAAAGCTCAAGATCAAATAGCTGCAGGATTTGACTCAATATTTTCATGAGTGACAATAAAAACGTAGACTGGATAAATTACACCTATTATAATCAGCAGGAGTTTCTTAATTACACCAGGAATGCTGTCAAAGGAATAGCAGAACAATTGAGGCCCACTAGCCAGATGGACTGGGAAAACAGAATGGCCCTAGATATGATATGAGCTGAAAAAGGTGGTGTTTGTGTTATGATTAAAACTCACTGTTGTACCTTTATCCCAAACAACACTGCCCCCTCTGGGAGCATAACAAGGGCCTTACAAAGACTTACTGCTTTATCCAATCTGTTAGCTAAAAATCCTGAAGTCAATAACCCTTTCTCAGGGTGGCTAGAAAAGTAGTTCAGTAAATGGAAAGAACTCATAGCCTCAATTCTTACTTCTCTTGCAGCTGTAATAGGTGTACTCATTCTTGTTAGGTGTTGTGTCATACCCTGTATCTGTGGGCTAGTGCAAAGACTTACAAAAGCAGCACTTACTAAAACCTTCCTTAGCTCTCCTCCACCTTATTCAGATCAGCTTTTTTTCTTTTAGAGGATTAAGTCAAGCAGCAAAGCCAAGACATGTTATAGAGGTTTGAAGAGAAAGGACTTTGAAAATTGGAAGGGGGGAGATGGTAGGAGATAATAAATTCCTCTTCAAAGGTTTTAGCCTGTAAAATGTTAAGTACAATGAGTTCTAAGATCCTCTCTGAAGAACCAGTGTATCAGTATGTTCAGCTCCCCTATTCTTTGTTCCTCATTTTGAAGGTTAACTTCCTTGTTCTCCTTGTCTCCTTGCCCCTAGTCTCAGTAAACAACCTACCAGTTCTAATCAGTAGTTCACATCTGTTCCCCTGGTCACCTGATCCATCCTGAGTCATCCTTGGTCACCTGCTCTGTCCTGAGTCACCCTTGGTCACCTGCTCAGACCTTAGTCATCCTTGGTCACCTGCTCTGTTCTTAGTCATCCTGAGTCACCTGTTCTGTAACCATTCTTCCCGCAAACTACTCTTCCCGCCACTCTGGCTCTCTTTAAAATAGCCAATCGGAATTAGCTTAGACTGTGCGGTCCAGTCCTAGCCAATAGGGGAATGACACAGCAGTAGGGGCTCCCTGCGTCAGGGATAAGAACCCCTTCCTCTCCCTTGTCCAGGTGTGCTCTCACCATTGCTCCATCTATGAGTTGCACCGTTCTATAGAAATAAAATTGCCTTGCTGAGAAAATTAAATTTATGTTCCAGTGCTATTTCTTCCGCAGCACTGAAAATGTATTTCTAACACTATTTTTTTAAGAAAAAGGATAAAATTAGCAACTTCCATAATATCACAATAGCCGATTTTATTTATGAGAGTTAATGACAGGTACCAAAATCAAATAAACAAGCAGGTTTGCTGGGGAGAATTTCTCCTGGTTTTCATTCCTCTGCAAATGTCTTTATTTCATCTTCATTCCTGAGGGAAATTTTCAGTGGATAAAGAATTCCGTGTTGACAGTTTTCTTTCAGCAGTTAAAAAAACGCCATCCCACTGCTACTGACTCATGGGCGTGTGATAGAAATCTGCAGCTGTCGGAGTTATTGTTCCCATAAAGGACAAGAAAGGACAACCACTAACACATGAGAGGGAAAATAATTTCCTCCATCCTTTCTGAACTGTAGGGCCCCTCCTGTCTTTCAGACTAGAACCAGAGGGCTTGCCTTGGGAGTTTTCTGTTCACACTCAATATGTAATTCCTGGTTTTCAGCTGCATTAGAGGTCAAATTAGAAGACACTGGAGGGAAAAAGAAGAAAGATGGGTGTCAAATGAGACTTGCTGCTGATACAATAGTTCTCTCAGTTCTAGCTTCCTCCTCCAGTCAGCCTGCTACCATCTACTTCCAGGAATCCTGAAGGCTGCCCTGCGCCTCCTGTCCAGGGCTTCCATTTCACTCACTCCTTGGAGCCCCATGGGAGCGTACTTACCTCATCTTGATCCCAATCATATCTTTATTTATTTATTTATTTATTTATTTATTTATTTATTTATTTATTTTGAGATAGAGTCTTGCTCCGTCACCCATGCTGGAGTGCGATCTCGGTTCACTGCAACTTCTACCTCCCAGTTTCAAACAATTCTCTGCCTCAGCCTCCCGAGTAGCTGGGATTACAAGTGCACACCACTATGCCCAGCTAATTTTTGTATTTTTAGTAGAGAACAGGGTTTCACCATCTTGGCAAGGCTGGTCTTGAACTTCTGACCTTGTGATCCACCTGCCTCGGCCTCCCAAAGTGCTGGGATTACAGGCGTGAACCACCGCACCCAGCCCCCAATTATATTTTCATAGATTGTTCTCTGACATATTGTAAGTTCCATGAGGGCAGAGACCGCATTTGGCTTATTATCATTCTTATTATTCATCCTCTGGCCTTAGCTCAGTGTTTTTTGCATAGGAGTTACCCCTCAAAAATTCACTGAATCAATCAATCAATAGCAAAGACTAAATTAGATGACATTTTAAAGCAACTTACACAATGCTTGCTCATAAAGATGTTCGATATCAATAACTGATAACATCTATTATTGCCTACAGAGACTTGAAGCCTGCCAGGTCTAACTTGTCTAGTTTCTAACCAGTTAACACAGAGGCATTTGACACAGAGCCAAGAATGCCCACAAGTCAGTAATCTACGTAAACAAGTGAGACACCGCTCCAGAAATGTTATCCATAGCCCCCAAAAAAATCAGCATTTATTGTGCCAAATCTTGTACAGAAAAACACAAGAACTGTTTTGCATACACACACACAAATACAAACAGTATCTAAACTGAAATTCTTGAAAGTGTACTTTTTCCATTTCTTATATTATTTCAGCCAACAGAAGGGAACTTACATCTTTCAGGAGGAACCCTTAGTACTGAATACTTAGAAAAGATGATGGCCATTCTTTTCTGCAAAAATTATATTGCAGAACCCCTCCCCGCCCCAAGTCAGGGTGTACCCATTGTATAGCTCCAGGAGGAGGATTCCCACAATAGTCTCATGTGATTGGTGTGGAACCAGGCTCAGGCAGTCTGTGGCCTGTCCAACAGCACTCACCTCTCCAGTCCAGCCTTCTTCCCCTTTTGCCAAACTAATGAGTACCTCTCAGTCGTAGAAACTAAACTGGAACCAATGCCAGAGAGCCTGGGAAACGGAGCTTCCAGACTTCCAATCCCTGCAAGAAGACCTCAGAAGGTCAGGTGGAAGATGGAGCAGCAATGCACTATCTGCTACGTTTGTGTAGATGGTCACATCGTCGGTCTCTTTTAACTGTTATTGCCAGAAATTACACTGATAGGTCCCCTAACCTTGAACCATCTTTTCATTCTTAGGAAAAATGTGATCTTCTAGTACATCGCATTCTTGTATTTGTTCATGTTTTAGTTGGAATTTTTTTGAGTCATTTGCACAAGCGGGGTGGTCTATATATTTTCTGCACTAGTTATGTGTGGATTTGGTGTCAGGGTAATACTAGCTTTATTGAATGAGTTGGAGATCATCTTTTTATAGTCTGTGGAATAGCTCTTATAATATTAATATGAATGTCATTATTCCTTAGAAATGCAGAATATGCCTGCACAGCAGTGTGGGCCTGTAGTCCTCTCTGATTACTCCTTCCATTTTTTTCTATGGGTTATCCTTCTCTTTAGATTTTTCCCCTTCTTTAGATCTTTTCTCCTCTTCTGAATTTTAGTTAATCTATTCCCAATTATTTCTAAATAGTTTTTCATTTTCTTTTTAACCCAAGTTATCTAGAATTTTTTTTTCAATTTGCAGGTAGATGGTTTTTTAATAAGGCAGAGTTATCATTTGTCAACGCCGACTGTGATTCCTGACTCCTTCCTGCGGTAGGGACCAGGCCCTCTGTTCCCCATGGCAGTGCGTCCTGCTCTCAGGCTCGGCTCCTGCTTCATCTAAGGTGGAACTCCTGCTCTTTTTTGTCAGATACTCGATTTCCTGGCCTCCCTTGAGATTGGTGTGGCTACATGGCCTCGTGTGGCCTCTTTCTTCCTACTTTGGCTGTGAAAATACAACACCTGGAGTTACAATAAAACTTAGAAAGTAAGCACAGACTATGGGCTATGCCTGAGCTTAGCTCCTGGCTATAGTAACTATTAGCTGTATGACTTTGGACAAGTTACTGAATCGCTCTGTGCCTCTATTTTCCCATCTGTAAATGAGGAAAAATAACACATACCTCATGGATAGATGTGAGCATGGAATGTGTGACAATACATCAGGGGCTTAGAACAACATTGGCACAAAGCAAGTTATACAAAGTTTCATTATCATTATAACAATAATAATAGTTATTAATACTATTACAGCCATCATCATCATCTCAGGACCATGAGGCCAAGGCAATGAGAATACATTGCAGAAAGAATGGGCTTGGATTCTCCATGAGGATGTTAGAGCCTGGAAAAGGCACCTCTAGACATTCAACGAATAATACATATTATTACTTTAGCTCCACTGCTAGTTTTTATGGGATGCTTTCTAATCAGTATGCCTCATTACGTTTTTCACTAATTCAAAAATTGATGCCAGGCACTATTCTAAGCTTTGGGGCTACAACCACAAATAATAGCAACAAAAACCCTCCGCCTCTTAGAGCCGTTCTTTGGATACTAATTTCTAATTGTCTTTCGTTGAAGTCAGAGAAATTAGTCTAGTGAATTCCGCCTTGGGGACTTTGCTGAGATTTTATTCCTAACAGGATTTTTGTAAATATTCCATAGGTGTTTGAAAAGAACTCTCTTAGTATATGAGGAGTGAACTTTAAGTTCAGGTTCTTTTTTTTTTTTTTTTTTTTTTTTTTTTGAGACACAGTCTCACTCTGTCACCAGGCTGGAGTGTAGTGGCAAGATCTCGGCTCACTGCAACGTCCCACTCCCGGGTTCAAGTGATTCTTCTGCTTCAGCCTCTCAGTAGTTGGGACTACAGGCGTGCACCACCACACCCAGCTAAATTTTGTATTTTTAGTAGAGATGGGGTTTCACCATGTTGGCCAGGATGGTCTCGATCTCTTGACCTTGTGATCTGCCCGCGTCAGTCTCCCAAAGTGCTAGGATTACAGGCGTGAGACACCGCACCCAGCCCAGGTTCATTTTTTTACATATGGATGTCCAGTTGTTCCAGCATCACTGGTTGAACCGACTATTTACTATTTCCCCATTGAATTGCTGTTGCATCTTTGTCAGTCCAAATGGCTGTATTTCTAGAGGAGAGGGGAGGAAAAAGAAAAGGCAAACAACGAAAATGTGTGCAAGAAAAATACCAAGTGTTGACTAAAATGTATGACCAAGATGTACCCAAGCAGGACTCTCCCTCCTGGCCGCTGCAAACTGGCACGGCCTTGGTTGGATCTGTCTGTTAAAGATTAATGAGCCTTTGGCCTTAGCATGTCACCCCCAGGTATGCCCTCCAGTAGACATGCTCACAGACGTGCAACAAAAAGTGTCAGCTACAATGTTCCCAGCGGCACTGTTTGTAATAGCCCCAAACTGGAAGCTAACTACGTGCTCCTCATCAGTAGAGCAGATAAAGGGTAGTACATTCATGCAGTGGATTACCATATAACAACCAGAATGAAGGATTTAAAACCACAGGCAAGACTGTGGCTAAATCTGACTAAATGACTAAATGTTGCAACAAAAGAAACAGGCGCTAAGAAGGCACATACTGTGTAGCTCCGTTTATGTAAAGTACAAGAACAGGCAAAACTGCTCTGTGTCATTGGAGGGCAGGCTAGTGATTTGCCCTGGCGGGGAGCAGGAGCTCTAAGAGGGGAGTGGGGCAATTTCAGAGGTTATGGGATGTTCTGTCTCTTGATCCGGATGCCAGTTACACAGGTGTGTTCCGTCAATGAAAAGGCATCAAGCTGTACACTCGTATGCACTTTTCTGCCTATGTATTGTATTTCAAAGAAACATTCAGAAAAGAGAGAGAATGGGAAAGGTAGTACTTCTCTGGAAGAAAATAGCTAAAGACCTCCACAGTAAGAATAAAATCAGCCCCATTTTTGCAAACAGGGTTGCAACACGCCTGCCTGCCCCATAAACAAGTGTCAAAGCCACGCCCTCTGGCAGGCCCTCCCTACACAGGTATTGTAAGTTTCAGGTTCTAGAGGGTTACACACGATGCTGGCAATGAGTCATGGGGCAGGACATGCCTCTCATGAACTTAAAATCTTGCTAGAAGAGAGGGCCCCCACCCCATTGCACCCTCCAACACTAAAAGTACAAGGTTCCAAGTAATTCAGGGTCCACGTGGTAAGTCTCAGCTCAGAGTCACAGGAATTCTGCTTGAAGACCCACATCGCTTCCTGCCTGACACATTCTCACCATGAGATTGTCCACACCAGGAGGACACAGCTCTTTTTAAAACCTGTCATCTTGGACTGCACCGCTAATGCAGTGTGTCGCTAAGGCAGGCTGTGGACACCAGAGTGGTTGTTAAGGAGCCAGGCTAAGAAGAGCTTGATGTATATGTCCATCTATAGTATTGACATTTCGTGCAATTTCCAGAGCAGCACAGGGTCCCTGAGAACTCCTATTGGGAGCAAGGAAATTGTCTTTTTTCTTCATGAGAGTGGAAAATTGCTCGTTCTCTCTGGGGGAAGCCACAGGGATTAACATTCTCAAAGGTACGGAAATGGCCCACGGACAGGAGTTTCGCCTGCCTCCTTTCCCACTCTCTGTCTCTCTCTCTCCACTCCCCCTTCTCTTTCTCTTTCCTTCTTCCCTAGCTCAGAATAGGGATGGTGAAAAACTAGGCCTGTATCCTTCAATGTTATTGGCAGAGATCAGGGAGGGAGAAAACTCCGACTCACCACCCTAGACCCACACGTATGCATCAGGAGCATTCTAGCTTCGGAGGTGGAAAGCAGGCATTAAAGAGTGAGGTGAGACTAGGGCTATAAAGCCTTTAATCATAAAAAATTAGTAAACTGGACTGGGTGTAATGGCTGGCATTTGTAATCCCAGCATTTTGGGAGGCCAAAGCAGGGGGATTGCTTGAGCCAGGAGTTTGAGACCAGCCTGGGCAATATAGCAAGATCCCATCTCTCAAAAATAAATAAATAAATAAATAACTTTTTAAAAAAAGATTTAGTAAACTGTCAAAGCACCTAGATATAAACTTTATTAATAAGCCGTGCCTTACTGCTGTCACTTTGGAATCAGGATGTTAAATAATAACACGTAGTTGTTTTAATAAAGATTCTCACTTTTGCCATGAAGGAAAATATCTAGTATTGCCACTAGAAATACACCACAGAGTCAACTTAGAACCACTGTTCAAGATGAAGAACAATGCTAGCCACTATCAGCATTTCCTGGCATCTTGCCCTTTCTGTAGCGAAGTTTGATTGAATTGACAGTGGCTTAAATATCGCAATCACCAAACAAAGCATATAAAGTAGGGACCACGTCCTGACCCCCAGCTACACTGTAAACCACGTGGGAGATAAAGGGCAGGGAGCTACAGAGTTCACTGCAGGGTGCCCCCCCTGGGGCCTTCCACCTCACCCCCACCAGGACTCTGAGACAGGAGCTGCCCACCTCCACTCACAGACAGGTTAGCCCGAGCTGCGAAGGGTTTTGCTGAAGAGCAGAACTGAGTTAGTGACGGAGAGAGTCCACACTTTGGCCTCTAATTCTGAAGCCAATGCGCCTGCCTGTGATATCCCCACCCATGTCAGCTGTCCCCTTGGAAAATCAGCTGGTTTCAAATAACTCTTCAGATGATCCAGACAGTTCTGGATCCAACAGGATCCGCAGAGGCACGCCGAAAGGCCCAGAGCCTTGGCCGCCCCTGTGGAAGCCGGCCTCCAGGAAGACCCACTCCACCTTCTCCTTCTGCCCGACGACTCCAGACCCTCCCAGGCATCTAGAGTCCAAGGGTAGCTCTTGTTGACTTGGTTCTAGTAAGAGATCAGTTTCCTCAAAAAAAAAAAAAACAAAAAACAAAAACAAAAACAAAAAAACCAACTCATCCAAAGTGAACATTTTCAGAAACCTCACAAGTGCAGCTCACCTCCATTACTTCTCCAGCACTGCACACCCTCTGCATGGCCGCTGGGCCACCCTGATCCCTCCCGTGGCCACAGATGGTGGCACCAAGGGAGTTCCCTCTTGAGGAGTCTCAGCCCAAGTGCAGGTGCAGAAATGGGAAAAGTGCCTTGACAGAGAGAAGGAGGAAACAGCCACCAGCAGGCACCCAAGAGTCTACTGCCAGTGCCCTGGAACCCCAGACCCCAGGCCTGCTTCTTTTCCATCCTTGCCCTGTAGAGGACTCAAGGTGGCCTCCAAAGTCTTCTCGTTGCTCCGTTAAAGCTCAAGGAAACATAGTGGAAAGGGGACAGGTTTGGTTTGACGTCTGTGTCAGTCTCCCAGGGAGGCCGTAATTCACAAAGCACCACAGACCATGTGCCTTACACAGCTGAAATGTACTGGCTCACAGTTCCGGAAGCTGCAAGGCCCAGATCGCGGTGTCAGCAGAACTGCTTCCTTCTAAGACTGTGAGGGAGGATCTGTCCCTGGCCTCTCCCGGCTTCTCCTAACTCGCTGGTCATCTTTGCCCTTCCTTGGCTTGTGGAAGCACCACACTGACCTCTGCCTCCATCTTCAGGTGGCATCTGCCCTGAGTGTGGGTCTCTCTCCAAATTTCCCCTTTTGATAAGGACCTGTCCTATTAGACGCGGGCCACCCCATTCCAGCATGACTTTATCATAACTACTTACCTCTGCAACTACCTTACTTCTAAGTAAAGTTACATTCCAAGGTCCTGGGAGGAAGGACCGTGACATATACATCTGGGGGGAGGAGCACGGTTCGACCCATAATAATATGGACAGAAGTCCAGCCTGCAACTCAGCCACTTTCCTACCTTGGATACAAACTGCAATTGCATCTGTCCACACCACGCTTCCTTCACTGCGAAATGGGAAAGTGGCAGCTACCTGTCATGATTGTCATAAACAACCCAAGAAACACAGAAGCACCTCTCACATGTGCCATGTGCCTGAGGCTTACCATGTGCTCGGAACGGCGTGGATGGCACTGTTCTCATTATCAGGCAGCTCTGCCAGTCTCTCCCAGCCTGAGAGAGGGCATCTCCCAGCCCTAGGTATAAACATCCTTTTTCCACACTCCCTATCAGCATCAGTGACCTTCAGAAAATCCTTAAGAGGCAAGCAGTGTTGAAGTGATGAGAATCGAAGAGCTCAATCGACTGCCCCAATGCAGCCTGGGGCCAGAGCCGGCTTTTCTCTTTGCCACTTTCCCAGTGGCGCTGGCTGGGCTCCACGTGCTTTAAAGGAAGAAGTTATCTGCAAGGAGCTCTGGGTTGGGCTGCACACGCTGAAAATGTATTTATTTGATTTATTTTTACATCCACTCTTGTTCCAGAAAGGATTTGAGGGCCCATGTGGTGAATAAAATCCATTTCCACTTAATGGCTCTATGCTTCACACTTAGTGGGAGGGGCTGAACAATTAGAAAATAGAAATAATCCCAAACTCCCATTTGATCCCAAAGGTGGCATCTTCCACATTGTTAAAGGCATTTTGTTTTTAAGCTACAAAGCTCAGCGTGTCGAGGTGATGAGGACGATGATGATGACAATGATGGTGATGACAGAGGTGATGGCTAACACATGAAAGCTTGTCCTCTGATGGACCAGGTACTGTTCAAAGGAAGGAAAGTAAAAGAGGGGGACAAGGGGAAGAGGAAGGGAGAAAATGGAACAAAGGGTTGGAGACCGTGTTAGAGACCCACAGTGTGGCCAAAGCAGTGTGCTTCTTATCCTCTAACCAAATCAAATCCCAGGAGAAAGCTTACTCATTCTTTCAAAATTGTGACTTATTTCAGAGAACAGTCTGTGGTCATAGGTGGATCACGTTAGCCATTCACCTCCAGAAAGCCAAATCTGGACCTGGTTCTCACCACAAGGTTCTGATGACCTCTCCATTTGGCCCCTGGGAAGCCTTTGCCATATGAAATGCTGTCACCTCTGCAGCGGGCAGGTAGGTGGGTGCTGCTCCAGGGCCATCCCCAAGGATGGCTTGGCCAGCTTAGGGTGTGAGACTGCACCTGGCAAACTGTACCGGCGAGGCCAGAGGGCATGCAGCTGCTTCCTCAATGCCTTGCCTCCATCACACCTGCAGTGCCCCTTCCACATCAGCCACGTGTGGCCTCCCACACGGCCACAAATGCTACATCTGCAACTAGTCACACTTAAGCCCTCCGGCAATGCAGAAGAAAAAGGGAGAAAAGTAGATGCTAAGCTGCTATTTGGTAAAGAGTGAATCCGACTGCACTTACTGCGTGGGGCTGGGGAGGGGCTCTGATAAGGTGCCTGTGTCGCCCCGTGGGCACTTGTCCATAGCCCCAGGGATGTCCGAGCAGGGTGATCACAGGGTGCTCTGTTGAGCAGGTTCCAGGGTGACAACTCCTTTGGTTTGCTCACACATCGGTAGCCACTGCTCCTAGCAAGGCCTCCCAGCCCCCCTTCCCATCCAGCACACACTGCTGGCACCCCCATTCAGCCCCCCGGCACTGCCCCTGAATTTCTGTCATAGCGAGCTAGCTCTCCATTGGCAACGCTGGTGCCTGTCCCTGCCAGCAGCCCCAAGTCAGCACCATGCCCGGCTGTTCATTATTAAATTGAAAAAAGGAGGAGGGTCTTGTCTTGATTCCCTTCCAACAAAGAGGCTCCTTGGTGACTATGCAAATGTGCCCACCTTCTCCTGGAACTTGCTGTGCACACCAGCTTTGAAATTTCAGAGGGGCCTTATGTCCCTTCCCCCAGGGGCCTGGCTAGCATTCTGTATCACTGGGGACTTAGCAGGAGCCACAGAGGAAGGTCAGAAGCACCTGCTCCTGGCACACATCCTACCGAGATGACCCACGAACCAGCCAGCGGCATTTCTTCAGAAGCAATCTCAGGTCTGCATGGCAGTCACAGCCCCACCGTGAGATACGCACCACATCCCAACTGTGCATTCACGTGTAATTCTCATCTCATTCTAAGTCTTATCTAATTCTCACCAAAAGACTGAGTCCTGCTTGCCATCTGGGGAAACCGAGGCACAGTGAATCCAAGTGACTTGTTTTCTCATTCATGGAGAAGGTGAGGTTGAAATCAGATCCAGGACACTGCAGAGACCCCTCTCATCCCTTTGACCTTTCCAGAAAAGGACCTGCAAGAGATAAAGTAGTTTCTGAAAGGCCTCCAGGCAAGGGAGGGGCTTCTGATAATACTCACGACTCCAAGTTGGTTTGGAACAAAGCCCTCCGGGTGCCATAGCACTGGAGCAGCAAAGGGGGCAGAAAATGGTGGGACGGGAGCCGCCTCCCAAAGGGCTGCAAACTGGGGTGAATTGAGGCTACTTAATACATTCAATCCATCAGAGTAATGCCTTGTAATTAAGATTCCTGGAAATGAAGTAGTACCGGGGCGCTCCATGGAAGATCTGCCTTCAAACGGTTCAGGTCAGCCTTAGGCTCAAGCATGGCTCTAATTGACGGCTCCCCTTGGGTCTGAAAGAAAAGATGTAATCAGACCACACAAAGCACGTCCTGTCCAATTACAAGGATCCGCATGGATGGGCTGACCTGTGACCTATAAAACAAAATTAAGATTTCCAAACATCACCAGGAGGTAGGGGGAGGGATGGCTGGTCCGTGCTCCAGCCTGCCAACGCCCCAGAGTGGAGACAGAACAAAATCGTAGCCCTGGAAAGAAATGTGGTGGACTTTGATCAGCCATTGTGCAACCTTTCAGTTGGAGTCTTTCTGGGCGGTGGGAGGGTCGGGGGGCTGACGCTCAGTTTCTTGCACTGGATGTCCAGACGCATTATCACAAAAGAGCATTTCTTTGCAGTTGAGCCTGGAGTGCCAGGTAGCCAGTTCTCTAAACAAGCCAGAATCTCCAACAGCCACAGGACATATTAATTACGTTTGGGGGCCGTGTGGGGAAGCACGTGGTGTCATGGTGGAAAACACCCCCATACTCACGCCTTATGGGACCTGCACTCGAGCATGAGGCCGACTGCCCGGGTTCTGGGGCGAGAACCTATTAACAGCAATTGAGGAATGTTTATCCATTCTTCTGTCTCCCGACTCGGGAGCTGCGTTTCATCTTCCAGGAAAGAACTAGGCGGGCACATTGCACTTAGCTTATTCAACTGTCAGGGACCTCCAGCGGTCCGGAGGTTGAGGAACAGTCATGGGTCCTCAAAGTCTTTGCAGAAATAGGCCTTTGCCTCCGCACCGCCGAGCCAGGAGAACCTGCAGTGAGCAACTAGCTCTTCTTTCCTTCTCTTTTAAAATCAACACCCGTCCCCAGATTTGCTTTTGGCAAACATTGCTTAACTGCTGCTGTTTTCCCTGAAGTCACTGAAGAGAGAGTTAGATAATGAGCTGGCATGCTCTTTTGAAATGTTTACTGTGTTCCTTAAAGCAAGGGACATGCTGGTTCCTAAACTAATTTGGGGTTGCTAGATCTTTTCTACTCTTTTTGGAGATCTCCGAAGTAAACACATGGATTTAAGTATAATTATCCAAGAGTCAAATAAACAGTCACGGGGCTTTCTAAAGGATGAACCTTTGCAGATATGTCGATAGAAATTTTTTTCTCAATTCTCCCAACAGAAAGGAGAGAGAATGCGTGAGTATTAAGATAATGCACCGTAGCACACCCCAAAGATTTGAGGATAAAAGATCAGGTTGTCTTATTTTCAGTTCAAGGAAACCAAAAATCACGACAGGACCTCAATGGCCATGGCATATGGGATAGACCCAAATAGTCACAGAAAACTTCTTCAGTGCACACTGTTCTTTGTAACGGACTTCACATTTGAAAAATTTCTGGGTTTCAACCTGGCAGGTTGCACAGTCTTGTTAAAAAAAAAAAAAAAATTAAAGCTCAAGGCATCCAGTCATGTGTAATTTCGGTGAGAACTGTAATAAATGCATCCACGTAAGCCCTAAATTCTCACTGTCGAAATGAAGATCTGGGGTTAGCATGACATTTATGTAAATCCCACTTGGTATTTTGGTTGCGTGTTTTTCCAAAGGAGTTCAAAGGCATTTATAGACATTCTGATTAGTGCTTGTGATATCCCGGTGGGGAGGCAAATTCTATTAGCTCAGTTTTACATTTGGGAATAGAAAATCTTAAAGCAGCCAAATGGTTTGGCAAAAACCATATGGCATGTCACTGATAGTGCTTTGAGAAGAAAACAGGTTTTCCCAGCATCTCTCCCTGCTTCAGTCCTCTGTCCAATTTGCTTGTAGGATTTTTTTTTAAATGTTAGATAATGTCATGGTGATTCTTAGAGTCTATGTAAAATCTCATCTACATTTGCAGCCTGCTGGGCCAATGTCCACCTGTGTAGGACAGAGTAACCTTGAACCCCTCCCCTCCATTTGTTGGGAAGGACAGACCTCTCTGAATTGCTCCAGCCAGCTGGAAAGCTGAGCCCCCAAGCAAATCATGTCAAGAAGAGAAGATAGGTACCCAGAGAGTCATTCCCCAAGCCCCTTTTCTTCTGCAGAATGTTTGCAGGCTCCCCGAGCGTGAGGCATAAAGACTTCCTCCACTCCCAGAGTCCAAACAAGAAGTGGAGAAGGAAGAACAAGAAGAAAGACGTGGGCTTGTTGTCTAGGGCAGATGGTGTATCAGGAACAGATGTCAGGGATGAAGAAGACACTCCTTAGCTCCTCGCTGGTTGCCATCATCCCTTTGAGAAGTACCTCAGACTGCAGGGAACAGAGTGAGCAGTAGCCAGGGGAAGAGGTGAGCGGGCTGGGACTGCTGCTCAGGGGAGGAGGGTCCTATGCTCCCAGGCCACATGATTCCGTCCCAAGGCATTTCAAGACCTTGAAGACAAAATTGCTCTACTCAGCCAGTAGTAACATTTGAGGAGTTGCTGTGGCTGGAGGAAGGTGCCAAAATATTGCCGCCATGAGGCAACGTGGCGCCCAGAAGTGCCCTCCCCTGCAGGCTGGCTCCATGAACTGCTCTCCTTTCCCCCGGTTATGCCCACACTGTCTGCCTTTTCTTTCCTCATTCTGCCCTTTCTGCCCGGGGACCTTTACATGCTATGCCATCTGCCAGAAACACCCTTCCCCACCTTGTGTGCATCTGCCTGTATCCTCCGAGTGTTCAAACATGACTTCCTCAAGGAAGCCTTCTTTCCCCAGCCTCAATCTGGGGTCAAGCCCACTCATTCCAGGCTTTGCAGCCTCTCCTGCGGGTTGCTGGTGGCAAATGAGATGAAATCATTGGTTGTTATTTAGTCGCGAGTTGGACGTCTCTACCAGTGGCAGATAAACCCCATCGAGGCAGCAGGCTGCGCTTTGTCTTAATCATTGCTGTCTGCCCAGCATCCATCTATATTTAACAAATTAATAAAATAAATAGCTCATCAGTCTGGTTTGAAGAAACAACCACACGAGCAGTGTGGAGGAAGGTGCTATAGCGTGAACTTACGGGTTTATCTGCCGCAGCCATGAAAACATTTAACATCAAGTCATGATTTTTGCTTCCTTTTCTCCATGGCCTGAATTCGCCATTCTAGGACCTCAGTCTTCTGACCTCCACTAGCTGGACTCTGCTCCTAGAAGAAAAGGGAATGTGGAGGCTCACCTCACATTTTCTGAATAGGAATGATCTGCTCCCTCTTAGTGTCATTCCTGGAGACCAAGAAGGGTCCTTTCTCTAAAGGGCTAGTGCTTTTTCTGCTGGGAAATAGTGAATTTGTGGGGATGTTTAAATATTTATTTTTAAAGGTAAATTTTTTTTCCATGGATTTTTGTAGGCTTTGCTTGTTTGGAAGAAATCAATTCAGATTTATTGTATTTTAGCCATGCTTCAAAATACACAGGAGATTAAAAATCTAAACTCCTGGCAATTGTATTTTATAAAATTAGGACTGCTTATTTAATTATGAAGAAAGCCTCCATCATCATTAATGTCATTGTTTATAAGCTTTGGGGGATTTTTTTTCCTCTCAAACACAGTTCCATGTTTCCCAATGGGAACATCTTTAAAATATCATTAGAAACAAAGGTGTCAGCCACTCTTCACAGCTTCTACAGCTGCTTTTATCAAATATCCAGGGGCCTGTTTTAAAAGCAGAGAAATTCTCCAAGGAAGAAATGGCTTGGATATCTGTCATTGCTACTAGAACATAACAACCAATCTTCATAAGCAGCAAAAATAATTCCAAGAGAAGTAAGCAACAGGTAAATCGGGTCTTAAAAAGAGAGAGAATGAGAGGAAAGGTAGGAGGCAGGGGAAGGATGGAAGACGGAGGCTGGAAAGGAGCTGCAGAGCGGCACACGAGTCGCTGAGAGGCGATTCCGCGGACCAGGGTGTGGGGAGTCTCGGGTGGGTTAATGTGTCATGGAGCTGCTGCTGCTGCTTCTTCTTCTTTTTTTTTTTTGAGAGAGAGTGTCACTGTGTTGCCCAGGATGGAGTGCAATGGTGCGATCTCAGCTCACTGCAACCTAAACCTCCTGGGTACCAGGGATTGATTCTCTGGCCTCAACCTCCCCAGTAGCTGGGATTACAGGCATGCATCACCACCACGTTCAACTAATTTTGTTGTTGTTGTTGTTGTTGTGTTTTTGGTAGAGATGGGGTTTCACCATGTTGGCCAGGCTGGTCTCAAACTCCTGGACTGAAATGATTTGCCTGCTTTGGCCTCCCAAAGTGGTAGGATAATAGGCGTGAGCCACTGTACCCAGCCACAGAGCTTCTTCTTAATTATAGAAATTGTCCAGAAACTTTGAAACCAATGGGAATGGGGAGTTGGTGGACAGGTAACACATTTTGCCATTGATACGATTGACTTAAAATCATGAGATCTATACATTTAGAAAAGAGGAGTTTTATTTTTTATAAACGATTACAACCTATAGGCTGTTCTGTTTAACAACCTGTTAAACCAGAAACAGGCACTTTGAAGAAGGAACAGTAAGACAGGAAACTATGCTGAAGGAGTTGGCTAAGTGTACAGATTTAGCAGGTTGTAAGAGGAGCTAGGAAGATTCATGGAGAGGGCGTGTGTGCACGTGTAGTAAGCAAACATCTTCGTTACATACGTCAACACACACACGTTCACCTGGGAGTGAAGACGTCACATTTAAATGTTTTACAGTTGGCCCTATATGTCGAAAGGTGCAGCTGGGAGTCCAAGGCACTCAGTGCACAGTCCCCATGGACCAGCAAGAACCAGTCCCCAGAGGGAGGGTGGTCTCCCATCAGGGGAAAGTTACTGAAATCAGTCTCTGGTTCACTGGAAGCTGTAGTTATGGCTTGCAGAACAGGAATCCGTTAGTCAACGTCTGGTGGAGCTGCCGTTGTTTTAATATTGCTTATCTTGAGGCCAGTGCTTGTTTAGCTATTAGAAAAAAGATAAAACCTCATGGCAGGGACAGCATCCTTTATTTCCGAAGCACAGAGGTACCTGATTTAACCCTTACCTGCCACGGCCTCTGGTCTTACTTACAATTTGGCGTCCTGTCGTCAGTCTGATTATCTCTATTTATCTAGTTGTTGTGTCTACATTGCAAAAGGCGGGGAGTCTGGCTGTAACGTCAGGTGATTGGTTGAAATCAGCAGTGGAGCAAATCTTTCCAAAGGGCTGGTTTCTGTTTAACTCTTAAAAAATAAACTCTAATGGCAGTGAGCGAGGGAGGGGCTATCTTGAGGTGTGTCTGACCTCCCATCCATGCCATGGCCGGGAACTCAGCTTTTAAGGTTCTCTGGGGGTCTCTTTGGCCAAGAGGAGGTCCATTTGGTCAGTTGGGGGGCTTAGGATTTTGTTTTTATTTCTCAATACAATCAGATCTTTTTCAATTCCCTTCCTTAAGCTTGAATACCCTTGGAAAAACTCCAGAAACCTAAAATAATATGTACCCTGAATTAACGTATCCAAAATTATGAGCTTATGAAATTTAAAGATGCATTTCGATAATAGTCACACACTTATAATTCCCATGTGCTTCAAATGGTTTTAATTTCATGGCAAAAGGCACTGGCCATTTACCCAGAGGCAGACACAAATCTGAGAAGAGGCCATTAGCGCTCCTATAAAAAACAAATGGAAGCCTTCTGTTTTCTTGACTTCGTAGTTTCTACAGTGTCAAGCAAATGTGGGGCTGTCATTTTCATACATGAAGCCAAGGGGGAAAAGGACAAAGGGAAACCCAAAACTCATGCAACAGATTTTCAGCAGCAGGGAAATTAATCTCATTGGACTCCTTTGCTCAGCTACCAAGATGAGCAACGTGTGCTTCTTCAGTAAGTTCTTTTATCACTTTCGCAGATTCTAGAAGTGGAAGATATCTGCCCAGATTGAGACAAACTCCTCTCCCCTTTCCCATGTTCGTCTCTTTTCGTATCATCTGTGAGTTCCCAAACAGGGACTGAATTTCTGCCACCTGTTGCCAAAGATGGTGGCCTGTGACACGCGTGAGGAGACAGGGTCTCCTGGCCTAGAGCTTAGCCATCGTCGTAAGAGGAAGGTGGGAACTGACTCTCCCATCCTCTGTGTGATGGCTAATGGTATGTGTCAACTCGAGCAGGCCACAGGCGGCCCAAATCAAACATCATGATTGGGTGTGCCTATGAGGATGTTTCAGGATGAGGTGAGCATTTGAGTGGACGGATTCTGTCAAGCAAATCATCCTGCCCAGTGTGAGTGGGCAGCCCATCTCATCCCCTGAGGCCCTGAATGTAATGAAAGGTGGAGGAAGAAGGAATTCACCCCTCTTTCTTTCTTTCTGCCTGCTTGAGCTGGAAAAAAAGGTCTCATCTTCTTCTGCCCTTGGTCTGGGACTTACCACCGGCTCCCCTGGTTCTCAGGACTTTAGCTCCAACTGAACCATAGCACCTGGGGCTTTCTTGGGGCTCCAGCTTGCAGAGGCAGATCATGCGGTTTCTCACCTCCACAATCGTGCGAGCCAATTCCTCATAATAGGGCTCCTACACACACACACACACACACACACGAGTCATGCAGTGAATAATGTCATTTCAATTAATGATAGACTGCATATACTACAGTGGTCTCATGAGATTATGATACCATATTTTTACTGTACCTTTTCTACGTTCAGTTATGTTTAGATACACAAATACTTACACAAATACTGCCTGCAGTATTCAGTACAGTCACATGCTGTATGTCTTTCCAGCCTAGGAGCTACCATCTAGGCCCATATGAATACACTCGTTAATGTTTGCACAACAAAATCACCTAATGACACATAGCTCAGAAGGTATCCCGTCATCAAGCCAGGCATGACTGGATATATCCCCCGGTGGTTCTGTTTCTCTGGAGAACTCTAAGACACTCTGCCTCGGCCTCATCCCCACTTTGCCAACCTGATCCTCCATTCCTTATGTCTTCACTGGTTTCGTAGAGTCGCTTCTCCGCAGGTGATGAACAATCTCCTGTGGTCAGTGTGATCTTTGAAACAGGCAAGTCTGTCCCTACTGAAGATCCTCCCATAGCTCTCAAGATACAAATTACATCCCGAGTGTGACCTTCCCCCACACTTTCCAGCCTCATCCCCTGTGCCTCCCCCATCCACCTCCTTTGCTGCAGTCACATTGAATCAGTTTCCAAAGCCGTCGGCTGTCTACACTGCCATGTCTGCCAACCAACCAAGCACTCAGGGCTCACTGGGCATTGTGATGAGAACTGTGTACAGCGATGGCTGCGGGGAGTTCACAGTTCACAGTTGAGTAAATGTAAAGCAACGTTGCAGAGGGCTGGACCCAGCTCCAATCACCCCGACCCTGGGAAAGCGCCCTGCCCACCATCCCCCAGCCCTGCTTGACTGGGAACCCATTCTTTTGTGTTCTCAGAAGAAAGTTTAAAGACTGCAATGTAGATACTTCGCACCCATTAGAATAGCTGCTATCAAAAAGCATAAAAGAAGTATTGAAGAGGGCATGGAGAAACTGGAATCTTTGTGCATTGCTGGTGGGAATGTAAAATGGTACGGCCGCTGTGGAAAGCAGTATGGTGGTTCCTCAAAATAGTTGACATATAATATGATTATTATATGATCTAGCAATCCCACTTCTGGGTAGATAGCAAAAAGAACTGAAAAGAACTCACACAGATACATGTACACCTGTGTTCATAGCAGCTTTCTTCACAAGAACAAAAAGGTGGAAATAACCAAGTACCCATCAACAGACGAAAGGGTAAACAAAATGTGGTACATCCATACATTGGAATATTCTTCAGTCAGAAGATTTTTGAATGCTCCCAATACAAAGAAATGGTCAATGTTGGAGGTGATGGATATACTAATTACCTTGATTTGATCATTACACATTGTATACACGTATTGAAATATCACATCCATCCCATAAACATGTACACGTCTTATGAGTCAATTAAACATTTGAAGAAGGAAGGAAAATTTGACACAATATTACAACATGAGTGAACCTTAAAGATGTTATTCTAAATAAAATAAGCCACACACAAGAGGACAAATACTGTACTATTTCAAGATTAAGAAAGTAGAATGGTGGTTATCAGGAGCTGGGTGGAAGGTAGAAATTGGATGTTCTTGTTTAATGGGTACAGAGTTTTAACTTGGAAAGATAAAAAGGTTCTAGAGTGGATGATGGTGATGGTTGCACCACACTGTGAATGTACATAATGTCACTCAACTGTACACATAAAAATGGCTAAGATAGTAAATTTCATGTTATGTATATTTTACCACAATACGAAATGTATAGGTAAAGTTTCTTTTTTTTTTTTTTGAGGCAGTCGCCCAGCCTGAAGTGCAGTGATGCCATCTCAACTCACTGCAACCTCTGCCTCTTGGGTTCAAGTGATTTTCCTGCCTCAGCCTCCCAAGTAGCTTGGATAACAGGTGCCCACCATCAGACCTGGCTAATTTTCTTATTTTTAGTAGAGATGGGATTTCACCATGTTGGACAGGCTGGTCTCAAACTCCTGGCCTCAAGTGATCCACCTGCCTGGGCCTCCCAAAGAGCTGGGAGTACAAGCGTGAGCCACCGTGCTCTGCCCATAGGTAGAATTTCTGTTTCTGACCATGATGCAGTCACAGGAACTAGCTTTGCCCTCCCATACTAAACAACTAAACAACCAGACAAAACAACTATAAAAAAAAGACAACGATTTTTGGACACAGAACAACAGGCCGCACAGAACAGAGATCCTTTAAAGAAGGGAAACAAATGGGCAAGCCTTATGATGGTCCTCACTTACCACCTAGAAATCCTTTCCAGGCTAGGCTCCAGGGAAAGCTGACCCAAATAGAGCCTGCTGTTCCCTCAAAGGAGGAGGCAGAGCTGAGAACCCAGGGAGGCCCAGGAAGCTAGAATTGTAGGGTAAAGTTCAACAAGGCTTCGCCTGGAGACTTCCATGGAGTACCGATGGACGTATGCCTGCAACACAACTACCGAGGCCAGGAAACTCCCACAAGAAAGGACCAGGCAGAAAAATGTGTGAGGCTCAGTGGGTCAGGAACAGATTGTGTTCTCACCAGTCCAAGCAGAGAAACTTTGTAATACCTGAGGCATCAGGTAGAGTACTCAGAAGGCTGTTGTCGCAAGAGCAAAGTAAAATCATCCCTGCACCAATGGCCATCCCGGTTTCCCCTGACAACGCTTTAAAGTAAACCTCAAAAGGGATCAGGCTGTTTCCAAGTAACACAATGGCTTCCAAGGATAACACTCAAGAACATGTAAAGGAATATAAAATTATCCAGCACCTACAAAATAAAATGTACAATGCTGGCATCCAATTAAAAAGAATGCAAAGTAATAGAAAAATATGACCCAGAATGAGGAATATCAATCAATAGAAACAGACCCAGAAATGACACAGATGATAGAGCTAGTGGACAAAGATGTTAAAAAGTTATCATATTTTGTGTGTAGAGTTAGTAGACAAAGATGTTAAAAAGTTATCATATTTTGTATGTAAAGAAGGTAGAAGAGAACTTAAGAATATTGAAAAAGAGGCATTGGAAGTTATAGAAAAGAAGAGACAAATTGAATTGATAGAGTTTTTTTTAAGCTTAGGATGAAGTGTAGATTACATTATAGAAAAAAAAAATGTAGTGCACCTGAAGACACAGAAATGCAAGCCACCCAAAATAAAATAAAGTAGAAAGATAGGGGGAAGGGGAGACTGACCAGAGAATTAGCATTGCTGGGACAAATTCAAACGTCCCAGTCTACATGTAATTGGAGTCCCTGAAGGAGAGGCAGATGGGAAAAAATTGAAGAAATTATGATTGAAATGTTTCCAAATTCTATAAAAACTAAAAACTCACAGATACAAGAAGTTTGAAGAACCTCAACCACCGTACATCATAGTAAAATTGCCCAAAAGCAGTGATATAGAGAAAACTTTAAAAGTAGCCAATATAGGGGAGGGAGAAATGCTTTATGTACAGAAGAACAAATGTAAGAATGAGAGCCAAATTCTTGTCAGAAACAATGCATGCCAGAAGATAATACAGCAACATCTGAAAGTGAAAACAACTGTCCATCTAGAATTATTTACCCACCAAGAAAAGTTAGCTTTCAAATATAAAGGCAAAAAAGAAAGACCTTTTCAGACACACAAAAGCTGAAGAAGTACATCACCAGCAGACCTTCACTGCAAGAAATGGTCAAGTAAGCCCTTTGAGCAGAAGGCAAATGATAACAGATACAAATCTAGATGTATGCAAAGAAACGAAGGACATAATAAATGGTCCATATTGAATAAATATAAAAGGCTTTTTCACTTATTTAAAAAGTCTCTTAAAAGATAATTGACAATTTCAAGTAAGCTTAATAATGAGACTTAAAGTAGATGAAGAAATGAAAGGCATGACAGCAATAGCACAAAGGCTGGAAAGGGAGAAACAGGAGTGCAGCTTGGTAAGATGGTTGTGCTGTATGGGAGGTAGTCTAATGTTATTCAAAGACAGACTGTTATAGATTTAAGATTTATACTGAAAGTCCTAAAGCAACCTCTATTTAAAAAAAAAAAAAAAAAAAAAAAAAAATATATATATATATATATATATATATATAGCAAAAGGCTGGGCAAGGTGACTCATGCTTGTCATCCTAACATTTTGGGAGGCCAGAACAGGCAGATTACTTGAGCTCAGGAGTTTGAGACCAGCCTGGGAAAAATAGTTAGGCCTCATCTCTTAAAAAAAAAAAAAAAAGAATCAAATTGATAAACCACTCTCCAGACAGACCCGGAAAAAGAGAGAGAAAAAAACAAATTGCCAGTTTCAGAAATAAGAGAGAAAGAGGATATCACTGAAAATACTGCAGACAATAAAATGACTATGAGAGAATATTATGAGCAACTTTCTATAAATAAACTCAATAATTTCAACGAAACAGAGAAAGTCCTTGAAAGACATGAACTGCCAGATCTCACTCAAGATATAATAGGTTATCCAAATAGCCTAGCTTCCTATCTATTAAAGAAATGTGATTTGTTGTTTGAAATCTTCTCACAGAGAAAATCCCAGGGCCACTTGTCTTAACTGGAGAATTACACCAAGCATTTAAGAAAGAAACAAAATCAAGTTTACACAAATTCTTTCAATAACCTAAAGAAGAGGGAATATTTTACAGCTTATTCCATGGGGTAGTATTATTCTGATACCAAAACAAGAAGACAGTATTACAAAAAAAACTATAGAGTAATATATGTTATGAACACAGATGCAAATATTCTTAAAGAAATCTGAGCATATTGAATCAAACAATACGCAAAAAGAATGATATGCCATGACCAAGGGGAGTTATAAAGTAATGCAACATTGACTTAACATTTGAAAATCAAATAATGTAATTCACCATATTGGCAAATATAGGAGAAAACCATATAGGATCGTCTCAATAAATGCAGGAGATTCATCTGTCAAGATCTAATATCTCATCCTTATAAATACTCTCAGCAAATTTATATTAGAGGGCATTTCCTCAACCTGATAAAGGGCATCAACAAAAATATCTAGAAATTAACATCATATCTAATTTTGAAAGACTGGATGATTTCCCCACTAAGTTCCGAAACAAGACAAGGATGTCTGCTCTTAACGCTTTTATTCAATGTTGTATTGGAGGTTCCAGCTAATGCAATAGGGCAAAGACAAGAAATAAAAAAAATATAGATTTGAAAAGCAGAAGTCAACTGTCATATTTGCTGATGAAATGACTCTCTAAATTGAAAATCCTAAGGAATCTACCAAAAAAGCCACTAGAACTAAGAAGTGAGTTTGGCAAGCTTGCAAAATATGGGTCAATACAAATGTATTACATTTCTATACATTAAAAACAAACAAAAAGACATTGAAACTCAAAATCATTTACAATATCTTCAAAAAAGATAAAATACTTGGGATTAGATTTGATAAAAGATGTACAAACAACACCCAAAACAACCAAACAGTGCTAAAAGAAATAAAGAAGACCTATGTAAATGGAGAGATATATTATATTCATGGATTAGAAGACTCAATGTCACTAAGATGTCAATTCTCCCCAAATTAATGTACAGATTCAATATTATCCCAATCAAAATTTCTATAGGCCTATTATAAAATTTGATGAACAAATTTCTAAATTTATATTAAAATGCACCTGGAAGAGACACACAATGAAACCTTTTTTAAAAAGGATAAAGTCGGACAACTTAAACCATCTGATTTTAAGACTTATCAGAAAGACACGATAGTTAAGACAACTATAGTATTGATGTAAATATAGGCATACAGAACAATGCAACAGAACAAAGGTCCAAAAGGGACCCAGACATATATAGCCAATTGATTTCCACCCAAAGTTTCAAGGTAAACCAATGAGGAAAGAATAATATTTTAAATAAATAATGCTAGGAAAATTGAATAACCATATACAAAGTTAAAAAAATGAGCTTCGATATTTCATACCACATGAAAAATTAACTCAAGATGGAGCATAATCCTAATTATAAAAACTAAAACTACAAAACTTCTAGAGGAAATTCTAGTGATCTTGGTTTGGTAAATATTTCTTAAATACCACACAAGGCATGAAATGTAAAAGAAAAAAATAAATAAATTGGATACTTTTTGCATTAAAAACAAACTTCAAAATAGACCTATAAAATTAAAAGATATTTCAAATATAGGGGGAAAATATCCAAAAAGCATATATCCAGCAATGAACTTGAATCTAGAATGTAAAAAGAACTCTTACAGTTCAGTGATCCAATTAAAAATGAGCAAAATATTTAGTTACATACTTTATCAAAAAAGATGACAAGCAAGCACATTAAAAGACATTCAGCATTATTAGTTATTATGGAAATGCAAAAGAAAACCACAATGAGATACATCCACTAGATTGGCTAAATCAGACAGATTATATTAAGGGTTTCTTTTCTTTTCTTTCTTTCTTTCTTTTTTTTTTTTTTTTTTTTTTTTTGAGATGAAGTCTTACTCTGTTGCCCAGACTGGAGTACAATGGCATGATTTTAGCTCACTGCGACCTCCACCTCCCAGGTTCAAGTATTTCTCCTGCCTCAGTCTCCTGAGTTGCTGGGATTACAGGCGCCCACCACCACACCTGGCTAATTTTTGTATTTTCAGTAGAGATAGGATTTCACCATTTTGGCCAGGCTGGTCTCAAACTTCTGACCTCAAGTGATCTGCCCGCCTTGGCCTCCCAAAGTGCTGAGATTACAGTCATGAGCCACTGTGCCTGGCCTATTAAGTGCTGAAGAGGATGTGGAGCTTCTAAAATTTTCATATACTACTGGTGGGATTATAAAATGAATAAGCCACTTTGGAAAATGGTTTGGCAGTTACTTAAAAATGTAAACAAGCACCTATCATATGATATAGTCATTTCACTTCTAGGTATGTACTCTAGAAAAATGAAAGCATATGGCCACATAAAGATTTGCTCACAAATATAACAACTTTATTTGTAATAGTGAGACTCTGGAACAAACAAATGTCCATCAACAGGTGAACAGATAAACAAATTGCAGTATATCCATATAATGGAAGACTACTTAACAATGGAAAGAAAAGGAATGAACATATGCATGATAGTGTCACAGGATCCTCAGGGTATCACTTTTCCAACCAGAAGCCTCTGTAGTCTGTGGCACCTTGGTCTGGGTTTTGCTCAGGCCCACTGAGCTCATTCTGCCCACTCGGCCTGGCATGCTATGCTCAGCTTGTGCTAACAGCCTGGATCCCATGCCTGCCAAGAGGTAGCCAGGTGTGGAGCAGCAAGGGGTGTGTGAGTGAGCATAGGCAGGTCTAGTCACTGCACACAGCCAGACATGTTAGATGCTGCAGCAGGGCAGACAGCTCCAGGCTCTGGCACAGGCACTGGCTCCATGCAAGCCTGCAGCTGGATCAGATGCACCACAAGCAGCTTCCACTATGGACACCCACATCTGGATGAGGGGTACACGGTGGTGCCCAGAAGCTTGGAGATGCCAGAAGCCACAGAGCCCCAAAGAGGGTGTCACAGCCCCTAGGTCTGGGCTCCCTGAAGGGCCATAGGTTTTCATTCCTCATTGCTCACAATGTGGCAAGAGGAGAGGATGTGTTTTAGCCCTGTTTGTGTTACAGCTCTTTCAATCCCACCATTCAGCAGGCCCCAAGGTCTTGTCTCATGTCTGGGAAGAATGAGGTATGCAGACAACCAGAGGGTGAGCAAGGCAAAGAGGTGCTTCATTGAGTAACAGTACAGCTCTCAGGAGACCTATAATGGGTAGCTCCTTTCTGCAGTCAGGTTGTCCCAACGTCTGCTTGAGTCTGGCTGAGTCTGAGGTTTTTATGGGCTTCAGAAGAGAGGAAGTGTGTGCTGATTGGTTCATGGGCAGCCATGAGTGGGCGTGGAAAAAGCACCACAAGTTCTCACTCCAGGCTGTGGACTCCACCAGGAACTGACAGCCCAACCCCCATACTTCAGATGATCCCTGGCTTGAAGGTGGGGCTTCACCAGGGACCCACCCCTTTCCACCCAGAAGCTTGTTTGCCTCCTGCTGCCATCTACATGTCATCCGTGGTACCCAGGCTGTTTGTGCCAAGGGGCACCTGCAGGCCCAGGCCAAGCCACCCTCAGGCCCCCACTGGCCTCCCTCCCATGCTCATCAGTGCCCAAAGTCCGGAGGGGGCTGTGGTGGCAGGGGACTGGCATGTCAGTGCAACCCCAAGCATGCATGCTCCTGGCTGGGTTGTGATTGTGCCTGGGCTTGGCTTCAACTTTGCTCTGAAATCAGAGCAAGTGCCGGGAGCAGGGAGAGGCCAGCTGCCATCAATAGCATAGAAGAATATCAAAATAAATATGCCATGTGAAAGAAGTCAGACAAAAAATATTTACTATATAATTCCATTTGCATGCAATTCTGGAAAATAAAAACTATAATGACAGGATGCAGATCAGTGTTTATCTGAGGATGGGGGTGGATGGAGGGATAGATTTCAAAGGAGCTCAAGGAAGTTTGAGGGGAGTTGGTTATGTTCCTCATTTGATCTGGGTGATGGTTTCATGGACATTGTTAAAACTTACACAATTATACACTTTAAATATGTACAGCTTACTGTTAAAGCCAATTACACTGCAGTAAAGCTACAAAACATGAACTATAAAACTTCATGTATAACCCTACCAAATAGGTGATACCATGGCCATTTTCATATTAAAAAATAGTTTTGGAGTAGAAAACCAGCTTTTTAGGCCTGTTGCTGGGGTCAGCATGGCATATTTGTGGGTCTTAAAGGATCCAGCCCTTGCCTACTCTACAGGAAGCTAAAAAGGACTTGGGCTAATACAAGCTCCCCCACCCACACTGCCTGCCCTGCCTGGCTGCCAGTGTTTGCTCAGCTAACTGCTGTTGATTTGAAGAAACTTAGCCCAAAAGTCAGCTCCCCCTGGACATCTTTCTTGGATCCTGCAGCTGGGTCTGAGACACCTGCCTGCCTGGTACTCACTATCAGCCTGGTCTGAGATGAGTGACTGTTCATCCATGGGTCACTCCTGGGATGCTTTGGGAAGCTTGATCTTTTAGGCTTAGTGCACAGTACCACGCCTGGCCCCAGAAAGGTGCTCAGTAAATACAGGACTCAGTAAATACAAGGATAGGGATAGGTCTCCAACAAGGGCTTGAACAAGGCTTCCTTTTGGAAGATGCAGAAAAGGCTAAGATGATAGAAAGCCAGGAGCCGGGAAGCATGATCTCCATCCATCCCAGATGCCACCCTCCTGCTGCTCAGAAAATAAAGGGACAGAGAAGTGAACCATTTGTGTCTCTAAAGGAGCCCTTTGTGCATTCCCTCTGTCTAGTTCAGGCGTGCACCAGGATCTTTGGCCTTCCCAAGAATTGCAAGGGGAAGCTGTGGAAGAGACTAGGCCAGCACCAGCCTTCATAAGGTGAGGCAAGGAGTTAGATAGAGCTGTAATGATCCCTTGTTTGTTCCCCAAGACGCCAGAAAATAGATAAAAATCCAGGTCAATGGGTTCCAGCTTTTGACCAGAGCTGAGCTGACTCATGTAGCCTCTTCCCCTTTGGATGGAGGCCCCTCTGTGGGTTCCAGAAAGGCGGAGTGCAACTCCGTCTGACTCTGCCCCCAAAAACCACAGTTCATTCTTCATTGAACATTCTTTCTCTCCCCCACATTCCCATGAGTTCCCAGAACAGCACCGCCAAGAGGACCCTCATGGGAGTCCACTTGCACCTCCAGCCAACGCCCTTCCTGATGCCAGTAACTCGGGTGTCCCGGGCCTGACAAGTTCCAGAACACGCTCCTCTCTGCATTCCATGTTTTGCTTTTGCAGGCAGTTGTTTCAGAAGCACCAGAAAGCATCTTAGATGGCTAAGACTGAAAAGGAATGGGGGGGCCCTGAAGTTACCCCACATTCATTCATTTCTCCCAACAAAATGTGTGTCCTCCCTTGGCTGGGTTCTGCATCACCTGGAGAAGGTAAGGGGAAGGTGTTGCTCAGCCCAGACGCAGTAGCCCCCAGGTGCTGCAGGAGACAGGGGAAGAGAGAGAAGTCCTGGTCTAGAGACACTCAGAGGGCAGGGCCAGTGAGGGCAAGGCGTTGGGAGAGAAGGACAGGCTGCAGGAGGACGTGAGCTAAGCTATGGTTTTATGGAGTGGGTGGCCCCAGACAAGGCAGGGACTAGGAGAAAGTCTATTCTAGGAAAAGGAATCAATGTGAGTAAAGGGACGGAAGCAAAGGGTGAGGTTGCTGCATAAAACATGTAGTGTGGGCCAGGCGCGGTGGCTCAAGCCTGTAATCCCAGCACTTTGGGAGGCCGAGACGAGTGGATCACGAGGTCAGGAGATCGAGACCATCCTGGTCTACATGGCGAAACCCCGTCTCTACTAAAAAATACAAAAAACTAGCCAGACGAGATGGCGGGGCGCCTGTAGTCCCAGCTACTCGGGAGGCTGAGGCAGGAGAATGGTGTAAACCCGGGAGGCGGAGCTTGCAGTGAGCCGAGATCGCGCCACTGCACTCCAGCCTGGGCGACAGAGCGAGACTCTGTCTCAAAAAAACAAAAACAAAAACAAAAAAAAAACCATGTAGTGTGATGGGTGGGGGAGGGGGCTGGGGGCGCAGAATGGCCAGCCAGGAGCTTGCTCAGAGTCAAGAGCCAAAAGTATCACTTAGTGTTCTGTGTGCTGACTCGTGTGTGCCATTGCTATATTTCACCATGTGTCTAGTGCATTTTAGTTTCTCATCTTGACAGGATGGCTGATAGAGAACCATGGTACAAGTTTCAAAAGGTACCAATTTTAAAGTAAAAACAAAGCTTTCTCCTTCATCTCTGTAAGACTCTGAGAGACAACCAGCTCCTGGATTGACAAAAAGAAAACACATTGCTGGACTCACAGGAAGTAAGGAAATTCCTAAAGATCAACTCTCTACCCCTCGCCCCAACCCCAAAACACACACCCAATTAGAAGAGAACTGGACTGAACCAAACCAGAACCAGCTTAGAGCTACAGGCAAGTGGGAAGGGTGAGGCCTCCCTGAAGACACGAGCCACGGGAGCATGCCCTGACAGGGAGCTGGCCAGCAGCAGGTGGGGGTTGGCCCTGGGGCCCCTGCAGCATCAGGACCCTCGAAGACAGGGAGCTGGCTGCTCTTAGAGAAAAAACCTTCCCAGTCTGGGCTATCAGAATTCTCACGCACCCCAAAGAAGCAGATACTGATTTATGAAGGTCACCAAGCACAGAAGAGGTGGCCGCACGGGTGAGAATCAAGTAGAAATGGCAAAAAAACTTAGCCCCTAAGGACTTAAGACACCAGAAGTAGCAGAAACAGAAGATAGGATAGTGATATTTAAAGAAAACATGGCTGGATTTCTAAAGGCAGGCCAAGAGCCCGTATAAAGAACTAGCATGCAGAGCTGAAAATGTACCAAGAAAACCTGGCGCAGTGGCTCATGCCTGTGATCCCAACACTTTGGAAGGCCGAGCTGGGAGGATCACTAGAGCCCAGGAGTTCAAGACCATCCTGGGCAACACAGTGAGACCTCATCTCTAAAAAGAAAGAAAGAAAGAAAACATACTAAGAAGAACCCGGGAACCTGGAGAGATGAAAAATATAATTTCAGAAATAATTACCATAATAGATGATCACACAGTAAATTAGACACCGCTACACAAGTGGCCATTTCATATCTTCCCCTTTCTCCTCCAATGTCCCAAGCCCTCTTCTCCCATCCTCACTCTCAGCTGAGACTTTGCTGAGAAATAGCAGCAGCCAGCAGAGAACTCTCCCAAGTGTCTATCCTCACATCCAGCCGCATGCCGGCATCTGCACCCACACACTCAGCCTCCATTCCCACAGCTAGTGAGAAATGTTTCATGCCCAACCTGAAGGCAGTTCCACCTGTGCTCCAGAGCCATCCCACATCCCCCGCACGGTGTTCTCCAGCCATTCGCTCTTCTCCCCCTCACTATTCACGCTCTCTCTCCTGGAACATTTTCATCGCCTTATGTCTTTTTTTTTTTTTTTTTTTTTGACACAGTCTCACTCTGTCACCCAGGCAGGAGTGCGGTGGTGCAATCATGACTCATGGCATTTTTGATCATCGAACCTTTGATCACCAAACCCTCCTGGGTTCAGATGATCCTCCCACCTCATACTCCCACCTCAGCCTCCCAAGTAGCTGGGATTGCAGGCGCCTGCCACCACACCTAGCTAATTTCTGTGTTTTTTTGTAGAGATGAGGTTTCCCCATGTTCCCCAGGCTGGTCTTAAACTCCTGAGCTCAACCAATCCACCTGCCTCAGCCTCCCAGAGTGCTGAGATTATGGTGTGAGCCACCATGCCCAGCCCACCTTATATCTTAACCCTAGAGTTACATGGATTTAATGCTCCGAGCTAATTCTCCTCTTTCATCGCTTGGTTGGCTAAAATTCTTTGGCTACTAGTTTCTTCAAGACAGGCTCAAATAAATCGTATTTCCTGAATTCTTACATATTCAAAGGTGTCTGTTGCCTTTACATTTGCATGTCAGTTTGGTTAGTGACATTGCTTGCATATTTGTCCCCACCCAAATCTCATGTTGGAATGTCATCCCCAGTGTTGGGGTGGAGGTTGGTGGAAGGTACTTGGGTCACAGGGACAGATCTGTCAGGAATGGTTTGTGCCCTCCCCTTGGTGATAAGTGAGTTCTGGCTCTGGGTTCACATGAGATCTGTTTAAACGTGTATGGCACCTTCCCCCAACTCTCTCCCTTGCTCTGTTCTTGCTGTGATGTGCCTGTTCCCCCTTTGCCTTCTGCTGTGAATGGAGGCTTCCTGAGGCCTCCCCAGAAGCAGATGCCACTATGCTTCCTGTAAAGCCTGCACAATAGTGAGCCAGTTAAACCTTTTTTATTTATAAATTACCCAGCCTCAGGTATTTCTTTATAGCAGTGTATGAATGGCGTAATACAGTTATGTACAAAACAACTTTCTTGAGGACATCATAGGCCAGCTCCTTTCTCTTCTAGATGGGAAGAGGACTCAAGTCAGATTTCAAAGACAAAAAGAGAGTCAAGGGAAAGGGATCAGGTTTTAGTTACTTTCATCAGAAATGCCTTAGTGTTGACCTCTGTATGCAGTTTCTCTGGGGCACAATATTTTCCTTCAATCTATAGGTTCAAGTCTTCTTTTTATTTCCAGAAATGTTTCTTAAGTTATAATTTTAATTTAAAATGTTTTCATTCATGATCTTAGTTCTTTTATCCTTCAGACTTATCAAGTACAAATATTTGGGATCCTTTTTACTGCTTTCCCATACTCAAGTCCCTTTCAATATCTCTTTACTTCCATTTTCTTTTGTTCACTTTCTTCACAATCCTGTCCTCTATGTACATGCTATGTTCTTGACAGTGTCCATTCTTCTTTATATCTGCAAATGATTGTATGTTTCCCTTTCACATCTTCCTGAGTTCTGCCAGTTTGAGAATGCCTCATTTCCTTCTCTCTTGCCATACCTTCCTTGAGCTGCATCTCTGCTTTATGTTCTTGTTTTATAATGACAATTACTCTATTTTTAGAAAATGCATGGCAATGTGTTTGGCCATAAGTTCCATCTGCTCTATGATAATTATTTTTATTAAAAAAGGAAAAAGAGAGCTATTTAAAACATACACATACATCATCCATTTTCAAGGAAACCCAATGGGCCCTATGTTTGATGAGTGCACTGATGACTGCACAAGGCATGGTGCCCCTCCCTGGGGCTTTCTCTAGGCCTTCTTCCTGTACCTTCCACCATCCCCAGATGAAGGGCCTTTCCCCACTTCCACCCCTAATTCTCTTGGCTTCTTTGGTGCTCTGTGAATTGCTGTGTCCTTGCAGAGAGCCCTGGCTGTGTCCTGTGATGTGAAGTAATCATTTAGAGTCACCACAGCCACAACCATGTGTGTATCCTTCAGCCAAACAGCCTGTCAGGGA
Source organism: Piliocolobus tephrosceles (assembly GCF_002776525.5). Taxonomy (NCBI): domain Eukaryota; kingdom Metazoa; phylum Chordata; class Mammalia; order Primates; family Cercopithecidae; genus Piliocolobus; species Piliocolobus tephrosceles. The sequence goes on along the minus strand of NC_045439.1, from coordinate 5,204,046 downwards.
TGCTGCTGCATCAGTGGAACCATGGCCTGTGTGGCCTGGATCCACCCCAGCCTTCCTGGTCAGTGGCTTAGAGAAGAAACCTCAGTGCCAATGGAGAACAAATAAAGGAAAACCCGTGACTGTTCTGTGAGTGGACGCAGCCCTCTTTGGGCTCAGTGTGCTGAGCACTCACCCCAGCAGCTGTGAGGCCCAGGAAGCTCTTCTCCCTGTGCTCAGACTTCTCCTGGGCTCCTTGGGAAGCATCCTTGCCTCCGTGTGCCTTGCTCTCTCGATCTATTCTTGTTTTCACATGTGCATAGATCTCATGAGCCCATCTTAATCATTGGGGAGTAAAGGAGAAGTAGTAATAAATCGACAGCAGCCAGAGCGTGGGCTGGTCAAGGAAGGCATTTCACAGGGTTGGACAAGGGAACATTGTTTCAAAAGCAACAAGAAGGTGGAGACAAGATGCTAATGTTCGTTGACCAGCACGTAACGTGAAGATGGAGGAGATCATGAGTAGAACGTGATCTTTGAACTGTTTTGGACTTCTCATGAGAAGTGAGGACCGATCCGTACTCAGCCTTTTCCCCAGCTCAGCAGGGTCATAAGGGGCTTACTTGTTTCACCTGAGAGGAAGCCACAAAGCTGCAGGAAGAGTGGAAGGCCGGAGAGCCAGGCATGGGTGCAGATCTGTGCCTCCAAGACATTGGGGAGGGCATCGCACCATGGGCCACGCCTATGTGCTGGAGGTGCCAGCACCAACCTGGAGAGAGGCTGGGGGGAGTTCGTGGGATATTACCTGTAAAAGCATTGAGCAAGGTGCCTGGGATTCAGACTCCTGACATACCATTTGGTGCAATTTTCCTCTTTTCGAGCCCTGCAGAAGTTGGAAGACAGCTCCCGTGAATATCACCCTCCTTTCTCTGGACATCCAGTGTGTCCATTTTAACCCAGTGACTCTTAACAGGGCTGTTCTGATACCAGAAAGTTTTTGATGCTTCTATGTCAAAATGGCCTTGTCAATTTTTTTTAATGTCTATTCTTTTACCAGTTAATGTTCATCCAGGTCTCCTGGACATTTCAACCCATTTACCCCCACAGTTATGTTACCATAGATATTCCCCTGTATTTTCTATATTTCTTTCATTTTTCCAGTTCCATTTTCTACATCTTTTCTTTTTTGTTTTTTATCAGTAGCTCTCTCTTTTCTTAACATGTGATTTGTCTAGATTCTTATAAGTGGGCATTATTTTTATTATCCAAAAATGGTAACTATCTTACAACAAATAACACAACTGTGTTGTGGGTGTAATGGACTGCTACCAGTTCAATGGCTTTTTTTCCCAGGCAGCGTGAGGCTGAGAATGACAGGGTCCAGAGAGAGAGTCTCCTCATGTCCTTCACGATCCAGGAGCCAGCAGGACAGCTCTGCTCCAGAATGAAACTCCCTCAACTGGAATCTTTGAGCTACCTTGTGCCAGCTGCATGGCATTGGGTCAAGTACTGAAACTCTGTTCCTCAGTTCTCTCACCTGTCAAATGCAAATGGGAACAACAGTGAGCTCATCAGTGACTGTGAGGAGCGAAAGAGGTGAACCAGGTGAGACACCCAGAGAGGCACCTAGCACGTCACAGCCATCAGCACACACACAACCCAATACAGCTGACAGATACAAGCAGCCAGGAAGGCACAGGGGCCCTAGGAAGGTACAGCCATAAAAAGGAGTGAGGCACTGATGCACATGCCAGGAGGGAGCTTTGATGAATGTGAGTAAATGAAAGAAACCGGGCACAAAAGGCCACATTTCAGATGATTCCCTTTACAAGGAACATCCAGGCCAGGTGCAATGGCTCACACCAGAACTTCGGAAGGCTGAGGCGCGTGGATAACTTGAGGCCAGGAGTTCAACACGGTGAACGCTGTCTCTACTAAAAATACAAAAATTAGCTGGGTGTGGTGGTGCACACCTGCAATCCCAGCTACTTGGGAGGCTGAGGCAAGAGAATAGCTTGAACCCCAGAAGTGGAGGCTGCAGTGACCTGAGATCGTGCCACCACACTCCAGTCTGGGTGATGGAGTGAGACTATCTCAAAAAAAGAAAGAAAAAAAATAAATAAAGAAAGAAAGAAACATCCAGAATAGGCAAATCTATAGAGATAGAGATAGAAAGTAGATTTCTAGTTGCGGGGGGCTGGGATGGGGTGGGGGCTGTAGAGAATAATAGGAGTGGCTGCTTAATGGCTATGGGGTTTCCTTTCCAGTTTCATGAGGGGTGAGGACCAATCCATAGTCAGCCTTTTTCCAAGCCTGTAAGGGGCTTTTCTGCTTCATCCAGAGGGGAAGCCAGGAAGCTGCATGAGAAGCCCCAGGCTGGAGAGCCAGGGAGCGGGTGCAGACCACTTTCCCCACCCCCACCGCCTTCAGGACATCGTGGAGGGCATCCTACCGTGGACTCATGCCTATGAACAGGAGGTTTGATGAAACATTTGGTTTGACGAAAATGTTCTGGAACGAAATAGTGGCAATGATTGTGTGGCATCATGAATGTACCTCATGCCACCGAATTGTGCGTTTTAAAACAGCTAAAATGGTAAAAATATGTCATTACCGCCAAAAAAGGGCAGAGATCAAATGGACACCATAATAATTTCCACTATTAAGCAGCCAATTCCATATCTTGATTATAAATCAATGAGCAAGATCCCTGGAATACTATAGGAGAGATCAGACCATCCTCAACACAGATGACACCACTGTGGCCAATTCACACGGAATGAGCACAGGCCTGCCTTCAGATGACCAGTGGCACTGCTATCATTAGCTTTGCTGCTTAACAAACCTCTTCAACATCCAGCAGCTTAAAATGATGTCCACTTTATGAAGCCCACAATTGTGTGGGTCAGCTGGACTGTCCTGGTCTGGGCCAGCTTGGCTGATCTCCACTGGGTGCACTGATCTCCACTGGATGCTTTGAACTTCTTGGCACGGAGCTGTCCCCAGTACAGTAATTAATAAACCACCCCAAAGAGGTGGATTAGGGTCAGAAATCACCCAGAGGCCCAGGAAATAGAGCTGGCCGGGCTTCGTGGCTGGGTAGCAGGAGTGGATGGGAAAAGACACAACTTCTTTTCAAATGTCTGTGGTCTGTTGGTGGGCCAATGGCTGCTGAATGATAGATTAGACCCTCCCTCTTATGCTGGCATTTGGCTGGGGAGCCTCAGTTAGGAGGTCTGGTATCTGCTCCACATGTTCTCTCATCCCCCGGTGAAGCTAGCCCGCATCCACAGAGCAGCTGGGAGGGCTGGCCTCTGCTCCACGTGGTCTCTCACCCCCCGGTGAAGCTAGCCCACATCCACAGAGCAGCTGGGAGGGCTGGTCTCTGCTCCACGTGGTCTCTCATCCCCCGCTGAAGCTAGCCTGCATCCACAGAACAGCTGGATGGAGAAGCTGGATGGAGAAGCACCTGGAGACCTGGGCTCGAAACACCCCAGCCTCATTCTATTGATCAGAACCAGTCACAGACCCATCAGATTCCAGGGTGGAGGAAACGGACTCCACTTCCTGAGGGGGAGGGGCTGCAGAGAAGTTGCGGCCGTGCTCCAGGGAGTTGCATGCTAAGCTCCAGGTGCCCGGTTCTCTGAAGCCTGATTAACCTCCACTTTATCCCTGTGTCCCACCACCCTTCTCACATCTGGGGTGAGCCCAAAAGTGGGGTGAGACGCAGGGAGGTCAGGGTGCCCATGTCACATGACACTTAATAGCACAATACAGCTGAACATATGATGACTTGCCAAAATGTCCCCGTGTCTAAACAACTGCGTTAAAGGAGCCACAGCAAAATATCTTCCCTGGTTTTTGGTGTGGTTCCAGATTTCTTTTTGTTTCAGAACTAAATAGGCCTCCCACACTTTCTTCTATCCGGGTCCAGTACCTCCTCCTCTCAGCAGCTAACAGCAAGGCCTCTGGACATTCACCTGGGTTGGGAGTGGCAGGGGGCTCCATGCAGGTGAGAGAAATCAAGTAGGCAAAGATACAGGAGCAGCAAGAGCCTCTATCCAGAGTGGTCAGAAGGTACAGAGTTCTTGTCCAGAAAGGTGAGTTGGGGCTGCATGGTGAGGGGCCTGAGCCTGTGAGGGTGGACATAGGGACTGGATGCCGGGGTAATAGGGATTCCTGGAAGAACACAGCATGCCACGGCCAGGGCTGAGCTTGGGAAGAGTCAACAGCAGCACATGCAGGCAGAGGCGGTTCAGAGAGATCAGAGGCAGAAACAAGCCATTAGGAGGCTGTGGACGTGGCCCAGGTAACAGAGACTCGAGCAGGGATGGTGATGAGATGACAGAGGTAGAACTGACACAGTTTGAAGACTGATTAGACGTGAGAGGGAGGAAGGGTGGTGAGTGAGGAGGGAAAGGGAAGGATGACAGGGAAGGCAATGGCCCCAAGCCCATTTGAGGGGGCCAGGGAAAGACAGTTCCGCAGAGAAGAGAACAAGAGACGGGACATTCTGCTCAAAGTTCTAAGACATCGGAGCATGGGACGCTGCAGCCGTGGAGTAGGGTTGGGGCCATGGAGGGAGGTCCCTGAGGCAGAGGAATCAGGAGGAGCAGCGGGGCCCTGCCTCATCTGTAACTTCGCCAGCCCTGTGGTCTGCTGTGACACTGAGGGTCTAAAGCCCAATTTTCAAGATTAAGCAATAACTGTTCTTCCTCCTAGGACATGAAAACCTGTCCAAGAACCAGGCCCGGTTCCTTGCCTGCTCTCCCCAGCACTTGGAGGGCTCCACAGTTGGCCGGAGCTATATCACTCACAGCAGATTTTACAAGCCTGTCCTTCTGCCAGGACCCTTTTAGAAGTGAAAATAGCTGGAATAAGCCTCTGCTTTCCCTAAACTATGAACGCATCTCACCATACCTCAAGCTGCAACTTACTGCTGTGTCAGCCCACACCCCAGCACGCTTCCTGGAGGAACCCGTCCGAGCAACCTCAGGAGGGTGCGCTGAGGACCCATTTTGCACACGTTTAAATGCAGGGTCAGATTTTAAACAGGATATCCAGCTGGAGACAGAAGGTAACTGTAGTCTTGGTCACTGCTAAGAAGCACCTAATCATGCAAGACATACCGCTCATGAAAAAGAAATGTTTTCAACTCTTTGTGGCACCCTGCTGGGACAGCCTCTGCCTGGTCATTCCGTCCCAGGGGTGATTAACCATCCCAGGGTTAGGGCCTGGGACTTTGCTAATGTGCTTTCAGGTCAGCCACAAAAATATTTCTAAGATTTCTTAGCTAATGGTGCATTTGCGAGGTCATTCAAGGCTAAGACCAGGAGGATTAAAATATCTGATTCCTTCCTGAGGCTCTTAGTTGTAAAGGACCAAAGAAGCCGTAAAACAAAGATTTATTCAGTTTCAGCCGGACAGCTCAATGGCGCAGCCCCGTAAGACCAGGAAAAAAGAAACATCTGGCCAGAAAAGCACACTTGTTTACAAAAAAAAAAAAAAAAAAAAAAAGGTTTTAAGACTCTTTTCCAGCCTCACCAAGTTCTTGGACTAAAATTAGGCTGAAAATTAAAAACAATGTCGAATCTGAAGAGTACAGGGCAAATACACGCAGGAGAAAGAACATCTTGTTTCTTCCTTATCCAGCTGCCTCTGGCTGGGGGTCCTCCGAGCACCCCGGGGAGCCGCCCTGCCCTGGTAGGTAGCCCCCTCGGGGACCGCACAGCTGTGGTGCTCCCTGAACAGGTGACGGATGTGGCCTCTGCTCCAAGACCAAACCCTTTTGTGGGGGAGGGTGTTTTCTGCAGAGGATACTCAGAGAAGGGAGAGGACCCTGTTTGGCTGCTCCCGATGATAACATGCTGCTCTCCAGAGCTCAATGTAAACAGCGGTAGTGCTGCTGGCACTAAGACACTGAGGCGGCCTGTGCTGGGGGATGGGGTGCTGAGGGACGGGTACATCTTGAGAGGCGTGGATGACAACTGTTTTGTAAGGAAGGAAGACTGTGCTGGCAGTGAGGCCCTTGGCCTCAGTCGGGAAACTCAACTTCTTTTCCAGGCCTGCTGTTGACTCACCGAGGACGTGCAGGCCAAGCTCTCCTTGCTCAAGTTCCCCCTCCTCTATCCCCCACCGTGTGTGCAACGGCAGGCGATGGGAATCACAGGACTCAGCCATTGCCTTCTGCTCTCCCTGGGATGCTAAAGGGATTAATGGGTCAAGGTTGGAAGATGCTTTGAACTTCTTGGCACGGAGCTGTCCCCAGTACAGTAATTAATAAACCTCCCCAAAGAGGTGGATTAGGGTCAGAAATCACCCAGAGGCCCAGGAAATAGAGCTGGCCGGGCTTCGTGGCTGGGTAGCAGGAGTGGATGGGGAAAGACACGGCGTCTGAAGTTTGCGTCCTGTGTGCAGGCAGCTGTGGTGCCAACAGATGTCCTTGGGTTCCTGGGCCACGCCTGTTAACAACCCAGACTTACACCTGTTAAAAAAGCAGAAATGAAATCCTGACCCCAGGGCAGAGCAGAGGCAACCGCCCGACGTCACCCCGGTTGACGGTGAAGCAACATTTGTGGGAGTTGGAGATGACATTTCTAATGGCAGAGAAAGTGCTGACCGGACGTCTAACCACAAGTAACACTGGTAACACTGCCCCTCTGCTGTCTTCAACGTGGGCCTGGAAATCTTTGACAAACCTTGAGAGTCAGGACCTGGGTATTCCCATATCCCATCTGAAGGATGACGTTTCTGGAAACCTTGTACCAGGGGATGCCAAGTTGAGAAGATCATTAACTGGGGCATAAACAAGTCCCTGAAAGTCTCCTCAGCATGTTTTCCTCCTCTGTAGGGTGGCGGGGTTGGACTAACCGTGGGACTCCTGAACCACCCAGGCATATGTCCCTTACACCTGTGTCCCCTCTCCACGGTGGCTGTGCCTGCTTGTGGACAGTGACCTTTCTGCTGTCCTCCAGAGCCTGCAAAGCTGTTGGAAACTTGTAGGTCCTGATACCTTGCTGGCCTTGAGGCGGTCAGCCAACACAGATAAGCAGAATGAGGCATGATGTGAGCCGGGCTTGTCTGTGACTAGGTCCACGTGGTGCTCCAAGACTGTTCCTGCCCACCCACTTCCAGCGTTTCCCCGTGTTTCCCAGGGCATCTCGAATTCCACTCCCATGCCACCGTTCATTTAGGCAGGGACACAGAAGCTATGTTCCCTCCACCTGAGGCTGTCTAATCATGGGCTGGCCTGGCGACTGGCAACTGGGACCTGATGCCATGTTCTCTGCACCCTGGTTTGCACCGAACACATCTCCTATCCAGTGAGTCTTGGGCTTTGGTTCCTCAGGGAGCTTTTTCAGATGAACCTCAGGCACCGTCACATCCACGAATCCCTTCTAAAACCCTTTACCGTTACAAAAGGGGCTACTCCAAAAGGGGCTCTGGCCCTTGGGCCACAGAGTTCACGCCCACCCATAGGGCAAACCCAGCAAGCAAGGCCTTCCCCTCGCGCCGCCCCATCCGTTGCTCTGAGAGGCCCCTCGCCCTGTGCCAGCCAGAATGTGTTCACACGCATAGAAAGAGGCATCCAACCAGGATTTCTGGTTTGTCCTAAATATCTGGGTGTGTCCTGCCCCCTTATGATGTTACAGTCGGTGGGTGCTAACCTTCAGCTGCATCTGGGGGCAGAGGCATCACTGAGCTTGGGGTCTCACTGCACACTCTATGCACGTCAGCACCAAGGTTGACCCATTAATCCCTCACACCCTGTAAGGGAGGCACCATCACCCCCATCTAACTTAGGGACCCTGAGGCTCAGAAAAGCTACCCAAAGTCTCCCAACCACACATGTCCAGAGTCTGGACAGGAAGCCCTCCTTATAACCCGAGGGCACGCCCTTGCCACCGGCCACCTTCTCCCCGACCTGCCGGTGAGATGGCAACGTCCGCCCCTCAGGTCTCTCCACCAGGCCCGCGGTGCTCCTTCCACCCCTCGCATCCTGACCACTGCCTTGGCCTCCCGCGGCCTCCGCTCTGCACTCACACATGCAACACCACTGACCTTTGGCACCCCATCTCCTCCTAAGACTCACATATTAGCTTCCCACAGGATGGCTGCTGTGGTTGCTCCTCATGACCTCATGTGTCCCACATCCAGGCCCGGGGCACTCACCAGCTCCTGTAGCCTCCATCTCTGGGAAGTACTGTGCCATCTGCCTGGTCACCAGAACTTGCTATCTTGGTGCCACCTTTCCCTACCCACTTCTCCCAGCCAACCCCATCTGCCGTGTCCACACCCATGTGATCTCTAAGCCTGCCCCCTCTGCCTCCTACCATCCCCAATCTGTCTTCTCCTTTCCATCCCAGCTTCTCACAGGAATGAGCATTTCCCACTCCCCCACCCTGCCCCCAGGCCAGTGCCAGAGCAGTCTAGCTCAAATGCTGTCTCTGCATCCTCTAGTAGGCACCCAACCCAGGACCAGGAGCACAGCAGCTGGTCAACACTGAATGAATGAGGGTATCTGCTGAGTGAATCACTGCATTTTCTCCTCCCAACACCCAGTGGCTGTATGACTTTCCACTCCCACCAACAGCACACAAGGTTCCCTTTCCTCCACATCCTCACCAGCACTTGCTGTCTTTCATCTTTTTGATAAGTCATTCGAACAGGGGAGGTGATGTCTCATTGTGGTTTTAATTTGCATTTCCCTGATGGTTTGTGATGACAAGCATTTTTTTTTTTCATAGATCTGTTCACTGCTTGGATGTCTTCTTTTGAGAAATATCACTTAATATGTGGAGTCTAAAAAGAGTCCTAGAAGTAGAAAGCAGAATGGTGGTTACCAGGGGCTGGGAGATGGGGCAAGGGGACATGGTCAAAGGGTACAAGATCTCAGTTAGATAAGAAATGTAAGTTTCAGTGATTTATTGCCCAGAATGCGGACTAGAATAAATACTAATGCATTGTATATTTCAGAATTGCTAAAAGAGTAGATTTTAAATGTTTTCACCACAAAAGAACATCAGTATGTGAGGTGAAAGATTATTGATTAGCTTGTTAAAACATTCCACAATGTAAACATATATCAAAACATCACATTGTATCTCATAAATATATAATATATACAGTTAATATGTGTCAATTACCAAAATTAACCATCGGCTACCTTGCCCTGAAGGCGTGGCCTGGATCCTCAGTGTGGCCTCAGGTATCCCTGTGACCTGGTGTCTGTCTCCCTCACCCTCCCCGCCACAGATGCTGCCTCGTGCCCCCCTAGATTTCCCATCTACCTCACACACCACACCGTGCACGCAGCTCCTCTGCCTGTGGCCCATCCTCACCTCCCTGTTGCTGTCCATCATCCTTCATGCCCAAGAGCCCTCCCCACCCCCACCCCAACTGTGGTCAGTTTTGTGGACCTCCCTGATGGATCGTTCCTCCCCTGCACCAACCCTGCCAAGCAGGCCCACACTGCCTGGGACCGGGGTTAGGGATCTGCAGGCTGGACGCCCTCAAGGGTGTGTGGGGGTCCAGGTCCCCGCCTGCCTTCCCAGCACACTGCTAGCAAGATATAGCTCCGGGACAAAAGGCAGAATCCCTGCTCCCGGCACCCCACAGGCACTGGGAAGGCCCTCACTGCAGGTCTCCGAGCTGGAGCAGGGCTTTCTGCCTTGGCTGGCTGGAGGGCCAACAAGCGCCCTTCCTTTGAAATCACTTTGTTTATGTGTATTAAAGGCCAATGTTCTCCAGTTATCTCTAAGTAGTTTCCATCTTACAATGAATTACTGCTCTCAAATGGAAAGGCCAGGGGAGTGCCAGCACGGCCCAAACGCGGCCCAAATCGCTTTGCCCTCTGAACTGCTTGTTTCAAAGTTGGCCTCAGCAGCCTCGTCTGCCAGGTCTGCGCGCTCCAAAGTTCATTTCTAACGTTGTGATGCTTTGGAGAGCCACAGACAGCTGCTCAGCCTGGCTTCTGCCCTGGGCTGCAGGGGCTGGCCCTGACCCTTCTAACTCAAGTGAGTGTGGCCGAGATCGCCTCATTGGCGCCTTTCTCACTCATCTGTATTTTCTCCTGTCCTTTCCAGATGCATTTGCCACGGCCCTGTACAAGGATTGGAAGGGGAGAGGGAGCCATAAATCATCTGCCCCAGAGTCCTTATGAAAATATTAAAAATGCTCAAAATAGGTGTGGGCGGAGGCCAGCGAGCAGCAGGGCCAGCCCAGGGCAGCGTCACAAATAGGAGCTTCCCAGGCCGCATTGGAGCTCCCCGAAGGCTCCATCCTCGTAAATCAGCCTGGCCTCCGCTTCTGGCTGGCACTTCCCGTTCCGGCTTGCACGAGGGTGAGGGGGCTGCTGCGGGCTGGACGGGATCAGGGCCTGGCGGAGCCTGACCTCACACCCGAGGCCACACACCCAGGCACCCACACCCCACGCACAGTCCGGGGATTACGCAACCTCGTCTTGATGTGACCAGAGAACACCATGTACAGGCGAAGCTCAGCCTCTCGGGCCGGCAGAAGGCAAATAGCAGGGAGGAAGGAGCATAGGTGCTGCCCTGGGCAGGTACGGTTGTCCCGCCAGTGCCGTTGCTGGCTGCCTGTGCCACTGTGGGCCTCGGCTGCGGGCGAGTGGCTGTGCTGGGGGGCTCGGCCCCGCACATATATGGGGCACTGGCCGGAGCTCCACGTGCTCCGAGACTCCCCCCTGGATCTTGTCAGACTTCATCAGGGTGAGGCGGCTGGTGGGGCAGGATGAGAAGAAAGGACTTGAGGGTGGGGATTTGTGCCTGATTCCCACTTAATCGGGGTAAGCTGCCTGGAGAAAATGGGCTGTTACAATCTCTCCTTTCATGTCTGGCCAGGAATGTTGCTACTCAACGCAGAGGGCGGCATCCAGGCTCCTAAGCCAGCTCAAGAGAGCCCAGGGGTCAGCTGTCCCAACGTGACTCCGGCCATGGCTGGGGAAGGTCTTTGCCAGGAGAAATGGTACAAGTGGAATAAACAAGGAGACAGCCTGCAAAAACAGGCCTGCACCACACGAGCCGCCAGGAGTTCTGTCTGCATTCCTGGAGTCGGAAGCCACCAGGAGGCAGGGCCCAGGCTTCAAGACAACGGCTCCTTACCCTCCACATCCTAGACTCTCCTCCTCACACAGCACAGAGGCGTTTGAGCTACCTGGGGCCAGCAGGACAGTGCCTGCCAGCCCTCAGGGCTCTGACACAAACCCCAGCCAGCAATGTGTCTCTTTTGTAAGACGGGACTTCCCAAAGAGCCTCCCATCCCTTCAGTCCTGATGCCTAATCATGCCTAGATCCCAGGACGAGGGGGATTCGGAGGCTGTTTGGAGTCAGAACAACCCAAGCGTGACCCCCGGAATTGCAGCTGAGTTGCTGTGTGACCCTGGCACATGGCTGATGTCCTCATCTCATGTGGCAGGGCGAGTAGGCACCCACACAGTTGAACGTTGGTCATTTCAAGGCTGGGGGCTGTGGCTGACACCTGTAATCCCAGCACTTTGGGAGGCCGAGGCGGGTGGATCACCTGAGGTCAGGACTTCAAGACCAGCCTGGCCAACATGGCGAAACCCCATCTCTACTAAAAATACAAAAATCAGCCAGGCATGGTGGCGGGCACCTGTAATTCCAGCTACTCAGGAGGCTGAGGCATGAGAATGGCTTGAACTCACGAGGTGAAAGTTGCAATGAGCTGAGATCACGCCACTATGCTCCAGTCTGGGTGACAGAGTGAGACTTCATCTCAACAAAAAAGAAAAAAGTTGGTCATTTCAGAAAGAGTGGATTACAGATCAAATCCAGTAGAGTTCCTCCTTCTAGAGGTACCTCACCTAAGTCAAATTTGCAGACACAGAGGGCAATTGGTATCTCTCAGGAGCAGGGGGAGGGGAGGATAAGTTATGTTAACAGAGAGAGTGTCAGTTTGGGAAGATGAAACGTTCTGGAGACGCATGGTGGGACATACGTGTACTTAACACCACTGTACTGTACACTGAGAATGGGTCAAATGGTAAATCCCATGTGAGACACATTGCACCACAACAAAAAACTCAAAAAAAAAGAAAGGATAGACTACACTTCTATATAAACATGACCTTGTTTGTAGAATTTAATTCATGATATATATAAACTGTGTAAAAATTGCATAAACATATTTAAAGTTTTAAACATAAAAACAATAACAAAGATAGAGAAGCTGGGTGGTGGGGGGGGGGAGTCTGAGCCAAGTCTTGTCTTTTCTCGTGTATTTTGTGGGGGGTACACAGATGGGTTTAAACAGCTAAATCAGCGCCCAGGACAAATATTTTAAATAGAGCTATGGGAAAATCTCATCAGAAGAATTGAGCCGAGACTGAGTGGTATAAGGCTGGAGGAGAGTGGGAGAACTAGCGTCACCCCTTATATCTTCCTGCAGCATATAGCTAACATTGGATGATTACTAAATCATGTCTGCACCTCACTTCACCATAACTTTAAACAGCTGTGGCTCAATCGCCCATGAAATGAGCTAAAACTTTCTCCAACAGAGACTTTAAAATCTTCAGGCAACTAACTTCCCTTCCAGGTGTTCCTGGTCTTGGCTTCCTGAGTTTGAACCTATGGATGTTTCTGACTTGAACCGGGTCCCCCACCAGGTCTGCAGCCTCAGGTGAACAGAGGACACGGTTTCCTTATCCCTCTGGGTGCCTTGTGTCCCCTCCCCGTCGACTCCTCCTCACTCTCCAAGACATAGCTCTTGGGGAAGGAGGGCTGCAGCCCCAGCAGGATCCAGCACCTTGGCTCCAGCAGGGAAGCTAGAGAGTAAGAAGCCCCCGGAAGCCCCCGGGAAATGCAAAGGCAAACAGGAGTTTGCACACACACAGCCCAGGGAGCCCAGGGCAGCCCCCCGCTGCTGGAAGCCAGGAGGATAGAGGCCGGTCTCAGAGGATGAAAGCGGAGGTGTGGAGAAGAGGAGCGGGTGTGGGGAGGGCTCCGGGAGCTGATGGAGAGCCTGCTCCTGTAGCTCTCGAGACCCTCCATTGCCCATCCCCGCTCCTCTTCCTTCCAGCCCCTGCCTCCCGCTCCCCACTGCCTCCATGGGCACAGCAGGCATGCGATGAATACGCACAGCCAACTGAGGCCTGTGGCACCGTCCTAGGTCTCTGTGACTGGACCGTTACCGTCAGCACTGGAGGCAGAGTGGTCCACACTGCTGTGGGGCCCGCTAAGCATGCACCCATGGAGGGTCAGGGCGTCTGTCCAAATCCGTCTCACACTCTGCCCTGGATTCCACGTGGACGGCGAGCGGGACGGCGAGCGGGACGGCGAGGGCCCCTCATGCACATCAATGGTCTGTGCTGATCCCAGCTGGGCAGTTTTATGCCCCGGTTGCCATTGGGTGGACACGTGGCTGTCCTTAGTGTCACAATGACTCTGAATTCTTCAGTACAATCACAGGAGCCATACACAGCTTCCCGCCCGCAGGGAGCTCCTGGACATGGGGAGGCAGACGCTAAGGCAGCAGGCGTGTCCCAGTAAAGAGAGGGAAGTGATGGTGGTGGGCACAGAACAGAGGAGGAATTGGGGAACCCTCTGTGATGACACTTTTAGTAGTCAGTGTCCCTCTGCTGCACCCCTTGGTCAAATATCTAATGACACGCGCACGAATAGGGCACGGAATCATAAAACCAGACGGGGCTGTGGGACGCCCATAGACAAGCCAACTTCCTTTCTTCACAGATAAGCTCAACACGTGCTCAGAAGTTTCTGTGGCCCAGGCCCAGGTACCAAGCTGGTGAGGACGGCAGCCTGAGACACACATTGACGTATAAACCACTGCATGCAGAGACAGGCTCTTCTCTTCTGCACGTTCCCTGAGGCAGGGACTAGGACCCTAGATTATATGTAAGAAAAATGGAAAGTGCAGGCACTGTCCTTGCTTACCTCTGTCCTAAGGGCCGGTGTGGGGAGCAGCACCCACCTCACTGCCTGCCTCCTTCCTGGGCCTTTGGTGCCCAGCAGCTGTCCCAGGCAAGAACCAGAAACATTTTGTCACACAAACACCACAGGGTCCCCTGTCTTAATCCGTTCCTGCTGCTATAACAAAATATCTTGGGATGGGTGATTTCTAAATCATTGGAATTTATTTCTCACCATTCTGAAGACTGTGAAGTCCAAGATGAAGGCACTGGCAGATTCGGCATCTGGAGGGACTGTTCTCTGCTTCTGAGGTGGCGCTTGTCCCAGGTCCTCACGGACAACGGGGCAGAAGAGACAATCAGGCTCCCTGGGGCCGTTTCACAAGGGCCCGATGCCATTTGTGAGAGTGGAGCCCTGGGGACCCAATCACTTTGTAAAGGCCCCATCTCTTAAGACTACTGCATTGGGGATTAAGCTTCAACACGAATTTTGGAGGGACACAAATGTTCTAGCCATAGCACCCCCTAAACTCAGAGTTGGAGGCCTCTAATTTTCCTTACAACAAGCATTGCCTGTGGACACTTGCCAAGTGGCCAGCTGGCCAGAGAACCCATGAGCCAGCCAAGAAGGTCCGTGAAGAAGCCCTCGTGAGCCCCCGGGAAACAGTCACCAATGGCAAGACTTTTTCTGCATCCCTGCCCGGTGGACTCTGTCAGGCCTCACCCTCCTCACCCTCTGGCTTCATGCTGTTCCCTGGCAGTGGTGTTTTTTTCTTGTTGCATTCTTTCTTCCCAGCATTTAATGATGAATTAAATTCTTTTCATTTTTTCCTGATGCAAAATAACAACAACCCAGAAAGGAAAAAAAAAATCCAGCTGATGAAAACTCCTGATGTGTCTAATAAATCTTTTCAAAGCATATTTGGAATCAGCCAGCCCAGTCAGGCACAGGACATGCTGCACTGGGGTGAGCGGTGGCCAGGCCGAGAGAAGGTGGCCCATGGCGTGGCTGGGCCCGGAGTCCAGTTACACCACTTAGATCTGTATGGCCTTAAGCATACCCCTCAGGTTTTGGGATCTCAGTTTTCCTCACCTGCAAAATGGAAATACCCATGGCCACCTCCCAGGCGGTGGTGAGGATGAAGAGAAACACCCCATGCATGGTAGGCCTCCATTATAATCACAACCTCTGCCCGCTAGTCAGTCCCAGTGAATGACGCCACCAAAGCATCCTCAAAGTCTGGAATTCAGAATGCGTCAGAGACGACCTGCAGGGCATGTACTTGTATCCTTGATTTGCAATAACACTACTGCGCCTCAAAGAGGTTCAGAAACAAGCCCATGGCCACAAAATCAGAGAGTCTGAAACCACAGCCTCCTGCTTGGAAGCCAGCAATCTTTCTACGTCAGCTCCTCCTCGGCCACCCCATGAATTTCCTTTCTCCACAAGCCTTAAAGGAGCAGGAAAGGACTCGCCAGGATGCCATTTCTTCCTCCTTCATCGCCCTCTCCAAGACCTCATCCAGAACCACACCAGGCTTCCTGCGGCCACTCTGAGAAGGACCAGGGCTCCCAGGGATGCTAGGGAGGAAGGCACCCAGAACTGGTTTCCTTTCTCCACCT
Source organism: Piliocolobus tephrosceles (assembly GCF_002776525.5). Classification (NCBI taxonomy): domain Eukaryota; kingdom Metazoa; phylum Chordata; class Mammalia; order Primates; family Cercopithecidae; genus Piliocolobus; species Piliocolobus tephrosceles. The sequence continues at coordinate 5,188,535 of NC_045439.1, read as the reverse complement.
CCAAGGTCACAACACTGGCCACGCCCTCCACCAGCACCCCAGTCCCTGGCAGGTGTTGAGAAACAGAAGCTCTTGGTTGGGAGAAGCCAGGGAAGGGGCCTCCATGCCCCAGCCTAGCCCATACCAGGCATTTCTCTTCGTTCTCACTACTTCCTGGGGCTGTGTGGCTGAGGCAGTGCCGTCGCATAGGATTCCCATTTGGGCATTAACTTCAGGGAGCTCCAGGACCAGGGCAAAATATTCAGCTTCTCTGTGCCTTGGTTTCTTCATAGAATGGGAATAAGGTAAGACTTCTGCAGTGTCGTAAAGGTTAAAGAATGATGCACACTGCTGGGTCCAAGACCTAAAGCAGTGCTCAGATGTGCTGCAAGCTCCGTGGAAGGATGCAATCACTGGTACCATGACTTCAGTCTATGACCCACCATCGGGTCCTCAGCCAACCCCACAGAAGGGGCCCTGCTTTCTCTTGTATAAGGGAGGACAGTCATACACACTCTGCCCACTTCAGAGTTGTTATAAGAATGACATTAAATCATGTCACGTGACAGCTCGTGTAAGTTCACACATCCGTTCATGCAGTCACCAAACACGAGCTGAGAGCCTACTGTGTGTCAGGCACCATGCTAGGCACGGGGGATTCCCAGAGACAGAGACCCAGATCCCGGACGTAGGGTGTTCGTGGTCTGGCTGGGGAGGAAACAAACAGCTGCCTCTGTGTGGTAAGGGCACCACGTAAGGAGCACACATGGGTAACCCTGTGCGCAGAGAGAAGGATGCCGGGGTGAGGAGTAGGGAGGCGCCATGGAGAAGTGAGGTGTCATTGAGCAGTGAGGCAGGTGCCCAGCACGGTAGAGCAAAGCTCTCTAGGCTGGCACACCAGGTCCCATGAGGTACATCAGCCCTGGAGACCTCGGGGCACCTGGGCGATGTCCACATCAACGTGGGCCTCGAGCCATGATGAGGATCCACCATGCGCTCTGCATAGCTGACCCTGCACATCCTCTTGCAGAGCTTGGGAAGGACCCAGACAAGAAAGAAAGGAGGGTTGGAACTGGGGTCTTCCCAGTGGAAACCCAGGCCATGGGGATCACTATAGAGTGGTACCGGAGGCACCCCTCAGATCCCAGTGGAAATGGCTCTGTGGAAGGCATGGATTTCATAGGTGAACAACCCTGGTCTCACCCCTAGTCTCATCGTTCAACAGCTGTTTGATGAACAGAACTTGTGTCACCTGGTAAGTCTCCACCCCCTCACTGTCAAGGGGGTCAAGACCTCCTACCTCAACCGGGCTGCTGTCAAGACTGAGATAAATGGAAAGTGCCTTGCACAGAGCCTGGCTCAGAGAACTGACTTCATAAATGGCCGCTCTCTTTAGTAATAATTTTATAATAAGAACAAAGACAGAGTTGGTGACACGGGAGTATTGCTGAAGTCAGACTAACAGGGAAACAACATCCAGGTTTCCTAGGGGCCCAGCCATCTGTGTTCGAATAAAAATGCGAATTAGCCCACAAGGTTCGCCAGCCCCACCATGTCCCTGGCAAATGTTTACTGGCTTTCTCTGCTCTGTCGGACCTGGAGGAAAAGTAGAATCAGAAATTCCTCTGCAGGAGCTCTGTTCTGTTTCACTTCCAGAAACCACTGGCTGTCAGGCCACTGCAGTACTCGGACACGCCAGTTCGGGAAAGAAGTCCCAGTTCCTGGCATGGCGAAGGCTTTCCCTCAATCTGTGAGCAAGACTTGGTCACTAAAGACACAGTAAATGCAATTCTCCTTCTTGGGTGGCTCTCCTGGAAGAGACACTCATCAAAGAAGTCGCCATTTCTAGGCGTTGAGTTGCGTCATACTGGTGACTTAGCTTGATAATGAAAATCTCAAGAATCAAACTACTCCAAAAAATAAAATTCAGCCAAAGTTTTCCCCAAACCCCTCTACAACAAAAGTCAGCAAACTCTAGCCCAAGCCAAATTTAACCCACCACCGGGTTTTTGTAAATAAAGCTTTATTGGCACACAGCCACATCCATTTCTTTATATATCACCTATGGCTGTGTTCACACTACAGTGGCAGAGTTGAATTGTCGGCTGTGACAGAGACCCACAGAGCCCACGATGTTCACCATCTGGCCCTTGCAGAGAAAGTGGGCTGGCCCCCGCTCCACATAAACATGGGACAGGTGTCAGCCTCCCCAGTCCCACGCTGCCATGGCCTCTGGCTGGGGTCGGATGCTCCTCTGATCCTGAGCAGAGATGGCAAGTAGGTCCTCCTGAGCAGCAGGGCAGGGTGCAGACTGCATTTCTAGGCTCGTCTGCAAGAGCTGAGGTGACTGGGGGGCAATGGCCATCTCCCTGGACATCTTGGCTGGTGTCCAGCAGACAATTTGCATGTGGGGCCTGGAGATACTGGCACACACCTGATCCATATTTGCAGCTCCTTAGATGACAGTGATAAAAGCTTCCATTTAGCAACTGCTTTTATGTTTATAAAGTGGTTCTGTATCCCTTGTTTCACTTAGTTCTCAGGTCAATCTCAGGAGGCACCTTGTTTCTTAATTTGCAGCTGAGGAGACTTACTCAGAGCATGATGTGTGGTTACCTGCATGGCGCATGGGGCACAGATTTCCTGACGTAAAATCCAGTCTTGCCACACGGCACTCCCCCAGTCTCGGAGCGACCCCCTGCAGGCCACCTCCAGAGGCGCGGTGCAGGAAGAGGGTTCCAGGGGACACTGCGCTCTGCGCTGAGCTTTTCAGCAACCCTACCTGAGTGCTGGGAGCAAGCGCTGGTCATCTGTCCTACCTCGGAACTCAGGATAACCATCGACCACTCTTGGTCCTAAAAACATCGGGACCACAGCGGGGTGAGCAGGGCCAGAGGGTAGTGAGGAGAGCCCTGCAGTAGAGAGGAAAGGCTGAGAGCGGAATTAGAGAGGGAGCCAGCAGGGGCCAGGGCTGCCCAGGCAGGCCAGCCGATCCTCCTTCTGCTGCCCAGGCCAGCCCTTCAACTTCCCTTTCTGCTGCCCATTTCCTGAGTCCTGGCTGAGCCTCTGGAAGATGAAGGAGGCCACGATTTAGAATCACATGGGGAATGTGTTTTATTGTGTGTGAGTGTGCCCCTCCCATGACCCCAGGGGAGGAGGCTCCTTGCCCCATTCAGACTCTGGTGCTTCAGGCATTCCTTGGTTTGTGGGAACAGAACTCCAGCCTCCGCCTCCATCTCTACACGGCCTCCCTGTTTCCATGTGTCCTTTTCTATCTCCCATAAGGACACCAGTCATTGGGTTTAGGGCCTACCCTAACCCAGCAGGTTCTCACCCTGATCCTTTCTTTAATTGCACCTGCAAAGACCTTATTTCCAAATAAGGTCACCCTCTGAGGTTCCAGGTGAACACGACGTTTTTGGAGGACACTCTTCAACCACTGCACGTCGCTTCTGGGTTCCCCCAGAATAGAGGGAAGTGAGCCATGCAGCAAGAAACCCTCTCAAGCTCATACCAAAGGGTCTGGTCTGCTGCCTGCTCCAGTGAGGAATCCTGGGATTCTGGAAGGAAGGAACCGTACCTCCTACCCCAGGCCCAGGGTGTGGCACGCACAGCAGAACACCTGGCACAGGCGGTGTCATCTTGTACAGCCTCACGATTGGCTCCTATGGATTTGGCTGGTGTTCTCTTCTAGACTGGGAGCTCCTGGGGCGTCAGTAACAAAACCTTTCAGTCCTGTGTCCGGATAGCCCAGCCCAGCAACCAGGGTCAGAAGTCCTCATCAAATGCTTGTTGACTGGTGCCAATGCATGCTGCAAACAGACACCCCATCATTCGACACCACTCACTGAAACTCACATGGGAGAGGGTCTGACACATACCCTCATGACTTCTCCGGGCCCACCTTGCCCGGAGGAGAGCTAAGTCTCACAGGCTTTCTTCTGGGAGCACACTTTTGGAGAAAATCATGCCATCTTAGGTGCACACAAAATGAGAATTCTGAAACTGTGTTTCCAGTGGGCTAAATTACAGTTTGGAGGAAGATTATAGAATTACCCAGAACCCAAAGGGCAAAGTACAGCCACCTACACCCACTGAGTCACCACAGAGAAAGGTCAGAGACAGTGTGGTTGAGAGAAGTCGCTAAGATAATCCAGAGACGTCCAACCACCAGCGTGCTGTGCAGGCAAAGTGGCTTCTTCTCCTCCTTCTTTGACCTCCAAGACACATATGAGATAACACCTTGTCCCGAGGGTCAGGATTTTGCCACAGAAGGGCTGCCGTGAACAGATTGGCGATTGTCAGGAGAGTGGAGTGTGCCTGGCTCTTTCAGGCGGTTCTGTTCATGCTCCCTAGATGGGGCAGCAGCAGGAGGGCCCCATTACCTGTGTTCCCACCTGTCCAGGACTCCACTTGGACTTCAGTCCAACCCCTAACATGGCACGCAGGCCCCTCTGCCATCTGATGTCTGCAGACAGCCTCATCTGCCTCCCACGCTCCTTCGCAGCTCAATGACCTCTCAGGTAGACCCTGCTTTTCAGCATTCACTGCCTTTGCCTTGCTGCTGCGGCTGGGCTGCCCTCGGCTTCCCATGTGGCCCACGGTCCACTCAGTTCCTGTGTCCCACACTGAGCCTTCTGCCCCCACGTGGGCTTGCCTGTCTTCCCTACCAGACGACCAATGCCACTTAGAACCACAGCTCTGTCTCAGCGATCCTGAATCTCCACTGCCCAGGACAGTTGTCCTCCTTTTAAACCTTGGCCTTGACAGCTATTTTCTAGATTCATTCAACAAATTTACCATGAATTTATGACAACGAAGACTAAACCAGACCTGGAATGCTCAGTTCGTGATTAGCGACACCCTGTCTTTAACCACTGCGTGACTAAGGGCAGAGCCACGCTGTCTCTATCTTTGTTTCTGGCAGTCAGAGGATCAAGGGACTCATATGCTTACCGTGCCCAGACAGCCCTCCTTTTACCCGGCATCCCATTCACTCATTCCATCGTCAGTGCAACAAACACTGACCACCCCTCCAGACAAGGACCAAGATGCCCGACACCCAATTCCTGCCTTGAAGGAGCTCTCTGTCTGACGGGAAGACAGGACAGGAACCCAGGCAGCCAAAATCAACTGCAGAATTTAACCTCCTTCACTAGTGTCTATAACAGCCTTGTCACGAGGTGATAATTGCTGCGTCTACTTTCCCTCGATGGCAGACGTTGAACAGGAAGCACTCAGTAAGTACTCAGCGAATGAATAAACAATTACAGAAGAGCACTGCCAGATGAAGACGGCAGGAGGAAGAAGAACCACAGACTCCTCCTCCTTCTCCAAGACCCAACCAAGGGAAAAAAATTCGTAAGAGCAAAATTCACCAGCAATAACCACCTCGTGCCATGAACATGAAAAAGGCAGCCAAGGGAAAAGCAGGAGATGCTGGTTTGGCACAAGGTCGTGTGATTCCTAACCCCACCGTCAACCCCTGGAAGCTTTCCTAAGGAAGGAAATGGAGGCTGAGAATTCCCCCAGAACTCCTGCAGTGGGCGGCCTGCGGGGCAGGGCTGCAGGGACAGCTGGGCAGAAGTGAAGTTAGACCTCACAGGAGTGGAAGTTCCTGCACTTCACAATGGGCGCTCAGCAAAGGAAACACATTTGGCATTTTCCAGGGCACGAGGCTGCCAGATTTAGCACATAAAAAGGTGCCAAAACGTCCCCTTGGGGACATACTTATACTTAAAAAATTACGCATTGTTTATCTGAAATTCAAATTCAACTGGGCATCCTGTATTTTATCTGGCAAGTCCACCAGGGCACTGTGCTGAGTTAAAATAACAATCTGTGGCCCACGGAAGGGAGAACATGCCCGCAGCTGAGTGAAGTGGTCCTGGGACAGAACACTCAAGGGAGGTGTCCAACAGGGACCACCTCTGCTACCCCTCACTCCCTGCAAACTTAGACAGTAGGATATTGGATTGAGAGTAGTCTTCAAAGTACAGGCCAAGGAGAGAATAACAAACTAGTCCCCGGTAAGATGAGAAAATGCATCACAGAATGCATCATACAAATAGGAAGGCTAGATGGAGCTGCCTCTGCCATATATCATGAAAAGAATGAAAAATAGCAAGGCAATAAATGCACATGTACCACCCAAAGAAAGATGGGAAGGGAGGAGAGAGGGAACAAAGAGGAAGGGAATGAGAGAAATCGCTGAAAAATAAAGTTTGGGAGAAAACACAGGTTCAGATTCCCTGTAAGTGCTGCATACCAAAGAATGAATGGCTGGTTGGATAGATAGATAGATAGATAGATAGATAGATAGATAGATAGATAGATAGATAGGCAGACAGATGATAGATAGGCAGATAGATAGAAAAGTAGATAGACAGATAGATAGACAGATAGATACAGATAAACTAGATACATAGACAGATTAGACAGATAAATTAGATACATAGACAGATAGATATGTATGCATGTTTGTACATATCTATATCTACATATAGCATATGTGTATACATTTGTACATATGTGTACTACATATGGGTATATATGAATACAATTATACAAAAACCAAAAGGTGCAAGTATAAAATAAAAGAATAATATTGACCAGCTAAGAAACCTAACTTAGAGCCAATTTATAAATCAAATAAATAAATGACAAACAAGAAGAGATCTGACACCTGGAAACTAAATTAATGACATGGAGTTATGATCTGAGGTCATCACAGAAAATGCAGAAGGAAAAAAAAGAGATGGGAGTGATTAAAGAGAAGATCATGGATATGGAAGATAGGCAGGCCATTCAAACAGAAGGAAAACAAATGTCCCTCAAGCAGACAACTCACTAAATGTAACAGAAGACATTATTCCAAGATATAATGCAAGACATTTTTCCTGAAGTGAAGGAAGGAGGCGATATACCAATTGAAAGATTACCTATATAACAGGAAAACTTCAGATATACCCTTTTTTTACTAAGCATCAATCAATGCTGAAGAGTTCATTATTTAAGCATAAAACTAGAAAAAAAGCAAATTAACTTACAAGGTGAAAAAATCTGTTAATCTCAGACATCACAGAATCATTCAGTTGATGCAAGACAACAGAGCGATTTCTTACTTTGCCAAATTACCCTTCAAGAAGAAAACAAAAGGCAAACATTCTCAAATGTTAAAGAAGTCAGTGACATAAAACCTACAAATCCTTCTCAAAGGAAACATTGAACCAAAAAATCCAGCTGAGCGAAAAGTGAGTAAAATTTTAAAAACTCTAGTATAGGTGAGCCATGGTAAAGAGGTGTCAGTGGGCAATGCAGATATTTGCAACTACAGCAGAAATGATACAATGGAGAATGATGCTTTGCTGATGGTAAATATTATAAACTCGGATGCAGCAGAGAGGGAGCTGCTCCTCTCAGACCCCCCTTCAGGACCTAATGGGGGATCCCAGCTTCACGATGCAGCTGTGAGGGGTTAAGCAACAGCCTCCAGCTGTTACCTCTCAGCTTCTGAGCCAAAGTCATGTTCTTCTTAGGGCAGCTCCCAGCCAGTGACTGAGAAAGACAGTGATGGAGGGGCCTGGCCTGTTCCGCCCAACATGGGTCTCCTCTGAGGGACAGTCTTTGCTCTGGAGCTTCTCACTGGACTGGCAGAGTTTCCTGGTCTGCATCAGAGGCTGACTGCTTTCCCTGCCCTTTTCTTTCACAAGCGTTACTCCCTAATAACCTTTGCACTTCCCTTTATTCTTGAAGAATCCAAGCCTGCACACATAGCAAAGCAAAAGTAATGTATGCAGCAAAAATAGGTAGATTGAGAAAGCAGGAATGGAGTGGTGTAAGGAAGCCACTCACCTCATTTTCTACAGTGGGGAGTTAAGACATACTGCAAAAAATTAAAGCATAATGAGACTGGGAGTGGTGACTCACACCTGTAACCCCAGCACTTTGGGAAGCTGAAGCAGGCGGATCACCTGAGGTTGGGATCAACCTGACCAACATGGAGAAACCCCGTCTCTACTAAAAGTACAAAAAATTAGCCGGGCATGGTGGTGCATGCCTGTAATCATAGCTACTCGGGAGACTAAGGCAGGAGAATCGCTTGAATCCAGAAGGTGGAAGTTGTGGTGAGCTGAGATCGTGCCAGTGCACTCTGGCCTGGGCAACAAGAGTGAAACTCTGTCTCAAAAAAAAAAAAAAAAAAAAAAAAAAAAATTAAAGCATAATGAAAAAAGCCAACCTACTGACTCAACTGCTTATTAATTTCTGAAATCTTTTTTCTTAACCTAAGCAGGATATTTACAGACTAAGATCTCTTGTGGTAAGGAAATTAAAGTCAGCTATTTCATCAGAATTTTCCTTCTTTTAAAGTCAATTAAAGTTTAATATTTTAATCATGCAAAATATAATGCTACTTAAAAAATAATTTTACCTTGTATATAATTTTAAATTTTACCATATATATGTGTGTATATATATATAAATCTGTTTTTCTGTCTAGTCATAGAAATTTGGCATGATGTTCATCAAACACTAACTCTGTTTCTGGATAATGAGCAATTTGCTGGTTTCCTGTTTGTACTTCTCTGTTTTGCTTTAGTTTATATAATGTTTGTGCAAAACTTTTATAAAAACAATAAAGCCATTACTTTAAAAATAATAACAGTAACAGCAATATATAGCTTACATTTAACAGAAGTTTACATGTATTAACTTTTTCATAACTCATAAGCAAGTGAATTATTATCACTATACTATATTAAAATAAAGAAAATAAAGCAATTGTTTACCTAAGATATTTTATATTTATAAAATATCACTAGACTAATTAGTTTAACAAGGTGCCGGCTGCATACAAATATACATTGCATTTCTGTACACCATCAGCAAACACTTGGAGTCAGTGGGAAATAAGTGACCATAAAATGTGTCTACCTTTTATAATAGCAATCAAACCCAAAAGGTATGCAGAAATGATTCTAATTAGACATGCATAAGATCTTTATCCCTTAAACTTTATTGAACTCTAGACTTACTGAACTCTATTGAAATACATTTAAAAATACCTAAGTAGCCTGTAATCCCAGCACTTTGGGAGGCCGAGGCGGGTGGATCACGAGGTCAGGAGATCGAGACCATCCTGGCCAACTCGGTGAAACCCCATCTCTACTAAAAATGCAAAAAACTAGCCAGGCGAGGTGGCGGGCGCCTGTAGTCCCAGCTACTCAGGAGGCTGAGGCAGGAGAATGGCAGGAACCCGGGAGGCGGAGCTTGCAGTGAGCCAAGATGGTACCACTGCACTCCAGCCTGGGCAACAGAGCGAGACTCCATCTCAAAAAAAAAAAAAAAAAAGCCTAAGTAAACGGAGAGATAGCCCATGTTTATAAATATGAACATTCAATATCATGAAGATGTCAGTCTTCCCCCAAAGGGGGGTTATGATCCCATGACAATTTCAACCGGGTTATTTTGTGGAAATTGACAAGCTGATTCGAAAATGTGTATGGAAAAGAAAATGGTCAAGAGTGCATAAAGTACTCTTGAAGAATTAGTTAGAGATTTGTCCTAATATGAAGGCTTATTCATAAAGTAAGAGCAAATAAGGTAGTGTGGTATTAGTGCAGAGACAGACAAAATGACCACTGGAACAGAATAGAGGCACTAGAAAAAGACCAACACATGTATGGAGCTTCAGGATATGACAGAGGTTGCTTTGCAGATCAGTGAGGAGGGGAGAACTGTGCCTCCTAGGCCATTTGTTAATGGTGCTGGTACAAACAGCTATCCATTTAAGAGAAAATGAAATTAGATTGCTATTTCAAGTCATAAACAAAAATCAATTCTAAATGGATTAAAAGACCTAAACATGAAAAAGAATTTAAGAAAATATAAGGCAATATATTTTTTATCTTAATGTAAGGAAAAATTTCTTAAGATACAAAAGATATTAAACATAAAATAAAAAATTAGGCCAGGTATGGTGGCTCATACCTGTAGTCCCAGCACTTTGGGAGACTGAGGCAGGAGGATTGCTTGATGCCAGGAGTTTGAGACCAGTCTGAGCAACCTAGTAAGATCCCATCTCTACAAAAAGTTTTTTAAAAAGTAATGCAGTCTGTTGGCACATCTGAGGTCCTAGCTACTTGGGAGGCTGAGGTGGGAGAATCACTCAAGCCCAGGAGTTCACAACTGCAGTGTTTTGTGATCATAGCATTGCACTCCATCCTGGGCAAAAGAATAAGACCCTATCTCCAAAAGAAACACAAATTAATAAACTTTAAATAATTATAATAGGCAATTTATATTAATCAAAAGCCACCACAAAACTATGGAAAGAAAAGCCACAAACTAGGATTTAATGCTTGAAACACATATAAGGAACAAAGAACTAGTATCTAAAATATATAAGGAACTCCTTCAAACCAGTTAGAAAAAAATTATATTAAAAATAAGCAAACCACATTGTCATTTTACAGAAAACACACAAGCGCCAATACATTTATAAAAAGGGCTCAAAGTCATTAGTAATCAGAAAAAAAATACAATATAAGGTCATAATAATCAATCATTTTACACTTTCTTGGCAAAAATTAAAAAGTCTGACTGCATTAGGTGTTGGAGAAAATATAAACAAATTTTTTTTATTTTTTGAGACAAGGTCTCTCTCTGTTGCTCAGGCTGGAGTGCAGTGACAAAGTCATGACTCACTGCATGCAGCCTTGACCTCCTGGGTTCAAGCAATACTCCTGCCTCAGCCTCCCAAAGTGCTGGGACTACAAATATGAGCCACCACACCTGGCCCAACAGATACTCTTCTACATTGCTAGTAGGAGTATGAGTTGATACAAACACTTTGGAAACCAATTTGGCATTATTTTGTAAAGTTGAACACTTGCATACTTAATGACCCAACAGCCCCACTCCTAGGCGTGTATCTATAAGAGAAACTAACCAGACACCCCTCACAATGGAATATAATGCAACAATGAAGATAAACAAACTATAGCTACATGAAGCAACATAGTATTTTTATAGAATTCAAAAGCCAGCAAAATTAAACAGTATATCCTTAGGCATTACCTCAGTCTGCTTAGTGTTGCTGTAAAGGAATACCTAAAGCTGAGTAATTTATAAAGAAAAGAGGTTTATTTGGCTCACACTCCTCTGGCTGAAAGACTGGGCACGCTGTGAGAGCCTCAGGCCACTTCCACTCACAGCAGAAGGCAGAGGGGAGCCGGTATGTGCAGAGATCACATGGTGAGACAGGAAGCAAGGGACAGGGTAGGGCCAGGCTCTTTTTGACAACCAAATATTGTGAGAACCAATAAAGTGAGAACTCATTCATCACTGTGTGGCAGTGTCAAGCCATTCATGAGGGATCTGTCCCCATGACCCTAAGACCTCCCATTAGGTCTCACCTCCAACATTGGGAATCAAACTTCAACATGAGGTTTGGAGGGGACAAACATCCCCATATGATAGCAGGTGTAAAAATAAGACTGACATTTTTTTAAGTAAGGGTATATAAGAAATTGATAGAAAGTAGTGATTAGGGCCAGGCACGGTGGCTCAAGCCTGTAATCCCAGCACTTTGGGAGGCCGAGACGAGTGGATCACGAGGTCAAGAGATCGGGACCATCCTGGCTAACACGGTGAAACCCCGTCTCTACTAAAAATACAAAAAACTAGCCGGGCGAGGTGGCGGGCACCTGTAGTCCCAGCTACTCGGGAGGCTGAGGCAGGAGAATGGCTTGAACCCAGGAGGCGGAGCTTGCAGTGAGCTGAGATCCGGCGGCCACTGCACTCCAGCCTGGGCGACAGAGCAAGACTCTGTCTCAAAAAAAAAAAAAGAAAGTAGTGATTATCCCCGGGAGAGGCAGGGAGCAAATAGGTGCAAGTTATTGGTTTGTAGGTTGTTTCTCCCTCTGCTTTACAGTCTAAATACATGTCAAACATCATCTTTTGTATGATTTATGTCTTCAAAGCACAGAGAGGTTAAGTCATTGTTTGAGGCCATGGAGGCCACAAGAGAGAGAGCTGGGGACAAAGGTCCACAGTCCTGTCTCACCTCGTGCACTGCACTCTCCCCTCGAACACTTTCTCACAACGCTTAATGAGCTCCCTAAAAAGAAAGGGCTGTACAGTAGAAAGAAAGATCAAATTATGTCAATTCCAAATATCTTCCACTTTAGTGATAGTAGGCCAAACCAGCAGAAGTAAAAGAGGAAAATGAACAGAGAAAATAAAAATGATTGTGGCTCAAACCTCTGGAACGAGTTTGCAGACCTGGCATCTGAGACTTCTCACTGGCCATGATGGGTAAAAAGTGCAAAGCTCTATGTAACCCAGCCTTTTGATCTTGGAAGGAAAATCTCCATTTTTCTAAATATTTAGCCACCAACTCCTGAAGAGTTCTTTCAGAAGAACACTGTGAACATCAGCCGCCATGAACAAGAGCACAGATCCCAGACCCCAGAAGAAGTCTTCAATGGGTAGGCTCAGCCTCTGTGAGGGGCCAGCACAAACTTTGGAGAGACTATCTTGGACCATTCCACTCCCCTGTGCTTGGAATACATCTTCATTTTACTTAAGCCTTTACCTCTAGGACTGAAATTCAGTATCCGTAGCACTTAATTTCTCATGTTGAAAGCACTTTTCATTTCCTTAAAAATCAACTCTTTGCTGAGTATACAAGTAACATATGTTTACTCAAGAAAATATGAAAAATACAGATAAATAATAGGAAAGAAGTATAAACCATATGCAATCCCAACCTATGAAAATAATAGCTGTATCAACTGGGTGCATTTCCTTCTAGTCTTTTTATCTGTGTATATGTACCTATGTATTGATGTGTGTGTTTATGTATTTTCCTACCTGAGATTTTCTTGTACTTACAGTCATTAAGTACTTTTTGACTTAAAAACACGGCTCCCTCCCCTCGCTTCAAAGATAACGCTCTCTGCCTTTCTTTTCATAGCCTATGACCACATCAGCTTTATCCTATGCTAGGATTAGAGTGGTAATCATTTCATTACAATCCTTTGTGACCTGCCTTGTTTCTTAATTTTTCATAGCTCTTCAGATCAGAGACTATCCTGAGCCGAACACAACCCAATGAGCTCTCTCAGGACGGGGTGATGGGTACTTTAGGAAACAGTGCAGCTGGGGGAAGGGAATTTGCAATAATCATCAGCAATTTGCATTTATATTGTGGTTTGAGCTGTATGATTCTTTTCCAGGGAGAAATATAACTGTTATTCCTATGGACAAGGAAGGGCATGACAGTTAATCTACTGGCCTCTTGAGTTGTACTGCCAGAAATTAAATCCCCATCTTGAAATTCACTAAGCCTGAGTTTTCTCATCAATAAATCAGAGCTAATAAAAGTACTTCTCTACTATGGTCTGAATGTATCTCACAAAATTATGTGTTGGAATTCCCAACTCAACGGTGTCAGGAGGTGAGGTCTTTTTTTTTTTTTTTTTTTTTTTTTAGACACAGTCTTGCTCTGTTGCCCAGGCTGGAGTGCAGTGGTGGAGGTGAGGCCTTTTGAAAAGTGTTTGGGCAGAGCTCTCATGAATGGATTAATGTCAGCATGAAAGGGCTTGACACAGCATTCCTCTCCTCCAGAGATCTTAGCATTCAAGGTGCCATCTTGGAAGCAGAGAGCAGCCCTCGCCAGTTGCTGGAAACTTGATCTTGGAATTCCCAGCCTCTAGAACTGTGAGAAATCAACTTCTGTTGCTTATAAATTACCCATTACCAATTAAGCTGTTACAGCATCACAAAGACACTAACTTATATGATTATGACATGACAACTAAAAGATTTAGCACATACAAAGAAAGCACCTAGCTTAGTTACTGGCATATAATGAATATTAAGTAAATATTACTACTGTTAGTGTTGTGGTTACTGTTGGTAATGGTGGTGATGATGATAACAATGATGACAAATAAGAAGCATTTTTAGTCCACTTTGAGGATTAAAGGTATCATTTTTATACAACAAAATGGATTCATTTTAAGTCCCCAGATGATTGTTTATACTTGAGTAACCAGGTACAGAATATTTCCATCATTCCAGAAAATTCCCATAAACCCATTTTCAGCCAACTGCTTCTTCCCCTTGCAATGACAACCCCATTCAAAAATTGTACATTAGATTTGTTATTATACATTAGATGTGTCTTTGCAGTGATTCATACAAAGAATTCCATTTTATCCTCATTGTTGGCTTATTAGCTATATGTCTTTGTTTTGAATTTTAATGGTTGTGTGAGGGTCCATAGCATACATCTTCACTTATTATATTATCACCCTTAAATAATACCATTTCACATATAAGAACTTTACTTCTATTTCTCCTAACTCAATCTTGATGCTATTTAATACATTTAATTTATACTTATCTCATAAACCCCAAACTTTGTTGTTATTTTTGTTCAAACAGCCAACTATCTTTAAAGAGATTGAAATAATAAGAAACCATCTTCTATATTTACCCATGTAGTTATCATTTTTGGTCCTCTTCATTCCTTTGAGTTGATCCACATTTCCATCTGATACCATTTTCATTTTGCCTAAAGGACTTTCTTTAATTTTGATTTCCTGTAGTGTCAGTCACTAATAATAAATTATTTTGGATTTTTGTATGTCTGAAATCAACTTTATTGCCCCTTCACATTTGAAAAATTTGAAAATCTCTGGGTGTGGAATGCTGGGTGGAGAGTATTTTCTTTTCAGTACTTTAAAGATGTTGCTCCACTGTCTCCTCACTTACATCATTTCTTATGATAAATCTGCTGTCATCCTTATCTTTGTTCCTCTCTACTTCTGCATCTTTTTTTTTTTTTCTCTACCCCTTATAACACTTTCTTTATTGGTTTTGACCAACTTAATTATGATTAATTATTGACATATTTTTCTATCATATTTATTTTCCTTGGGGTTCATTGAGATTCCCGGATCTATAAGTTGACAGTTTTCATAGAAACTGGAAAATTTGGGGTTATTATTTCTTGAAGTGTCTTTGCTGTCTCCCCTACTCCCCCCAATTTCAAGGTTTCCAGTTACACTTATATTAGGCCACTTGAAGTTTTTCCACAAATCACTGATGCTCTGGGGTTATTTTCAAGTTCTTTTCTTCTCTGTGTGTTTCATTTTGGATAGTTTCTATTGCTATGTCTTCAAGTTCCTTAATCTTTTTTTCTGTAATATCTGATCTTCTGTTAATCCAATCCATTGTATTTTTCATCTCACATATTGTTGTCTTCATGTCTGTATATATTATATATCTTCCATGTCGCTACTTAATTTTGTTAACATATGGAGTACGGTTATAATCACCATTTTAATGCCCTTGCCTACTAACTCTAACAACTTTGCCAGTTCTTGACTAACTTTGATTGATCATTTATTCTCCTCATGATGGGTCATGTTTTCTGCTTCTCTGCATGTCTGGTAATCTGCGATCAGATGCCAGACATTGTGAATTTTACCTTGTTGGGTGCAGAAGTATTTTTATTTATTTCTATAAATATCCTTGAACTTTCTTGGCATAATTTGAGGTGGACATTAAGTTACTTGGAAACAGTCGATCCTTTCAGGTCTTGTTTTTATGATTTATTAGGTGGGTCTGGAACAGTGCTCAGCCTAAGTCTAATTATTCCCCACCACTGAAGCAAGACTTTTCTGAGAATTCTACCAGTGGCCCATGAGTTATGAGTTTTTCCAGTCTGGCTGGTGGAATCAGGCATTATTCCTGGCCCTGTATGCATGCCTTTTGAGTGTTTTCCCCCAACTTCAGGTAATTTCCTCACATGCATATGCTCATCAGAGTTCTGCTGAATACTACAGAGGGAACTTTTGCAGTTCTCTGGAGTTCATCCTGTGTACTTACCTCCTCCCCACTGTTCTGCACTGCAAATTCTAGATACCTTGGTTTCCCCAGACTCTCAGCTCCTTGTCCTCAACTTAGCAAGCCAGCCAGCCTCCATCTGGGTCCCCCTTCCTTGTGCTGCAGCCTGGAAACTTTGTCAAGACAGTAAGTAAGCTGGGGAAATCCTAGGACTCACTCAATCATTTCCCATTTCTTGGGAACCTATATCCTTTGTTGCCTGATATCCAGGGACTTAAGAACTGTTGTTTCATATCTTTGTCTGGTTTTTACTTTTTAATTTTTGCTTCGTTTCAGGCAGGGGAGTAAATAGAGCCCCTGGGACTCTATCTTGTGTGGAAGCAGCAATATCAAAAGAAATACTTTTTGCCCCTTGGGCTTAAAGGTATAATTTTTTTAGAAAATGCATTTGTAATTAATTTGAAAATGTATAATTGACACATAATAATTATACATATTTACAGGGTACAATGTAATGTAAGCCTATTTTAAGTCTGTAGAAAATTCTTCTAATATTAATACAATTTTTGACTTCATAGTACAGAGTTTTAAAACTTCTTTATACATTCCAGGTACAAGATTTTATAAGTTATGTATGATGAACATTTTCTTCCATTCTTTGTCTTGGCTTATAATATTCTTAACAGTATATTCTGAAGAGTAAGTTTATGATTTTGATTAATTTCAAATTAATTTTCTAAATGTTAGGATTTGCATATCTGTGTCTTATCTAAGAAATCATTGCCTACTTCAGATTTTTCCAATGTTTTCTTCCACAAATTTTATTCTTTCAGATTTTAGGTATAGGTCTATACCTCACTTGAAGTTAGCTTTTGTTTTAATATGACATGAGACCAGAGTCAAGTTTTACATTTTTCCATGTGGATATGCAGTTGTTTCAGCAACACTTGCTGCATCTTAAGTCTCCCATTGAACCTTACTACTTTTGTCAAAACTCAATTGACCACATATGCCTGGTCTATTTCTAGACTCCTTTATTCTGTTCCATTTATCTATATGTCTAACCTTATGCCAACAGTACATCACCTTTTTTTTTACTTTAATTTTATTTTACTTTTAGTTCTGGGATACACATGCAGAATGTGCAGGTTTGTTACATAGGTATACATGTGCCCTAGTAGTTTGCTGCACTTACCAATCTACCATCTAGGTTCTACACCCCACATGCATTAGACATTTGTCCTAGTGATCTTCCCCTCCTTGCCCTCCACCCACCAACAGGCCTCAGTGTGTGATGTTCCTCTCCCTGTGTCCATGTGTTCTCATTGTTCAACTCTCACTTATAAGTGATAACATGCAGTGTCTGGCTTTTTCCTGTGTTAGTTTGCTGAGGAGGATGGCTTCCAGCTTCATCCATGTCCCTGCAAAGGACATGATCTCATTCTTTTTTATGGCTGCGTAGTATTCATACATGTATGACATATATATGTATGACATTTTCTTTATCCAGTATATCATTGATTGGGTATTTGGGTTGGTTCCATGTCTTTGCGATTGTAAATAGTGCTACAATCAACATACGTGTGCATGTGTCTTTATAGTAGAATGATTTATACTCCTTTGGGTTTATACACAGCAATAGGATTGCTGAGTCAAATGGTATTTCTGGTTCTAGATCCTTGAGGAATTGCCACACTGTCTTTCACGATGGTTGAACTATTTTACATTCCCACCAACAGTGTAAAAGTGTTCCTATTTCTCTACAGCTTCCCCAGCATCTATTGTTTCTTGACTTTTTAATAATTGCCATTCTGACTGGAGTGAGATGAATCTCATTGTGGTTTTGATTTGCATTTCTCTAATGATCAGTGATGTTGAGCTTTCTTTCATATGTTTGCTAGCTGCATAAATGTCTTCTCTGAGAAGTGTCTGTTCATAACTTTTGCCCACTTTTTGATGGTGTTGTTTTTTCTTGTAAATTTGTTTAAGTCCCTTGTAGATTCTAGATATTAGACCTTTGTCAGATGGTAGATTGCAACAGTTTTCTCCAATTCTCTAGGTTGCCTGTTCACTCTGATGCTAGTTTCTCTGGCTGTGCAGAAGCTCTTTAGTTTATTAGATCCCATGTGTTAATTTTGGCTTTGTTGCAATTGCTTTTGGTGTTTTCATCATGAAGTTTTTGTCCATGCCTATGTCCTGAATGGTATTGTCTATGTTTTCTTCTAGGGCTTTTAAGGTTTTGGGTTTTACTTTTAAGTCTGTTTTTTTTTTTTTTTTTTTTTTTTTTTTTTTTTTTTTTTTTTTTTTTGAGATGGAGTCTCGCTCTGTCACCCAGGCTGGAGTGCAATGGCGTAATCTCGGCTCACTGCAACCTCCGCCTCCTGGGTTCAAGCGATTCTCCTGCCTCAGCCTCCTGAGTAGCTGGGGTTACAGGCACCTACCATCATGCCTGGTTACTTTTTTTGTATTTTTGTAGAGACAGGGTTTCACCATCTTAGCCAGGCTGGTCTTGAACTCCTGACCTCAGGTGACCTGCCCATCTCGGCCTCCCAAAGTGCTGGGATTACAGGTGTAAGCCACTGCACCCAGCCACATTTAAGACTTTAATCCATCTTGAGTTAATTTTGGTATGAGGTTTTGGGGGAAAGTGTGTTATTACTAAATCAGTTTCAATAATGAATGTATATGATATGAGGAAGGGGTCCAGTTTCAGTTTTCTGTGTATGGCCAGCCAAACACCACATTGTCTTGATTATGGAAGTCTACATTATCTTGCTACAGAAGCTTTATAGTAAGTCTTAAGGTCAGGTAGTCTAAGTCCTCCAACGCTGTTATACTTACTCAAAATTGCTTTGACTATTCTACATCCTTTGCAACCCCATATACGTTTTAGAAACAGTTTATTCATTTCTACCAAAAAGCAGTTATGTTGGGGGCTTTACTGTGATTGCACAGAATTTATAAATTAGCTTGATGATAATGAACGTCTTTACATTATTGAGTCTTCAAATACATAAATATGGTATATCTCTTTATTTAAGTCTACATTAGTTTCACTCAGAAGTGTAATGTTTTTAGTGTCCTTGAATACTTTGGTGAATTTATGCTTAATTATTCTAAGTTTTTCTTATGTACTATAAATTACTTACCAGCATGCAGAAATGTACATTTCCTAAAATGCTGCTGAATTCACTTATTAGTTCTAGTAACCTTTTAAATTAGGTTTCTTAGGATTTTCTTCAGTCATCTGTGAATAAAGATGGTTTTATTTCATTTTTTTCAATCTGTATGCTTTTCATTTCTTCTGATTACCTTACTAAACTGGCTATGACTGCCAATAAAATGTTGAATAAAAGTGGTGAGAGTAAACCTCTTTGCTCTGATTCTCATTTTAAGAGGAAAATATTCAGTCTTTTACTATTAAGTATCAGGTTAGCTATAGGATCTTCAGAGATGCTCTTAATCAAATTGAGAAAATTCCCCTCTGTTTCAGTTTACTATGAGCTCTTATCATGAAAGGGTATTATTGTCAAATACCTTTTCTGAAACTATTGAGATAATCATATGGTTTTTTCCCTTTCGTTCTATGAATAATGAATTACATCAATTTTCTGTAACGTTAAAACAGCCTTACGATTCTGGGGTAATCCTACTTGATCACAGTATTCTTTTGATATATTGCCAGACTTAATTTGATAATATTTTGTTAAGGAATTTTTGCTTCTAAGTTCATAAGAGTTATTGGTCTTTAGTTTTATTTTCCAATAAAGACATCTTCTGGGCTTAGTACTGAACTTATACAGAGTCAGGAAATCTTTCCATCCTACTCTATTTAAAATGAGTTAGAAAATCTTTCCATCCTATTCTATTTTTCTCAAAGACTTTATGTAGGATTGCTATTAATTATGACTTAAATATTTGCTATAATTCACCCATGAGGTAATCTGCATTGTAATTTTTATGGGAAAGTGTGTTATTATAAATTCAATTTCAATAATGAATATGGAGCCATTCAGTTATTTTATTTCTTCTTAAATCAGTTTTGATCATGTGCATCCTTTTTTTCTTTCATTTTAAGCTCAGGGCTACATTTGCAGGATGTGTAGGTTTGGTACCTAGCAAAACATGTGTCATGTGGGGGTTTGTTGTACCAATTATTTTATCACCCATTTGCATCTTTCAGGACATATGTGCATGTCATGTAGGCTGAAGAACTTATGGCCTGAATTTGTTTATTGTATTGCCTTATGTTCCTTTTAATGACTGTAAAATGTTTAGTGATATCCCTTTCTTTCAGTCCCAGTATTGGTAATTTGTGCCTTCTCTCTTCTTATCACTCTAGCTAAAAGTTTATCAATTGTATTGATCTTTTCAAAGAATCAAGTTGTGATTGTATTGATTTTCATTACTGTTTTTCTGATTTCTATTTCATTTATTTCTCCTTCTACCTTCATTATTTTCTTCTTCTTAGTTACTTTGGCTTAAATTTGCTCTTTTTCCCTCTAGCATAAAGTGATCATTGATTTAGGATCTTTATTCTGTTCTACTGTAAACATTTAAAGCGATCAATTTTTCCCAATCAATGTTTTAACTGCAGTTCACACATTGTTTAGATTTTCACTATGTTCAAATATGTTGTAATTGCTCTGTGATTCCTTTCTTGTCCCATAGGTTGTTAGAAGTGTAGATTGTGTTTAAAAATCTGGCATTTAGAGGTTTTGCAAATTTATTTCTGTGTCGATTTCTATTTTAATTCCATTGTGGTCAGAAAATGTATCCTGCATGTTTTCTTTCCTTTGTTATTTCATAAGGTTTGCTTTTTGACCCAGCAGTTTATCTTGGTGACTGTTCTGTTTACCTATAGAATATGTTCTATAGTTTTTGGATAGAGGTGTTCATAATTGTTAATTAGGTCAAGTTGGTTTAGCGTGTTGTTCAAGTCTTGTCTATCCCTACTAATTTTTTATATACTCTCTCTGTTCCTGAAAGAGGAATGTTGAAATTTCCAAACATAGTTGTGGATCTGTCTATTTCTCTTTCCAATATTTACAAGTTTTGCTTCCTTCATTTTGAAGCTCTGTTATTAGGTGTGCACACATTTGACATCATTATGAATTCTTAATTAATTAACACTATTATCATTATAAAATATCTCTCTGTATGCCTGGTAATCTTCCTTGTTCTGCTGTCTACTTTGAATGATACTAACCATAGTCATTCCAGCTTTCTTACGATTAAGTATTTGCATAGTATAATTTTTTACATCCTTTTATTTTTAACACTGTGTCTTTATATCTAACATAGGTTTGTTATGAACAGAACATACATAGGTAACTTTTAAAACAACTTCAGTCTGATAATATCTGCCGTTTAATCAGAACGTTTGAACCATTTCTATTTGATATATATATCCATTACATTACTTTCTTGCTATGTAGGTTCTATATATCCATTTTGTTCTTTGTTCTTTTTCTTCTCTCTTTTGATTAGCTGTATTTAACCTTCCATTTTATCTGTGTTATTGATTTATGAACTACACCTCTTTGTTTTATTATTTTAGAGGGGTGCTCTATAATTTGCAATATGCAATTTACCTTAACACAGTCGCCTTTAAATAACATTATACCATGTGACATACAACTTAAGAACCCTATAACAGTGCAGTTGACCCTTGAACAACATGGGTTAGAGCTGCGTGGATCCACTTACATGCAGATTTTTTTTTCAACCAAACTCGGTTAGAAAATATAGCATTCACAGGATAGGCCAACTATGGGACCTGAGTGTGTGTGGTGTATTCAGGGGTTCTGGGACTGATTCCCCGTGTATGCTAAGGGACGACTATAGTTTTATTTCCCACTCTCTTGTCCTTTGTGTTTTGCTATCATAAATTTTATTCCTATATAGGCAATAAGCTCCACAATTCATTGTTTGTTTTAGACAATTATCTATAAAGAAATTTTAAAATGAAAAATTATGTCTTCTTACATATTTAGCATTTCCATAACTTTGAATTACTTTGTATAGACCCAAATTTCCATCTAGTATTACTTTTTGCTAGAAGAACTTCCTTAAACATTTATCTTTTTTTTTTTTACTTTTTATTTTTATTTCTTTTTATAGGTGGAGTCTGGCTTTTATGCCCAGACTGGAGTGCAGTGGCACAACCATAGCTCACTGCAGCCTCAAACTCCTGAGCTCAAATGATCCTCCCACTTTGGCGTCTTGAATAGCTAGGACTACAGGTGTGCACCACCACACCTGGATGATTTCCTATTTTTGTTGTTTTAGAGATGAGTTCTCACTGTGTTGCTTAGCCTGGTCTCGCACTCTTGGCCTCAGGTGATCCTCCTGCCTTGGCTTCCCAAAGTGTTGGGATTATAGGTGTGAGCCACTACACCCAACCCTTTTAACACTTCTTATACAGGTCTGCTCACAACACATCTATATAGGTATTTTTTTTTCCATACAAGTACAGATTTCAACTTTATTTTTGATATGTTTTCTTTGGGTATATAATTCTGGATTTACAGTCTTTTTGCTTGTTTGTTTCTTTCACCACTTTAAAGATGTCATTTCATTGTCTCCAATTTGCATTAGAAATCTGCAGTATTGTTATCTTGTTCCTTTATATGTAAAGTGTCTTTAGTCTTTAGCTGCTTTAAAGATGTTTTCTTTACGTCCTTGATTTTTAGCAATTTGATTATGATGTGCCTGGGGTGTGTGTGTCTGTGTGTGTGCGTGGGTGTGTGTGTCTGTCTGTCTGTGTGTGTGTGTGTCCTGCTTGAATTTTATAAAGATTCTTGGATCTGTGGGTTTATAGTTTTCATTAGACAATTTTTTTTTAGCCATTATTACCTCAAATACTTTTCTGTTCCCTACTCTTCTCCTTCTGTAATTTTAATTACGTGTTTGCTAGACCAGCTGATATTTTCCCAGGGGTCACTGATACTCTGTTTCCTTTCAGTCTTTTTTCTGTATGGGCTTCATTTGGGATGGTTTTTTTTGGCTACATATTCACATATACTGCTCTGCTGTGTGTGTGTGTGTGTTTTTTTTTTTTTTTTTTCCTTGTGGTGTGGACTCTACTGTAAGTTTACCCAGTAAATATTTTATCTCAGATTATTCCATTCTCCATCTCTAGAAGTCACATCTGGTTCTCGTTTTTTATATCATCCCTTGTTCTCTCCATTATGCTAATGTTTTCTTTCACATCCTTAAGCACGTTACACATATTTCTAACAGCTGTTTGAATGTCTTTATGCTGATGCTATCATCTTTTGTCATTTCTGAGCCTACTTCCATTGACTGATCTTTCTCTTGTTTACGGGTCATGTTTTCCCACACAATGACATGTCTAGTAAATTTTGATCAGATGATAGACACTGTGAGTTTTATGTTTGTATGTACCGGAGTTTGTTTTATTCCTATAAAAAGTAGCAGGCAGTTAAGTTACCTGCAAATCACCTTGAGCTTTCTGAGGCTGGTTTTGAAGCCATTTTAAGGAAGGCTCAGAACAGCCTTTCCTTAAGACTGGGGTAGCCCCACTGCTACCTCAAGGCCCCTCTGTTCTTTATTGAATGCCCTGTGCATCCAATGAAGCCTCTCTTCTTTTACTGGTGGGGTCTTACATCATTCCAAATCCTGCATGAGGTCTGAAAATTATCACTTTACAGCTCCCTAGTAATTACCCTTTCCTAGAAACTGTTCTTAGCCTGGCCTCATAGAGTTTAACCTTATGCAAATTCAGAAAAGTATTTGGCCAAAGACTCAAGGAACTCTTAGGCAATTTCTGTAGGTCTTTCTTTGTGTAACCCCCTCCTGTCTGATACTCCCTTGGTTTATAATCCTATGCTTATTGATGTCCAATGTATGAGAAAGTTGTTTTATACATTTTATCTACTATTCATTTTGTTAATAGTGCTAGGGTAAGCTCAGACACAGTACTCTTTCATGGTCAGAGCAAAATTCTGATGTCTGAATCTTTAAAGCAATGCGAGATGTGGATTAGCTTTCGGAAAAAAAAGAGAGAGAGAGAGAGCGAGAGCGAGAGAGAGAGCGATGGTGCTGTACCAAGCAGAAGTTCTTCCATTATGTGCTCAGAGCTATGTCAGATGCTATAAGGGACACAAATACTGATTCTTTTTTCACAATTGCGCAATTAATAACCACACGATATTTCATAATTTGCAGGGAATGTTCACCACCATATTTCATTCTAAAACAACTTTGTGAGGTGTAATTTATTGCTATGAACATTTTGTGAAGAAAGTGCATCATGATGATGGAAAGCATAAGCCAACTACGTGGGTTTCAGTCCCAGCTCCTTCATGCACCAGTAGTGTGACTTTCCATTGAAACCTTCCATCTAGCTTTCTGGTTTTGATGTGTTCACACTTGTTTTATGTTCTTTTTCTCTCCATTTCTTTCTTCTTTTGGATTAATTTTGTGCATTTTATTATCTCATGTCCTCCTTTATTAACCTGTTCATTCTTACTATTCTCTTAACAGATACTCTTATAAAGTGTATAGTTACTCTAAGAAAGTAAATACTTTTATCACTTCCTGGCAATGCAAGGACCTTAGAACACTTTGACTTAATTTAATTCCTTGATACCTTTTGGCTACTGTTTTCATATGTCTTCATTTGCTATGTATGTTAAATTCCACAGGACATTATTATTACTTTGGTTGCTCCATATAGTCAACATCCATTTTGATTTAGTCACATATTTGCCTTCTGTGTTGCTTTTACTTCTTCCTGCATTGGTGCTGTTCTATTTGGGATCATTTTCCTTCTGCCTAACAAATATCCTTTAATATTTCCTTTAGTGTGTGATTGCCAGCCACAAGTTTTCTCAGTTTCCATTTGTTTGAAAATGTCTTCATTCCATCTTTCTTTTGAAGGATAATTTCACTGGCATAGACTTTGGTTATTTCTTTGAGTATGTTGAAGATAGCATTCCATCATTTTCTAGCTTCCATCCTTTCTGTTGAGATGTCACCTTTAAATCTTAGTGCTGTTCCTTTGAAGGGAGTGCATCTTCTATTTCTAGCTTCTTTTAAGTTTCTCTCTTTGGAATTGTTTCTTCAGCTATTTTACTGTAATGTACCTCAGTGTACTCTTCTTTGTAGGTATATTTTGCTGGGTTCATAGTAATTATTGAATCTGCGGCTTTGTGTTTTCTACATTTTTTGATAACTATAGCTGATCTAACTTCACATTCTGCTTCTCCTTCATTCTCTCTCTCTCTTTCTTTTCCTTTGCAGACTTCAGATACACAAATATTAGGCATGTTGACTATTTCCCATACATCTCACGCTTCTTTTCTGTATTTTTCACCCTGTTTTTCCTCTCCACACTGTGGCATAGCTGTTTTCTTCCTTTTTGGGCTTCCTGTGGCTTATTTTCATCGGTTGTAAGACGGTGACAATAAGGAGCCCTCACCGGCAGCG
This sequence comes from Piliocolobus tephrosceles, assembly GCF_002776525.5. NCBI lineage: Eukaryota > Metazoa > Chordata > Mammalia > Primates > Cercopithecidae > Piliocolobus > Piliocolobus tephrosceles. Next base: position 5,163,239 of record NC_045439.1, on the reverse strand, counting down.
CTGCCGTAGGGATTCGGGGTGCTGATACGTGCAAGTAGTTCAGACCAGTGCCTGAAACATCACTACTACAGTCATTCACATTATACAGACGGGAAAACTCAGGCTCACGTAGGCCAGGTGACCTGACCAAATCGCACCGTTGGAAACTGCCCTCCTGAGCTGGGCCTCGTAAGCTTGACCAACTGTGGGTGGGTAGAGAAAAGAGAATGGGCACACCAAGGGAACCCGAGGACACCAGGTTGACAGGAGTGCACTGACGCTCCAGAGAGACCTGGAAGAGAAGGATGGCTTGAACAACCAGGGCAGCACACAGGACCAGAGGGCTGGATTAGGATGGGAGATCACCTGCTCAAATGAGACCCCAAGACAACAGTGGCTCAAACAAGATAAAAGTTTCTTTACCTCTCCTGTAGCAGAACATATGTGTGAGCATAAGCAACCCAGGAGGTGTCTGAAGTACATTAAAGAAATTCACTGAATAGAACAGGCCTAAGTAGATTTGAATGGCCGCCAAAGACACCTGAGCTAGGGCAAAGAGCACATCTCACCTGAGAAACTCCTCAGAGGCTGGATCAAAACCAGAGCTCCTTCTTCTGGGGAGCAGAGCTCTTTGAACTCACGCTGGTGAGCACTGCACCAAGCCCTTCACCAAACGTCCAACTTCCAGTCTCTCCCTTCAGCAGTCCAGCACTCCAGGGCGTTCTTCCTAAGATGTATCTCAAAACATGTCACTCCTATACTTAGAAAAAAAAAAGAAGAAACCAACCCGGAAAGTTGTCCCCCTTACCTACTAGATAATGTCCAAACCACCTTGGCTCAGTTTTCGAGATCCGCCATGATGGAGCCCACCCACCCATTCCCTGTCCACCTGCTGCCCCTTCTCCATAACCTAACACAGGTCAATCTTGTCTCCCTAAACACACCTGGTGCTCTCATGCTGCCATGGTTTGCCTGGGGCCCTCTCTACCTCCTGTGCTTTCTGGAGAACCCCTGTACTCCTCCCAAGCCTCCAAGTTGGAAAGCGACAGTCAGCGTATGTCTCTAGCTCAGCCCTTACTGCATGGATTCATGAAGATTGGTTCACTGTCAGCCTCTGACCAGAACCTGTGTTTCAGGAAGGCAGGAACCAAGTCTTACCAATGTCTGTAGTCCCAGCATCCATCCTGGCATACAGTAGGTGCTTATTGAATGTGGGAGGGAAAAACGAAACACGGGAATGTCATTCGGTACGTAGGGTTGCTATGAAGACCTGTCAGGAGGCAGGGTGTGGGGCAGACAGATGCATATCAACAAGGACAATTCAAAGACGCCCAGGAGGACCCCAACTGTGCACCCGGCTCATCTTTGATCATGCCCCAAGTTCATCGGATACAATTGGATCTTAGTAAATTCAAGACTGGATTCTCAGAGATAATTTGTCTCTGCTCCCCACAGGCTGAGTTTCCACTCTCCACTACCTGTGTAAGAATCCTCAGCCCAGGCAGCCTTAGAAATCACTGCTCTCAACAACTTGAAATACATCCAAGAGCAGAACAGACAACTGTTGGCAGCTTTGGAGACCAAGTTCTGCATTGAGACATGGCATTAAATAAGCGTATCCAGAAAAAAATTATATAATACATGGAAACGAGCCCAAGAACCAAGCAATGGTCTACGCACCACAAGATTCTAAGTACAGAACAAGGCTGAAAGCTGGTAAATTCATCCATTGCAGGCATTGAAACTCAGCTAAGAAGTAAGCAGGTATCTGTAAGGGGCTTAAATTGTCACTTTAAATAAACAGCTCCTTAGAAAGATGGTTTTCACTCCCGTTTCACTCCGTTTTCACTTGTTCAAGGGTTTGGTCTTATCTTTATGTAACAAAAAGCTTAAATACTGAGATGATTTAAATGCTGGTGAGATAAGATGGCTAAAATAGTCAAAGATCTAGGGTGCCCACATCTTCCCTCAGGGCCCCTGGAGCAGCCCTGGCCAGGAAGCACAGGTTCTAGTTGGCACAGGCAGTCAATGGCTGACAAGGTCTTGTACAGACTTAGAGACCTGGTTTGGGGAAATTTTTCCAAATGTCGGAGGATCCACAAACACAGAGTTCTTGAATTAGAAGGAAACTTAGAAAGAAAAGCATACGACCTTTCATTTTAAAGTCTGAGGACACAGAGATGGACCAGACGCTTCATGAACGCCTGATGTCAGGAGGGGCCTTCTCGGACACAGGTACCCATGAAAACCTGAACCATTTCATCCCTCTCCGATGCTCTTCTGTCCCTGAGCCCATGGGGACCCTGCTGGACTGGCTCTGTCTCAATAGCACCTCTAGAAAGGACAAAAATTGGCTGGGTGTGGTGGCTCACACCTGTAATCCCAGCACTTTGGGAGGCCGAGGCAGGTGGATCATTTGAAGTCAGGAGTTCAAGACCAGCCTGACCAACATGGTGAAACCTCATCTCTACTAAATACAAAAATTAGCCGGGTGTGGTGGCAGTGGCCTGTAATCTCAGCTACTTGGGAGGCTGAGGCAGGAGAATTGCTTGAACCCAGGAGGCCGAAGTTGCAGTGAGCCAAGATTGTGCCATTGCACTCCAGCTTGGGCAAAGAGTGAGACTCCCACTCAAAAAAAACAAAAAAAAAGAAAGAAAAGAAAAGAAAAAGAAAGGGTAAAAATCAGCTAATACCATTGGGTCAAAATGTGGCATAGGCCAATCTGCCACCAGGCAGCCCTGAAACAAGACAAAATTTCCTCAAAGGATTCAGCCAAAGGCCTTGGGCCAGGGAAGGCTGGTTATAAATGGAAGGAAAAGCGCTTCCGGCCTTTTTAGCGCTCATGCAGTTTCAGTAGACATTTTGTATTGTTTTGATGTGTTTTTTGAGTGTGTCTAAGACAGAAAACTTACATAACCCTTTGGACTAGCTCCTCGGGAGACGAGAAACCTTAAATGTCAGCTTGCAGCTACAGCGAGCAAGCTTATCATGAGCAGGACTGTCCTTCGCAGGCGGGCCGTAGGACACCCTGGCCATGCGGCGGGCGGCCGATCGCTCCAGGAGCTGCTGGCCTCCCAGGTACACCGCACGAACGTTCTGAGAACAACTTTTAACCATGGTGACTTCTGGAATAGCCATTGATTACTAGGAAATTTTAGGTCTCAGGTGAACCCAGCCAGCTTTTTCCACAAACTATGTTGAATTCTCTTTATATAAGCCCCAGCCTGCACCAGAACTCTGTGCTATTTTCACAACTTCTTGTGAGTCTTAAACTACTTCAGAATAAAGACTTACATTTTGGAGGTTTGGTCATATCCTCCCTATTTTTTCAGATAGGGATGTCAAGTATCACGGAAAGTAAGAGGCTCACCCAAGTGTGCCCATCAAGGTAAGCTCCATGGTGCTGCATGAGTACAATCTCTCTCTCTCTCTCTCTCTCCCCCCCTCCCCTTTTTTTGAGACAGGGTTTCACTCTGTCCCCAAGCTGGAGTGCAGTGGTGCAATCTAGGCTTACTGCAGCATCGACCTCCACCTCCCCCGGCTCAGGTGATCCCCCCACCTTAATCTTCCAACTAGCTGGAACCGACCACAGGCATGCGCCACCATGCCCAGCTAATTTTTGTATTTTTTGGTAGCGATAAGGTCTCGCTATGTCACCCAGCCTGGTCTTGAACTCCTGGGCTCAAGCACTCCTGCATCCTCGGCCTTTGAAAGGTCTGGGATTACGGCACTGCATCTGGCACAGTCCCCAGTCTGAATGTCTCCCTCTGGTGGGCTGGAGCTCTGCTCCAAGATGGCATCGTGTCACCCTTTCTGCAGAGGTTGACGATGGGGCACCCGCGTGGAGCACTGTGGGTCACCGTGGCAGAGGCCAGGCAGGGCCAGCGGGGCTCTGGCACTTTGCACAGCCACCTGGCATGGCCCCCACTCATGTTCCACAAGGCATAGCAAGCCTAGTAGAACAAACATCTCCTTGCAAAAAATGGCTTTCATCTCGTGTTTCATTCCATTTTCCTAACGGAGAAAAAGTGAAGAAAGAAAATCCCACTGTGTGTCCAGAGAGAGAGCCAGACATATTTGGTGGCCAGTCCTGAGGACTGGCACATTGGACAGCAGCCGTCCTTGAGTCAGGAATGGGACGTGAGTCTAGTCAACTACACCGCCTGTGTCCTTTCCACTACGCCACACGAACTCTGCAGCCATGCTGCTGTTTTTAATTACAAAGTTTAAATCGTATGTATTTCAATTCTTTCAAAAGTTAAAAGATTGAGGCATAAAACCTCAGTATCTCTTAATCTATGCCTGGTTTTAATGAATGTCTACTGAGTTCTCTCAGAGAAAAGTTGCCAGAGAAAATACGGTAGCACCCGCTTATCTGGGGGATATGTTCCAAGATCGCCAGTGGATGCCTGAAACCACGGATAGTACTGAACTCTATATATACATATTTACACATATGTCTATATCTACACACATGCATATACATGCACGTATATAAACCATGTTTTGTTTTGTTTTGTTTTTTCCAGTCTGATCACCAAGACAGCTACTAAGTGACTAATGGATGGGTGGTGTCTACAGAGTGAATACGTTGGACAAAGGGATGATTCGCACCCAGGGTGAGATGGAGTGAGATGGCACAAAATTTCATCATGCTACTCAGACCGGCACGCAATGTAAACCTTATGAACTACTTACTTCTGAAATGTTTTCATTTAATATTTTCAGACCTTGGATAACCACGGTGACTGAAACCACAGAAAGCAAAGCCACAGGCAAGAGGGGGCTACTGCGCGGGGCACTGGGTGACATCCGAATGTCAGGTCACACACAGACTTCCACGTGAGTGTGTCCCAAATGGTGCAGGGAACCTCCTTATATGAAAAAAATTACCCATTACTTATCTGGCATTTAAATTTAACTAGCATGATGGAGGAGTAGTCTGTTCATTTGTTTATTCTTGCTGAATCTGGCAACCCTACCTCAAAGACTGGGGTGGGGGGGCTCATTCTACCAAACAATGCATCAAAGCATGGGTTTTGTAAAATTTAAATGTAAATTTATAGGAAATTTTGTAAAATAAAATGTAAATTTATAGGAAAATGTTTGAGGCAAAAGGTGCTCTAATCTCTATAGGGAGAGATTGGAGCTCATTCCCTAACAACACTGCATGCACACTCGAAGGACGATGTAGTGAGATAATTTCTGTATTCATCCCAGCTCCTCAGCCACCATGCACCCACAAAGAACTCTGGTTGGTTGGATCTACTGCACCTGTTTCTGAAGAAATCTCCAATTTTGGTGGTCACCCTCCTTCTACATTACCCGCCTGACCTTTCAGAACCCACAGGGCCAGGTCTCGGCACATTACCTGGGACAAAGAAGACCTTGATATGTGTTCATTGAGCAGAACTGAACTGGAAGGATGAAAAGAGAGAAGGAGGGAAGGAAAGAAGGAAGGAAGGGAGGGAGAGAAGGAAGGGAAAGGGAGGGAGGGAGAGAGAAAGGAAAGAAGTAAGGAGGGAGGGAGGGAAGGAAGGAAGGAAGGAGGGAAGGAAGGAAGGAAGGAAGGAAGGAAGGAAGGAAGGAAGGAAGGAGAGAGGGAGGAAAAAAGAGGGAAGGAGGAAAGGGAGGGAGAGAGGAGAGGAGGGAGGGAGGAAAGGAAGGAAGGAAAGTGATAGTATGGGATCTCATTTTGATTGGACATCTCTGAAAATGCCCCTGTATGCCCACCAAGGCCCTAAGAAGGCACTCAACAAATGCTCACCAATGAAGCCTGTTCCCTTCCTCAGAGCCACCATCAGTCCCTACAGCACCTGCATGGGAATCAGGACAGGTGTCCCTTTCAGGTGAGCACAGCTCCCAGATGCAGAGGTCAGTGAGCGGACACCACCTGTGACTTGTGCCAGTTGGAACACGGCCCCCTTTCTCCTGCAAGAAGCAGCGTCAGGTCCCACAGCCTGGCCAGCAGAGTAGGAGGCTGTGCCCCAGCCCTTGCCTGCACTCTACACATGCGCTCCCTGTTTCTGGTGGAAAAGCTAACGCATTGGGAAGTGCTCTCAGAGCTGGACTTTCATCCCTTATAGAAAATATCTTCTGCCCAGATTACCCACACCCACCAAAGAGAGGCAGAATTGAAAGGGAGAGAGGAAAGCTCCCACCAGCGCGTGCAGGCACACCCACGCACGCCCCAGTGATCGCCAGGTATGAACTGTATGTAAGGTAACGATTCCACTGGAGTGACCAGTGAATGGAGCTCATCCAATTCGATATTTTCTAGATGGAGCGAATAGTGTCTACATTCTCCTCATTTGTTTTCACTTTTTTAGCCGTCTTCTTGGTGTTTTTGGTGCTACTTAAAAATGATTTAACGAAACAAAAAAGGCATTAGGGGGTTGCGCGTAATGAAATGAGGACGATTGCAACCAAGGCTGACACTTATTCTTTAGTTAATTCAATTGTGCCTAATTATCTTGTTGCTTTGCAATCCAGCCTCTCCCCCAACCAGCAAGAGCCTCCGGAACATTCCTTATAATTGCAGAGCAGCCCGAGAGCTGAGATGAGTAATCCTCAGCATTCTCATTCTCTGCCCTGTCCCCGAATGCCTCTCAGGATGTGGAGGAGAAAACTTCGGAATCCAGATCTTTCTCTGAGCTTTGCGAGGAATCTCTGACTGCGTTTCCCTCAGGCGTCATCGTAAACGGCCGACAGGCCCTGTGAACGTAGGATTTCCTGGCTGGCTTTAGGGGAACCACTCTGACAGCCAGGCAGAGATGAAATGACCCAACTGAAAATTAATTAACTCCAAAACCTCCGCAGAAAATAAAACACACCAAGATGCATATGGGCCGCGAGCAACTTTCGGCTTTTTGGAGGGATGGGATGTGATTATTCCATTTCTCTAGTCCTTGACTCTAGGTTCTTACACATTTTCTTCCGTGCCTATGCTGCGTTCTGTAATTAGAAATTTTTCCAACACTCTAAAACTTCAAAATTATACCCTAAAGTCAAGTTTTCAACAAAAGCAGGACTTCTTTGGCTTACCTTCACTGTAATTTGGTTTGGGAAAATGTGGTTTTCAGCCATAGCGAAGAAAATTGTCTTCAGAACTCGAACTGTCTTTAGTGAAATGTTCTTTTTTCACCAAATATGTGTTTCCACAAAGTGTTTTCTAGCAACTAGGAGAGGTAGCCAGCTGAGCTCTGCGTTGAAGTGCGTGCCCTGATACCCCCCATGCCCCAGCCTGCAGCGAATTCTTGGGACCCACGCTTCTTAGGACCTTTGGTCCTCAAGCTATTTAGAGATCCATGGAAACTGTCCAATGAGCAAAGACAGGAAACAGGGAAAGGCTGTGGCAGCGGCTTCTTCTTCTCCTTCCCCTTCCCCTTCTCTTTCCTCTTCCTCTTCCCTCTTCATCGTTGTGAGTGAGCACGTGGATGAATAGCGGAGGATGAGGACCCTGCAGGCCAGGCAGAGGCAGCACCAAAGAAACAGCGGGTGGAGCACAGGTGCCCAGCCCAGGAC